>NW_028135882.1:0-353372 GCF_964662115.1 Mustela nivalis | reverse complement strand
TTTCACGCTCACTGACCCTACACTGACACATCATCATCACCCCAAAGTCCACAGTTTACATTAGAGTTCACTCTTGGTGGGGCACCAGGGTGGCTCAGTGGGTTAAGGCTTCTGCCTTCGGCTCAGGTCATAATCTCACGGTCCTGGCATCGAGCCCCAGACCAGACTCTCTGCTTGGCAGGGAGCCTGCTTTCCCCCAACCCCTGCTTTCCCCGCCTGCCTCTCTGCCTGCTTTGATGCCTCTCAAATAAATAAATAAAATCTTTAAAAAAACCTTTTCTCATAGAGTTCACTCTTGGTATAGTATCTTATGCATTTTGACAACTATGTAGCGATATATATCTAAACTATCATACATATCATACAGAACATTTTCACTGGCCTAAAAATCCTCTGTGCTCTGCCTGTTCATCCTCCTCCTCTCCTAACTGCTACAAACCGCTGACCGTTATACCATTTGCATAGTTCTGCCTTTTCTAGAAGGTCATATAGTTGGAACCTTGCAACATGAAGCTTTTTCAAATTGACTTCTTTCACTTATTATGATGGATTTTAAGTTTGTTCCATGTCTTTTCATTGCTTGATAGCCATTTCTCTTTATCGCTGAATCATATCCCTTTGTTTCAATGGACCACAGTTTATCTATCCATTCTCCTCCTGAAGGACATCTTGGTGACTTCCAACTCTTGGCACTTATGGGTAAAGCTGTTACAAACACAGGTTTATATGCAGGATTCTGTGTACACAAAGTTTTCGCTCTTTTGGGTGAGTACCAAGGAGCACGATTGCTGGATCATATGGTAAGAATATGTTTAGTTTTGTAAGAAACTGCCCAACTGTCTTCCAAAGTGGTAGCACCATTTTGGTGTTCTCACCAGAATGAATGAGAGTTTCTCTTGTTCCTCATCATCAAAAGCATTTTATGTTGTCAGTATTTTGGATTTTAGCCATTCTAATAGATGTGCAGTGGTATATCATCGTTTTATTTATTTATTTATTTATTTATTTATTTATTTATTTTTAAAAAAGATTTTATTTATTTATTTGACAGAGAGAGATCACAAGAAGACGGAGAGGCAGTCAGAGAGAGAGAGAAAGGGAAGCAGGCTCCTGCTGAGCAGAGAGCCCAACGTGGAACTCGATCCCAGGACCCTGAGATCATGACCTGAGCCAAAGGCAGCGGCTTAACCCACAGAGCCATCCAGGCGCCCCTCTTTGTTCTTTTAATTTACATTTCCTTAAATAGACATGCTGTGGATCATCACAGCATCTTTTCATATCATTATTGCCATCTCAATATCTTCTTCAGTGAGGTGTCTGTTCCAGTCCTTGCCAATTTTTCAATCAGGTCATTTATTTTCTTGTGTTTGAGTTAATAAATAAATACATAATAATAAATAAATAAATAATAAATGAATGAATTTATTATATATTATATATGTTATATATGTTACATATAGTATATTCTATATATTATTATATATTAAATGATAATTTATTAAAAATAAATTGACTAATGAGGCCAAGAATTCAGAATCACACATACTTCAGAACTAATAATAACTGCCTTCACTTGATGTTATTCTATAAGATAAATCCTACGATCAAGATTCAATTTTAAATTCTTACAATTTTAAATTCTTAAATCCTTATGAAGAAGCATCATTTGGAGGGAGCAGTTTTCATAATTTAGCATCCATCAGCCTTTTCTAAAAGATTTTATTTATTTATTGGACACACGGAGAGAGAGAGAGAGAGATCACAAGTAAGCAGAGAGGCAGGCAAACAGGGAGGGAAGCAGTCTTCCTTTTGAGCAGAGCCCGATGTGGGGCTGGATCCCAGGACCCAGAGACCATGACTTGAGATGAAGGCAGAGGCTTAACCCACCACCCACGTGATGAGAGAGCCCCTCAGGTGCCCCTCATCCATCAGTCTTAATTGTTTGGAGGAAAATGTGTGGATGAATAATGCCTTAGGGAGCTAATCTCTCTAAAGAATTTTCAAGTCTTTACCCCTTCAAGGTTTTTGTACAGTTCTGATAGCCTCTAAACATCCAGCTGATTTCTACAGTGACAGGCGTGTTAAAACCTGTCCTCAAACCAGGAATAGAGCTTGAAACATAGCAGTCAAGAGCAACTTTGAGTCTTTTAAGGAATTTATCATCATTTCTTTGTTTTTGGTTAATATCTGAAATAGTTCCATATTACACTTGCATAATTTCTCCAGAGCTTACTTTGAAGGAGGCATTCAGTTCCAGCTAGTTCCATATTGTGGCAAGAACTATAATTCTGTATTTAAAAAAAAAAAAAACATATTTTAGGGCAGCTGGGTGGCTCAATGGGTTAAAATCTCTGCCTTCGGCTCAGGTCCCCACACAAAAATAATAATCACAAATGAAAACTAAGTTAGCTCTGAAGTCCCAAAGTCGAAAAATTGCCTTGAATCTGTCTCTAGAAAGCACCCAAGGCCTCACTCTCTGGGTTCTGGGTGCCCTAGGAATGGCAGGAGCTTCTGACCCCCTTCCCTCTTCTACTCTTCTACTCTTTTTATAGCACTTTAATTCCGGCTTCAACCACTTCCTAGTCAAATCAGGTGAAATCATTTTCCTTCCCATACCCTCGATGTATTTCACACCTAGTAATTCTTTTTTTAAAGATCTTATTTACCCATTTGACAGACTGATCACAAGTAGGTAGAGAGGCAGGCAGAGAGAGGGGGGGAAGCAGGCTCCCCGCTGCGCAGAGATCCCGATATGGGGCTCCATCCCAGGACCCTGAAATCATGACCTGAGCCAAAGGCAGAGGCCTAAACCACTGAGCCACCCTGGAGCCCCCATATCTGGTAATTTTTAATCAACGTGGATTTGCTGCATCAAGTAGTTCCTTCTTCTTCAAATATAAGTATATAAATATATTGATCAAGTCACGCGCATTTCTTAGGAGAATGTCATACCTTTAGTAGCAAACTTGAAATCTTGGCCATTGGTTTTGATTTTTGTTTTGGTTTGATTTGGTTCGGTTTTTGTAATTTTAAAAATCCCTCCAGCCCTTGGCTCTGTCTGACCTGATTGCTTTCAGCTGTTTCTGCAACAAAATTGTCTGGGCAGCGAAACCTTTCATGTTTACTGTGGCGCCCCCTTCTGACACTTTGTTAATAAAAAGCTTTTTTCTTTTTTTTTTTTTTTTGGCTATGGTAAATGTGGAACAACAATGAGGTATTTCAAAGTGGTGAACCACAGATAAATTTCTCTAAGGGTGGGGTGAGGGTTACTCAAAAGGAACTTGACAAGGCTTTTAAAGATATCGACAATCATTATAACATAACGTGACTGATTGTTACCGTGCTCTTAACTGGGCAAACACTTGTTGGCTTCCAAGATAGACTAATACAGTTGAGATGGTTCTAGCGGCCTTCTAGCACAGGGTCTCATGAGGCAGGGATTCTCGCCACTGGTTGTGCAAGGCTTGAGGCCTGTTAGTGATTCTATTTTTTCCTCTGCAGAATGGGTCTTTCTACATTCCAGGTCCTTTCTACCCCAATAAATAATGCGGCGATTCTCTCAGTGAGTTGTACTTTTGGTTTAAACAGCCAACTGTCTCTTAAAAAGGACTTTTGTTTAAACTCCTTTAAAAAAAAAAGTCCTTTCAAAAAAATCTTTTTTTTTTTTATTTTTTATTTCTAATCCCATATGTTTACTCTGATCGTGGAACTTTGTCATTTTGACCTTCTCTGCTGATTAAAATATTCTCTCCAAAATGTCCGTTATTTGCAGGTACTTGCACTGTAGACATTCTTTACATATTTTTTAAAAAAATCCATTCACGATTCTTTGTGAAAATCCCGGGAATCTGAAAGACTACCATTTGCTATTCATCGAACAGTTACTGTCTCCACTAAGTGACAGGGTTTCAGAGAACGTGAGCTCACAAGAGATGTAACCTTTTTTCCACTTTCTGCTACCATGTTTATTTCTATGTTACTCAGAGGAGCCTTCTTTGTAGAAACATATTATCCAATCTTTTATAAAGCTGAATTTAAATTCTGTCCCTTCCTTCCCCACAGAGCTTAAAAGGCCAAGCAAATTTTGTTCCATTTTTTAAAAGCCCATAGATGGCAGTTTTTTAATGTTGCATTTTTGAGTTTTCATCACTCTTTATGTTACTTCTACTTCACAGATAAACAATTGCTAATGACCATGTGAACTTCCTACAAATGTGCAATCAAAATCCCTAGGTACACATTACTGAAGTTCTTCGTTCCCTTTAAACATTATTTCTCTCTTGATATGCATTCTTGTTTTGTATTATATTGCATTATAAAGATTTTTTTTAACAGACTGCATTTTTTAGAGTAGTTTGGGGATCAAAGTAAAATTCCCTTTCCCCACATACTCACAGCCTTCCCCTTTATCAACATACTGTACCACGGAGAAATTTTTCACGCTCACTGACCCTACACTGACACATCATCATCACCCCAAAGTCCACAGTTTACATTAGAGTTCACTCTTGGTGGGGCACCAGGGTGGCTCAGTGGGTTAAGGCTTCTGCCTTCGGCTCAGGTCATAATCTCACGGTCCTGGCATCGAGCCCCAGACCAGACTCTCTGCTTGGCAGGGAGCCTGCTTTCCCCCAACCCCTGCTTTCCCCGCCTGCCTCTCTGCCTGCTTTGATGCCTCTCAAATAAATAAATAAAATCTTTAAAAAAACCTTTTCTCATAGAGTTCACTCTTGGTATAGTATCTTATGCATTTTGACAACTATGTAGCGATATATATCTAAACTATCATACATATCATACAGAACATTTTCACTGGCCTAAAAATCCTCTGTGCTCTGCCTGTTCATCCTCCTCCTCTCCTAACTGCTACAAACCGCTGACCGTTATACCATTTGCATAGTTCTGCCTTTTCTAGAAGGTCATATAGTTGGAACCTTGCAACATGAAGCTTTTTCAAATTGACTTCTTTCACTTATTATGATGGATTTTAAGTTTGTTCCATGTCTTTTCATTGCTTGATAGCCATTTCTCTTTATCGCTGAATCATATCCCATTGTTTCAATGGACCACAGTTTATCTATCCATTCTCCTCCTGAAGGACATCTTGGTGACTTCCAACTCTTGGCACTTATGGGTAAAGCTGTTACAAACACAGGTTTATATGCAGGATTCTGTGTACACAAAGTTTTCGCTCTTTTGGGTGAGTACCAAGGAGCACGATTGCTGGATCATATGGTAAGAATATGTTTAGTTTTGTAAGAAACTGCCCAACTGTCTTCCAAAGTGGTAGCACCATTTTGGTGTTCTCACCAGAATGAATGAGAGTTTCTCTTGTTCCTCATCATCAAAAGCATTTTATGTTGTCAGTATTTTGGATTTTAGCCATTCTAATAGATGTGCAGTGGTATATCATCGTTTTATTTATTTATTTATTTATTTATTTATTTTTTAAAAAGATTTTATTTATTTATTTGACAGAGAGAGATCACAAGAAGACGGAGAGGCAGTCAGAGAGAGAGAGAAAGGGAAGCAGGCTCCTGCTGAGCAGAGAGCCCAACGTGGAACTCGATCCCAGGACCCTGAGATCATGACCTGAGCCAAAGGCAGCGGCTTAACCCACAGAGCCATCCAGGCGCCCCTCTTTGTTCTTTTAATTTACATTTCCTTAAATAGACATGCTGTGGATCATCACAGCATCTTTTCATATCATTATTGCCATCTCAATATCTTCTTCAGTGAGGTGTCTGTTCCAGTCCTTGCCAATTTTTCAATCAGGTCATTTATTTTCTTGTGTTTGAGTTAATAAATAAATACATAATAATAAATAAATAAATAATAAATGAATGAATTTATTATATATTATATATGTTATATATGTTACATATAGTATATTCTATATATTATTATATATTAAATGATAATTTATTAAAAATAAATTGACTAATGAGGCCAAGAATTCAGAATCACACATACTTCAGAACTAATAATAACTGCCTTCACTTGATGTTATTCTATAAGATAAATCCTACGATCAAGATTCAATTTTAAATTCTTACAATTTTAAATTCTTAAATCCTTATGAAGAAGCATCATTTGGAGGGAGCAGTTTTCATAATTTAGCATCCATCAGCCTTTTCTAAAAGATTTTATTTATTTATTGGACACACGGAGAGAGAGAGAGAGAGAGATCACAAGTAAGCAGAGAGGCAGGCAAACAGGGAGGGAAGCAGTCTTCCTTTTGAGCAGAGCCCGATGTGGGGCTGGATCCCAGGACCCAGAGACCATGACTTGAGATGAAGGCAGAGGCTTAACCCACCACCCACGTGATGAGAGAGCCCCTCAGGTGCCCCTCATCCATCAGTCTTAATTGTTTGGAGGAAAATGTGTGGATGAATAATGCCTTAGGGAGCTAATCTCTCTAAAGAATTTTCAAGTCTTTACCCCTTCAAGGTTTTTGTACAGTTCTGATAGCCTCTAAACATCCAGCTGATTTCTACAGTGACAGGCGTGTTAAAACCTGTCCTCAAACCAGGAATAGAGCTTGAAACATAGCAGTCAAGAGCAACTTTGAGTCTTTTAAGGAATTTATCATCATTTCTTTGTTTTTGGTTAATATCTGAAATAGTTCCATATTACACTTGCATAATTTCTCCAGAGCTGACTTTGAAGGAGGCATTCAGTTCCAGCTAGTTCCATATTGTGGCAAGAAATATAATTCTATATTAAAAAAAAAAAAAACATATTTTAGGGCAGCTGGGTGGCTCAATGGGTTAAAATCTCTGCCTTCGGCTCAGGTCCCCACACAAAAATAATAATCACAAATGAAAACTAAGTTAGCTCTGAAGTCCCAAAGTCGAAAAATTGCCTTGAATCTGTCACTAGAAAGCACCCAAGGCCTCACTCTCTGGGTTCTGGGTGACCTAGGAATGGCAGGAGCCTCGGACCCCCTTCCCTCTTCTACTCTTCTACTCTTTTTATAGCACTTTAATTCCGGCTTCAACTACTTCCTAGTCAGATCAGGTGAAATCATTTTCCTTCCCATACCCTCGATGTATTTCACACCTAGTAATTCTTTTTTTAAAGATCTTATTTACCCATTTGACAGACTGATCACAAGTAGGTAGAGAGGCAGGCAGAGAGAGGGGGGGGAAGCAGGCTGCCCGCTGCGCAGAGATCTTGATGTGGGGCTCCATCCCAGGACCCTGAAATCATGACCTGAGCCAAAGGCAGAGGCCTAAACCACTGAGCCACCCAGGAGCCCCCATATCTGGTAATTTTTAATCAACGTGGATTTGCTGCATCAAGTAGTTCCTTCTTCTTCAAATATAAGTATATAAATATACTGATCAAGTCACGCGCATTTCTTAGGAGAATGTCATACCTTTAGTAGCAAACTTGAAATCTTGGCCATTGGTTTTGATTTTTGTTTTGGTTTGATTTGGTTTGGTTTTTGTAATTTTAAAAATCCCTCCAGCCCTTGGCTCTGTCTGACCTGATAGCTTTCAGCTGTTTCTGCAACAAAATTGTCTGGGCAGCGAAACCTTTCATGTGTACTGTGGCACCCCCTTCTGACACTTTGTTAATAAAAAGCTTTTTTTTTTTTTTTTTTTTTGGCTATGGTAAATGTGGAACAACAATGAGGTATTTCAAAGTGGTGAACCACAGATAAATTTCTCTAAGGGTGGGGTGAGGGTTACTCAAAAAGGAACTTGACAAGGCTTTTAAAGATATCGACAATCATTATAACATAACGTGACTGATTGTTACCGTGCTCTTAACTGGGCAAACACTTGTTGGCTTCCAAGATAGACTAATATAGTTGAGATGGTTCTAGCGGCCTTCTCACTCAGGGTCTCATGAGGCAGGGATTCTAGCCACTGGCTGTGCAAGCCTTGAGGCCTGTTAGTGATTCTATTTTTTCCTCTGCAGAATGGGTCTTTCTACATTCCAGGTCCTTTCTACCCCAATAAATAATGCGGCGATTCTCTCAGTGAGTTGTACTTTTGGTTTAAACAGCCAACTGTCTCTTAAAAAGGACTTTTGTTTAAACTCCTTTAAAAAAAAAAGTCCTTTCAAAAAAATCTTTTCTTTTTTCTTTTTTATTTTTAATCCCATATGTTTACTCTGATCGTGGAACTTTGTCATTTTGACCTTCTCTGCTGATTAAAATATTCTCTCCAAAATGTCCGTTATTTGCAGGTACTTGCACTGTAGACATTCTTTACATATTTTTTTAAAAAATCCATTCACGATTCTTCGTGAAAATCCCGGGAATCTGAACGACTACCATTTGCTATTCATCGAACAGTTACTGTCTCCACTAAGTGACAGGGTTTCAGAGAACGTGAGCTCACAAGAGATGTAACCTTTTTTCCACTTTCTGCTACCATGTTTATTTCTATGTTACTCAGAGGAGCCTTCTTTGTAGAAACACATTATCCAATCTTTTATAAAGCTGAATTTAAATTCTGTCCCTTCCTTCCCCACAGAGCTTAAAAGGCCAAGCAAATTTTGTTCCATTTTTTAAAAGCCCATAGATGGCAGTTTTTTAATGTTGCATTTTTGAGTTTTCATCACTCTTTATGTTACTTCTACTTCACAGATAAACAATTGCTAATGACCATGTGAACTTCCTACAAATGTGCAATCAAAATCCCTAGGTACACATTACTGAAGTTCTTCGTTCCCTTTAAACATTACTTCTCTCTTGATATGCATTCTTGTTTTGTATTATATTGCATTATAAAGATTTTTTTTAACAGACTGCATTTTTTAGAGTAGTTTGGGGATCAAAGTAAAATTCCCTTTCCCCACATACACACAGCCTTCCCCTTTATCAACATACTGTACCACGGAGAAATTTTTCACGCTCACTGACCCTACACTGACACATCATCATCACCCCAAAGTCCACAGTTTACATTAGAGTTCACTCTTGGTGGGGCACCAGGGTGGCTCAGTGGGTTAAGGCTTCTGCCTTCGGCTCAGGTCATAATCTCACGGTCCTGGCATCGAGCCCCAGACCAGACTCTCTGCTTGGCAGGGAGCCTGCTTTCCCCCAACCCCTGCTTTCCCCGCCTGCCTCTCTGCCTACTTTGATGCCTGTCAAATAAATAAATAAAATCTTAAAAAAAACCTTTTCTCATAGAGTTCACTCTTGGTATAGTATCTTATGCATTTTGACAACTATGTAGCGATATATATCTAAAATATCATACATATCATACAGAACATTTTCACTGGCCTAAAAATCCTCTGTGCTCTGCCTGTTCATCCTCCTCCTCTCCTAACTGCTACAAACCGCTGACCTTTATACCATTTGCATAGTTCTGCCTTTTCTAGAAGGTCATATAGTTGGAACCTTGCAACATGAAGCTTTTTCAAATTGACTTCTTTCACTTATTATGATGGATTTTAAGTTTGTTCCATGTCTTTTCATTGCTTGATAGCCATTTCTCTTTATCGCTGAACCATATCCCATTGTTTCAATGGACCACAGTTTATCTATCCATTCTCCTCCTGAAGGACATCTTGGTGACTTCCAACTCTTGGCACTTATGGGTAAAGCTGTTACAAACACAGGTTTATATGCAGGATTCTGTGTACACAAAGTTTTCGCTCTTTTGGGTGAGTACCAAGGAGCACGATTGCTGGATCATATGGTAAGAATATGTTTAGTTTTGTAAGAAACTGCCCAACTGTCTTCCAAAGTGGTAGCACCATTTTGGTGTTCTCACCAGAATGAATGAGAGTTTCTCTTGTTCCTCATCGTCAAAAGCATTTTATGTTGTCAGTATTTTGGATTTTAGCCATTCTAATAGATGTGCAGTGATATATCATTTATTTATTTATTTATTTATTTATTTATTTTTAAAAAAGATTTTATTTATTTATTTGACAGAGAGAGATCACAAGAAGACGGAGAGGCAGTCAGAGTGAGAGAGAAAGGGAAGCAGGCTCCTGCTGAGCAGAGAGCCCAACGTGGAACTCGATCCCAGGACCCTGAGATCATGACCTGAGCCAAAGGCAGCGGCTTAACCCACTAAGCCATCCAGGCGCCCCTCTTTGTTCATTTAATTTACAATTCCTTAATTAGACATGCTGTGGATCATCACAGCATCTTTTCATATCATTATTGCCATCTCAATATGTTCTTCAGTGAGGTGTCTCTTCCAGTCCTTGCCAATTTTTGTATCAGGTCATTTATTTTCTTGTGTTTGAGTTAATAAATAAATACATAATAATAAATAAATAAATAAATGCATAAATAAATAATAAATGAATGAATTTATTATATATTATATATGTTATATATGTTACATATAGTATATTATATATTAAATGATAATTTATTAAAAATAAATTGACTAATGAGGCCAAGAATTCAGAATCACACATACTTCAGAACTAATAATAACTGCCTTCACTTGATGTTATTCTATAAGATAAATCCTACGATCAAGATTCAATTTTAAATTCTTAAATCCTTATGAAGAAGCATCATTTGGAGGGAGCAGTTTTCATAATTTAGCATCCATCAGCCTTTTCTAAAAGATTTTATTTATTTATTGGACACACGGAGAGAGAGAGAGAGAGATCACAAATAAGCAGAGAGGCAGGCAAACAGGGAGGGAAGCAGTCTTCCTTTTGAGCAGAGCCCGATGTGGGGCTGGATCCCAGGACCCAGAGACCATGACTTGAGATGAAGGCAGAGGCTTAACCCACCACCCACGTGATGAGAGAGCCCCTCAGGTGCCCCTCATCCATCAGTCTTAATTGTTTGGAGGAAAATGTGTGGATGAATAATGCCTTAGGGAGCTAATCTCTCTAAAGAATTTTCAAGTCTTTACCCCTTCAAGGTTTTTGTACAGTTCTGATAGCCTCTAAACATCCAGCTGATTTCTACAGTGACAGGCGTGTTAAAACCTGTCCTCAAACCAGGAATAGAGCTTGAAACATAGCAGTCAAGAGCAACTTTGAGTCTTTTAAGGAATTTATCATCATTTCTTTGTTTTTGGTTAATATCTGAAATAGTTCCATATTACACTTGCATAATTTCTCCAGAGCTTACTTTGAAGGAGGCATTCAGTTCCAGCTAGTTCCATATTGTGGCAAGAACTATAATTCTGTATTTAAAAAAAAAAAACATATTTTAGGGCAGCTGGGTGGCTCAATGGGTTAAAATCTCTGCCTTCGGCTCAGGTCCCCACACAAAAATAATAATCACAAATGAAAACTAAGTTAGCTCTGAAGTCCCAAAGTCGAAAAATTGCCTTGAATCTGTCACTAGAAAGCACCCAAGGCCTCACTCTCTGGGTTCTGGGTGCCCTGGGAATGGCAGGAGGCTCTGACCCCCTTCCCTCTTCTACTCTTCTACTCTTTTTATAGCACTTTAATTCCGGCTTCAACCACTTCCTAGTCAGATCAGGTGAAATCATTTTCCTTCCCAACCCTCGATGTATTTCACACCTAGTAATTCTTTTTTTAAAGATCTTATTTACCCATTTGACAGACTGATCACAAGTAGGTAGAGAGGCAGGCAGAGAGAGGGGGGGAAGCAGGCTCCCCGCTGCGCAGAGATCCCGATGTGGGGCTCCATCCCAGGACCCTGAAATCATGACCTGAGCCAAAGGCAGAGGCCTAAACCACTGAGCCACCCTGGAGCCCCCATATCTGGTAATTTTTAATCAACGTGGATTTGCTGCATCAAGGAGTTCCTTCTTCTTCAAATATAAGTATATAAATATATTGATCAAGTCACGCGCATTTCTTAGGAGAATGTCATACCTTTAGTAGCAAACTTGAAATCTTGGCCATTGGTTTTGATTTTTGTTTTGGTTTGATTTGGTTCGGTTTTTGTAATTTTAAAAATCCCTCCAGCCCTTGGCTCTGTCTGACCTGATTGCTTTCAGCTGTTTCTGCAACAAAATTGTCTGGGCAGCGAAACCTTTCATGTTTACTGTGGCGCCCCCTTCTGACACTTTGTTAATAAAAAGCTTTTTTTTTTTTTTTTTTTTTTTTGGCTATGGTAAATGTGGAACAACAATGAGGTATTTCAAAGTGGTGAAGCACAGATAAATTTCTCTAAGGGTGGGGTGAGGGTTACTCAAAAAGGAACTTGACAAGGCTTTTAAAGATATCGACAATCATTATAACATAACGTGACTGATTGTTACCGTGCTCTTAACTGGGCAAACACTTGTTGGCTTCCAAGATAGACTAATATAGTTGAGATGGTTCTAGCGGCCTTCTGCTCAGGGTCTCATGAGGCAGGGATTCTAGCCACTGGCTGTGCAAGCCTTGAGGCCTGTTAGTGATTCTATTTTTTCTTCTGCAGAATGGGTCTTTCTATATTCCAGGTCCTTTCTACCCCAATAAGTAATGTGGCGATTCTCTCAGTGAGTTGTACTTTTGGTTTAAACAGCCAACTGTCTCTTAAAAAGGACTTTTGTTTAAACTCCTTTAAAAAAAAGAAGTCCTTTCAAAAAAATCTTTTCTTTTTTCTTTTTTATTTTTAATCCCATATGTTTACTCTGATCGTGGAACTTTGTAATTTTGACCTTCTCTGCTGATTAAAATATTCTCTCCAAAATGTCCGTTATTTGCAGGTACTTGCACTGTAGACATTCTTTACATATTTTTTTAAAAAATCCATTCACGATTCTTCGTGAAAATCCCGGGAATCTGAACGACTACCATTTGCTATTCATCGAACAGTTACTGTCTCCACTAAGTGACAGGGTTTCAGAGAACGTGAGCTCACAAGAGATGTAACATTTTTTCCACTTTCTGCTACCATGTTTATTTCTATGTTACTCAGAGGAGCTTTCTTTGTAGAAACACATTATCCAATCTTTTATAAAGCTGAATTTAAATTCTGTCCCTTCCTTCCCCACAGAGCTTAAAAGGCCAAGCAAATTTTGTTGAATTTTTTAAAATCCCATTGATGGCAGTTTTTTAAGGTTGCATTTTTGAGTTTTCATCACTCTTTATGTTACTTCTACTTCACAGATAAACAATTGCTAATGACCATGTGAACTTCCTACAAATGTGCAATCAAAATCCCTAGGTACACCTTACTGAATTTCTTCGTTCCCTTTAAACATTATTTCTCTCTTGATATGCATTCTTGTTTTGTATTATATTGCATTATAAAGATTTTTTTTAACAGACTGCATTTTTTAGAGTAGTTTGGGGATCAAAGTAAAATTCCCTTTCCCCACATACACACAGCCTTCCCCATTATCAACATCCTGTACCACGGAGAAATTTTTCACGCTCACTGACCCTACACTGACACATCATCATCATCCCAAAGTCCACAGTTTACATTAGAGTTCACTCTTGGTGGGGCACGAGGGTGGCTCAGTGGGTTAAGGCTTCTGCCTTTGGCTCAGGTCATAATCTCACGGTCCTGGCATCAAGCCCCAGACCAGACTCTCTGCTTGGCAGGGAGCCTGCTTTCCCCCAACCCCTGCTTTCCCCGCCTGCCTCTCTGCCTGCTTTGATGCCTGTCAAATAAATAAATAAAATCTTAAAAAAAACCTTTTCTCATAGAGTTCACTCTTGGTATAGTATCTTATGCATTTTGACAACTATGTAGCGATATATATCTAAACTATCATACATATCATACAGAACATTTTCACTGGCCTAAAAATCCTCTGTGCTCTGCCTGTTCATCCTCCTCCTCTCCTAACTGCTACAAACCGCTGACCTTTATACCATTTGCATAGTTCTGCCTTTTCTAGAAGGTCATATAGTTGGAACCTTGCAACATGAAGCTTTTTCAAATTGACTTCTTTCACTTATTATGATGGATTTTAAGTTTGTTCCATGTCTTTTCATTGCTTGATAGCCATTTCTCTTTATCGCTGAACCATATCCCATTGTTTCAATGGACCACAGTTTATCTATCCATTCTCCTCCTGAAGGACATCTTGGTGACTTCCAACTCTTGGCACTTATGGGTAAAGCTGTTACAAACACAGGTTTATATGCAGGATTCTGTGTACACAAAGTTTTCGCTCTTTTGGGTGAGTACCAAGGAGCACGATTGCTGGATCATATGGTAAGAATATGTTTAGTTTTGTAAGAAACTGCCCAACTGTCTTCCAAAGTGGTAGCACCATTTTGGTGTTCTCACCAGAATGAATGAGAGTTTCTCTTGTTCCTCATCGTCAAAAGCATTTTATGTTGTCAGTATTTTGGATTTTAGCCATTCTAATAGATGTGCAGTGATATATCATTGTTTTATTTATTTATTTATTTTTAAAAAAGATTTTATTTATTTATTTGACAGAGAGAGATCACAAGAAGACGGAGAGGCAGTCAGAGAGAGAGAGAAAGGGAAGCAGGCTCCTGCTGAGCAGAGAGCCCAACGTGGAACTCGATCCCAGGACCCTGAGATCATGACCTGAGCCAAAGGCAGCGGCTTAACCCACTGAGCCATCCAGGCGCCCCTCTTTGTTCATTAAATTTACAATTCCTTAATTAGACATGCTGTGGATCATCACAGCATCTTTTCATATCATTATTGCCATCTCAATATCTTCTTCAGTGAGGTGTCTGTTCCAGTCCTTGCCAATTTTTCAATCAGGTCATTTATTTTCTTGTGTTTGAGTTAATAAATAAATACATAATAATAAATAAATAAATAAAAAATAATAAATGAATGAATTTATTATATATTATATATGTTATATATGTTACATATAGTATATTCTATATATTATTATATATTAAATGATAATTTATTAAAAATAAATTGACTAATGAGGCCAAGAATTCAGAATCACACATACTTCAGAACTAATAATAACTGCCTTCACTTGATGTTATTCTATAAGATAAATCCTACGATCAAGATTCAATTTTAAATTCTTACAATTTTAAATTCTTAAATCCTTATGAAGAAGCATCATTTGGAGGGAGCAGTTTTCATAATTTAGCATCCATCAGCCTTTTCTAAAAGATTTTATTTATTTATTGGACACACGGAGAGAGAGAGAGAGAGATCACAAGTAAGCAGAGAGGCAGGCAAACAGCGAGGGAAGCAGTCTTCCTTTTGAGCAGAGCCCGATGTGGGGCTGGATCCCTGGACCCAGAGACCATGACTTGAGATGAAGGCAGAGGCTTAACCCACCACCCACGTGATGAGAGAGCCCCTCAGGTGCCCCTCATCCATCAGTCTTAATTGTTTGGAGGAAAATGTGTGGATGAATAATGCCTTAGGGAGCTAATCTCTCTAAAGAATTTTCAAGTCTTTACCCCTTCAAGGTTTTTGTACAGTTCTGATAGCCTCTAAACATCCAGCTGATTTCTACAGTGACAGGCGTGTTAAAACCTGTCCTCAAACCAGGAATAGAGCTTGAAACATAGCAGTCAAGAGCAACTTTGAGTCTTTTAAGGAATTTATCATCATTTCTTTGTTTTTGGTTAATATCTGAAATAGTTCCATATTACACTTGCATAATTTCTCCAGAGCTGACTTTGAAGGAGGCATTCAGTTCCAGCTAGTTCCATATTGTGGCAAGAACTATAATTCTATATTAAAAAAAAAAACATATTTTAGGGCAGCTGGGTGGCTCAATGGGTTAAAATCTCTGCCTTCGGCTCAGGTCCCCACACAAAAATAATAATCAGAAATGAAAACTAAGTTAGCTCTGAAGTCCCAAAGTCGAAAAATTGCCTTGAATCTGTCACTAGAAAGCACCCAAGGCCTCACTCTCTGGGTTATGGGTTCCCTGGGAATGGCAGGAGGCTCTGACCCCCTTCCCTCTTCTACTCTTCTACTCTATTTATAGCACTTTAATTCCGGCTTCAACCACTTCCTAGTCAGATCAGGTGAAATCATTTTTCTTCCCATACCCTCGATGTATTTCACACCTAGTAATTCTTTTTTTAAAGATCTTATTTACCCATTTGACAGACAGATCACAAGTAGGTAGAGAGGCAGGCAGAGAAAGGGGGGGGGGAGCAGGCTCCCCGCTGCGCAGAGATCCCGATGTGGGGCTCCATCCCAGGACCCTGAAATCATGACCTGAGCCAAAGGCAGAGGCCTAAACCACTGAGCCACCCTGGAGCCCCCATATCTGGTAATTTTTAATCAACGTGGATTTGCTGCATCAAGTAGTTCCTTCTTCTTCAAATATAAGTATATAAATATATTGATCAAGTCACGCGCATTTCTTAGGAGAATGTCATACCTTTAGTAGCAAACTTGAAATTTTGGCCATGGGTTTTGATTTTTGTTTTGGTTTGATTTGGTTCGGTTTTTGTAATTTTAAAAATCCCTCCAGCCCTTGGCTCTGTCTGACCTGATTGCTTTCAGCTGTTTCTGCAACAAAATTGTCTGGGCAGCGAAACCTTTCATGTGTCCTGTGGCGCCCCCTCTGACACTTTGTTAATAAAAAGCTTTTTTTTTTTTTTTTTTTTTTTTGGCTATGGTAAATGTGGAACAACAATGAGGTATTTCAAAGTGGTGAACCACAGATAAATTTCTCTAAGGGTGGGGTGAGGGTTACTCAAAAAGGAACTTGACAAGGCTTTTAAAGATATCGACAATCATTATAACATAATGTCACTGATTGTTACCGTGCTCTTAACTCGGCAAACATTTGTTGGCTTCCAAGATAGACTAATAGAGTTGAGATGGTTCTAGCGGCCTTCTAGCACAGGGTCTCATGAGGCAGGGATTCTAGCCACTGGCTGTGCAAGGCTTGAGGCCTGTTAGTGATTCTATTTTTTCCTCTGCAGAATGGGTCTTTCTACATTCCAGGTCCTTTCTACCCCAATAAATAATGCGGCGATTCTCTCAGTGAGTTGTACTTTTGGTTTAAACAGCCAACTGTCTTATAAAGAGGACGTTTGTTTAAACTCCTTTAAAAAAAAAAGTCCTTTCAAAAAAATCTTTTCTTTTTTCTTTTTTATTTTTAATCCCATATGTTTACTCTGATCGTGGAACTTTGTCATTTTGACCTTCTCTGCTGATTAAAATATTCTCTCCAAAATGTCCGTTATTTGCAGGTACTTGCACTGTAGACATTCTTTACATATTTTTTAAAAAAATCCATTCACGATTCTTCGTGAACATCCCGGGAATCTGAAAGACTACCATTTGCTATTCATCGAACAGTTACTGTCTCCACTAAGTGACAGGGTTTCAGAGAACGTGAGCTCACAAGAGATGTAACCTTTTTTCCACTTTCTGCTACCATGTTTATTTCTATGTTACTCAGAGGAGCCTTCTTTGTAGAAACATATTATCCAATCTTTTATAAAGCTGAATTTAAATTCTGTCCCTTCCTTCCCCACAGAGCTTAAAAGGCCAAGCAAATTTTGTTCCATTTTTTAAAAGCCCATAGATGGCAGTTTTTTAATGTTGCATTTTTGAGTTTTCATCACTCTTTATGTTACTTCTACTTCACAGATAAACAATTGCTAATGACCATGTGAACTTCCTACAAATGTGCAATCAAAATCCCTAGGTACACATTACTGAAGTTCTTCGTTCCCTTTAAACATTATTTCTCTCTTGATATGCATTCTTGTTTTGTATTATATTGCATTATAAAGATTTTTTTTAACAGACTGCATTTTTTAGAGTAGTTTGGGGATCAAAGTAAAATTCCCTTTCCCCACATACACACAGCCTTCCCCATTATCAACATCCTGTACCACGGAGAAATTTTTCACGCTCACTGACCCTACACTGACACATCATCATCACCCCAAAGTCCACAGTTTACATTAGAGTTCACTCTTGGTGGGGCACGAGGGTGGCTCAGTGGGTTAAGGCTTCTGCCTTCGGCTCAGGTCATAATCTCACGGTCCTGGCATCAAGCCCCAGACCAGACTCTCTGCTTGGCAGGGAGCCTGCTTTCCCCCAACCCCTGCTTTCCCCGCCTGCCTCTCTGCCTGCTTTGATGCCTGTCCAATAAATAAATAAAATCTTAAAAAAAACCTTTTCTCATAGAGTTCACTCTTGGTATAGTATCTTATGCATTTTGACAACTATGTAGCGATATATATCTAAACTATCATACATATCATACAGAACATTTTCACTGGCCTAAAAATCCTGTGTGCTCTGCCTGTTCATCCTCCTCCTCTCCTAACTGCTACAAACCGCTGACCTTTATACCATTTGCATAGTTCTGCCTTTTCTAGAAGGTCATATAGTTGGAACCTTGCAACATGAGCTTTTTCAAATTGACTTCTTTCACTTATTATGATGGATTTTAAGTTTGTTGCATGTCTTTTCATTGCTTGATAGCCATTTCTCTTTATCGCTGAATCATATCCCATTGTTTCAATGGACCACAGTTTATCTATCCATTCTCCTCCTGAAGGACATCTTGGTGACTTCCAACTCTTGGCACTTATGGGTAAAGCTGTTACAAACACAGGTTTATATGCAGGATTCTGTGTACACAAAGTTTGCGCTCTTTTGGGTGAGTACCAAGGAGCACGATTGCTGGATCATATGGTAAGAATATGTTTAGTTTTGTAAGAAACTGCCCAACTGTCTTCCAAAGTGGTAGCACCATTTTGGTGTTCTCACCAGAATGAATGAGAGTTTCTCTTGTTCCTCATCGTCAAAAGCATTTTATGTTGTCAGTATTTTGGATTTTAGCCATTCTAATAGATGTGCAGTGATATATCATTGTTTTATTTATTTATTTATTTATTTATTTTTAAAAAAGATTTTATTTATTTATTTGACAGAGAGAGATCACAAGAAGACGGAGAGGCAGTCAGAGAGAGAGAGAAAGGGAAGCAGGCTCCTGCTGAGCAGAGAGCCCAACGTGGAACTCGATCCCAGGACCCTGAGATCATGACCTGAGCCAAAGGCAGCGGCTTAACCCACTGAGCCATCCAGGCGGCCCTCTTTGTTCTTTTAATTTACAATTCCTTAATTAGACATGCTGTGGATCATCACAGCATCTTTTCATATCATTATTGCCATCTCAAAATCTTCTTCAGTGAGGTGTCTGTTCCAGTCCTTGCCATTTTTCAAACAGGTCATTAATTTTCTTGTGTTTGAGTTAATAAATAAATACTTAATAATAAATAAATAAATAAATAAACGAAGAAATAAATAATAAATGAATGAATTTATTATATATTATATATGTTATATATGTTACATATAGTATATTATATATATTATTATATATTAAATGATAATTTATTAAAAATAAATTGACTAATGAGGCCAAGAATTCAGAATCACACATACTTCAGAACTAATAATAACTGCCTTCACTTGATGTTATTCTATAAGATAAATCCTACGATCAAGATTCAATTTTAAATTCTTACAATTTTAAATTCTTAAATCCTTATGAAGAAGCATCATTTGGAGGGAGCAGTTTTCATAATTTAGCATCCATCAGCCTTTTCTAAAAGATTTTATTTATTTATTGGACACACGGAGAGAGAGAGAGAGAGATCACAAGTAAGCAGAGAGGCAGGCAAACAGCGAGGGAAGCAGTCTTCCTTTTGAGCAGAGCCCGATGTGGGGCTGGATCCCTGGACCCAGAGACCATGACTTGAGATGAAGGCAGAGGCTTAACCCACCACCCACGTGATGAGAGAGCCCCTCAGGTGCCCCTCATCCATCAGTCTTAATTGTTTGGAGGAAAATGTGTGGATGAATAATGCCTTAGGGAGCTAATCTCTCTAAAGAATTTTCAAGTCTTTACCCCTTCAAGGTTTTTGTACAGTTCTGATAGCCTCTAAACATCCAGCTGATTTCTACAGTGACAGGCGTGTTAAAACCTGTCCTCAAACCAGGAATAGAGCTTGAAACATAGCAGTCAAGAGCAACTTTGAGTCTTTTAAGGAATTTATCATCATTTCTTTGTTTTTGGTTAATATCTGAAATAGTTCCATATTACACTTGCATAATTTCTCCAGAGCTGACTTTGAAGGAGGCATTCAGTTCCAGCTAGTTCCATATTGTGGCAAGAACTATAATTCTGTATTTAAAAAAAAAAAACATATTTTAGGGCAGCTGGGTGGCTCAATGGGTTAAAATCTCTGCCTTCGGCTCAGGTCCCCACACAAAAATAATAATCACAAATGAAAACTAAGTTAGCTCTGAAGTCCCAAAGTCGAAAAATTGCCTTGAATCTGTCACTAGAAAGCACCCAAGGCCTCACTCTCTGGGTTCTGGGTGCCCTGGGAATGGCAGGAGGCTCTGACCCCCTTCCCTCTTCTACTCTTCTACTCTTTTTATAGCACTTTAATTCCGGCTTCAACCACTTCCTAGTCAGATCAGGTGAAATCATTTTCCTTCCCATACCCTCGATGTATTTCACACCTAGTAATTCTTTTTTTAAAGATCTTATTTGCCCATTTGACAAACAGATCACAAGTAGGTAGAGAGGCAGGCAGAGAAAGGGGCGGGGGGAAGCAGGCTCTCCGCTGCGCAGAGATCCCGATGTGGGGCTCCATCCCAGGACCCTGAAATCATGACCTGAGCCAAAGGCAGAGGCCTAAACCACTGAGCCACCCTGGAGCCCCCATATCTGGTAATTTTTAATCAACGTGGATTTGCTGCATCAAGTAGTTCCTTCTTCTTCAAATATAAGTATATAAATATATTGATCAAGTCACGCGCATTTCTTAGGAGAATGTCATACCTTTAGTAGCAAACTTGAAATCTTGGCCATTGGTTTTGATTTTTGTTTTGGTTTGATTTGGTTCGGTTTTTGTAATTTTAAAAATCCCTCCAGCCCTTGGCTCTGTCTGACCTGATTGCTTTCAGCTGTTTCTGCAACAAAATTGTCTGGGCAGCGAAACCTTTCATGTGTACTGTGGCGCCCCCTTCTGACACTTTGTTAATAAAAAGCTTTTTTTTTTTTTTTTTTTTTTTTGGCTATGGTAAATGTGGAACAACAATGAGGTATTTCAAAGTGGTGAACCACAGATAAATTTCTCTAAGGGTGGGGTGAGGGTTACTCAAAAAGGAACTTGACAAGGCTTTTAAAGATATCGACAATCATTATAACATAACGTGACTGATTGTTACCGTGCTCTTAACTGGGCAAACATTTGTTGGCTTCCAAGATAGACTAATAGAGTTGAGATGGTTCTAGCGGCCTTCTAGCACAGGGTCTCATGAGGCAGGGATTCTAGCCACTGGCTGTGCAAGGCTTGAGGCCTGTTAGTGATTCTATTTTTTCCTCTGCAGAATGGGTCTTTCTACATTCCAGGTCCTTTCTACCCCAATAAATAATGCGGCGATTCTCTCAGTGAGTTGTACTTTTGGTTTAAACAGCCAACTGTCTCTTAAAAAGGACTTTTGTTTAAACTCCTTTAAAAAAAAAAAGTCCTTTCAAAAAAATCTTTTCTTTTTTCTTTTTTATTTTTAATCCCATATGTTTACTCTGATCGTGGAACTTTGTCATTTTGACCTTCTCTGCTGATTAAAATATTCTCTCCAAAATGTCCGTTATTTGCAGGTACTTGCACTGTAGACATTCTTTACATATTTTTTAAAAAAATCCATTCACGATTCTTCGTGAACATCCCGGGAATCTGAAAGACTACCATTTGCTATTCATCGAACAGTTACTGTCTCCACTAAGTGACAGGGTTTCAGAGAACGTGAGCTCACAAGAGATGTAACCTTTTTTCCACTTTCTGCTACCATGTTTATTTCTATGTTACTCAGAGGAGCCTTCTTTGTAGAAACATATTATCCAATCTTTTATAAAGCTGAATTTAAATTCTGTCCCTTCCTTCCCCACAGAGCTTAAAAGGCCAAGCAAATTTTGTTCCATTTTTTAAAAGCCCATAGATGGCAGTTTTTTAATGTTGCATTTTTGAGTTTTCATCACTCTTTATGTTACTTCTACTTCACAGATAAACAATTGCTAATGACCATGTGAACTTCCTACAAATGTGCAATCAAAATCCCTAGGTACACATTACTGAAGTTCTTCGTTCCCTTTAAACATTATTTCTCTCTTGATATGCATTCTTGTTTTGTATTATATTGCATTATAAAGATTTTTTTTAACAGACTGCATTTTTTAGAGTAGTTTGGGGATCAAAGTAAAATTCCCTTTCCCCACATACTATCAACATCCTGTACCACGGAGAAATTTTTCACGCTCACTGACCCTACACTGACACATCATCATCACCCCAAAGTCCACAGTTTACATTAGAGTTCACTCTTGGTGGGGCACCAGGGTGGCTCAGTGGGTTAAGGCTTCTGCCTTCGGCTCAGGTCATAATCTCACGGTCCTGGCATCGAGCCCCAGACCAGACTCTCTGCTTGGCAGGGAGCCTGCTTTCCCCCAACCCCTGCTTTCCCCGCCTGCCTCTCTGCCTGCTTTGATGCCTCTCAAATAAATAAATAAAATCTTTAAAAAAACCTTTTCTCATAGAGTTCACTCTTGGTATAGTATCTTATGCATTTTGACAACTATGTAGCGATATATATCTAAACTATCATACATATCATACAGAACATTTTCACTGGCCTAAAAATCCTGTGTGCTCTGCCTGTTCATCCTCCTCCTCTCCTAACTGCTACAAACCGCTGACCTTTATACCATTTGCATAGTTCTGCCTTTTCTAGAAGGTCATATACTTGGAACCTTGCAACATGAAGCTTTTTCAAATTGACTTCTTGCACTTATTATGATGGATTTTAAGTTTGTTCCATGTCTTTTCATTGCTTGATAGCCATTTCTCTTTATCGCTGAATCACATCCCATTGTTTCAATGGACCACAGTTTATCTATCCATTCTCCTCTTGAAGGACATCTTGGTGACTTCCAACTCTTGGCACTTATGGGTAAAGCTGTTACAAACACAGGTTTATATGCAGGATTCTGTGTACACAAAGTTTGCGCTCTTTTGGGTGAGTACCAAGGAGCACGATTGCTGGATCATATGGTAAGAATATGTTTAGTTTTGTAAGAAACTGCCCAACTGTCTTCCAAAGTGGTAGCACCATTTTGGTGTTCTCACCAGAATGAATGAGAGTTTCTCTTGTTCCTCATCGTCAAAAGCATTTTATGTTGTCAGTATTTTGGATTTTAGCCATTCTAACAGATGTGCAGGGATATATCATTGTTTTTATTTATTTATTTATTTATTTATTTATTTTTAAAAAAGATTTTATTTATTTATTTGACAGAGAGAGATCACAAGAAGACGGAGAGGCAGTCAGAGAGAGAGAGAAAGGGAAGCAGGCTCCTGCTGAGCAGAGAGCCCAACGTGGAACTCGATCCCAGGACCCTGAGATCATGACCTGAGCCAAAGGCAGCGGCTTAACCCACTGAGCCATCCAGGCGCCCCTCTTTGTTCTTTTAATTTACAATTCCTTAATTAGACATGCTGTGGATCATCACAGCATCTTTTCATATCATTATTGCCATCTCAATATCTTCTTCAGTGAGGTGTCTGTTCCAGTCCTTGCCAATTTTTCAAACAGGTCATTTATTTTCTTGTGTTTGAGTTAATAAATAAATACATAATAATAAATAAATAAATAAATAAATAAACAAATAAATAAATAATAAATGAATGAATTTATTATATATTATATATGTTATATATGTTACATATAGTATATTATATATATTATTATATATTAAATGATAATTTATTAAAAATAAATTGACTAATGAGGCCAAGAATTCAGAATCACACATACTTCAGAACTAATAATAACTGCCTTCACTTGATGTTATTCTATAAGATAAATCCTACGATCAAGATTCAATTTTAAATTCTTACAATTTTAAATTCTTAAATCCTTATGAAGAAGCATCATTTGGAGGGAGCAGTTTTCATAATTTAGCATCCATCAGCCTTTTCTAAAAGATTTTATTTATTTATTGGACACACGGAGAGAGAGAGAGAGAGAGATCACAAGTAAGCAGAGAGGCAGGCAAACAGGGAGGGAAGCAGTCTTCCTTTTGAGCAGAGCCCGATGTGGGGCTGGATCCCAGGACCCAGAGACCATGACTTGAGATGAAGGCAGAGGCTTAACCCACCACCCACGTGATGAGAGAGCCCCTCAGGTGCCCCTCATCCATCAGTCTTAATTGTTTGGAGGAAAATGTGTGGATGAATAATGCCTTAGGGAGCTAATCTCTCTAAAGAATTTTCAAGTCTTTACCCCTTCAAGGTTTTTGTACAGTTCTGATAGCCTCTAAACATCCAGCTGATTTCTACAGTGACAGGCGTGTTAAAACCTGTCCTCAAACCAGGAATAGAGCTTGAAACATAGCAGTCAAGAGCAACTTTGAGTCTTTTAAGGAATTTATCATCATTTCTTTGTTTTGGGTTAATATCTGAAATAGTTTCATATTACACTTGCATAAATTCTCCAGAGCTGACTTTGAAGGAGGCATTCAGTTCCAGCTAGTTCCATATTGTGGCAAGAACTATAATTCTATATTAAAAAAAAAAAACATATTTTAGGGCAGCTGGGTGGCTCAATGGGTTAAAATCTCTGCCTTCGGCTCAGGTCCCCACACAAAAATAATAATCACAAATGAAAACTAAGTTAGCTCTGAAGTCCCAAAGTCGAAAAATTGCCTTGAATCTGTCACTAGAAAGCACCCAAGGCCTCACTCTCTGGGTTCTGGGTGCCCTGGGAATGGCAGGAGGCTCTGACCCCCTTCCCTCTTTTACTCTTCTACTCTTTTTATAGCACTTTAATTCCGGCTTCAACCACTTCCTAGTCAGATCAGGTGAAATCATTTTCCTTCCCATACCCTCGATGTATTTCACACCTAGTAATTCTTTTTTTAAAGATCTTATTTACCCATTTGACAAACAGATCACAAGTAGGTAGAGAGGCAGGCAGAGAAAGGGGGGGGGAAAGCAGGCTCTCCGCTGCGCAGAGATCCCGATGTGGGGCTCCATCCCAGGACCCTGAAATCATGACCTGAGCCAAAGGCAGAGGCCTAAACCACTGAGCCACCCTGGAGCCCCCATATCTGGTAATTTTTAATCAACGTGGATTTGCTGCATCAAGTAGTTCCTTCTTTTTCAAATATAAGTATATAAATATATTGATCAAGTCACGCGCATTTCTTAGGAGAATGTCATACCTTTAGTAGCAAACTTGAAATCTTGGCCATTGGTTTTGATTTTTGTTTTGGTTTGATTTGGTTCGGTTTTTGTAATTTTAAAAATCCCTCCAGCCCTTGGCTCTGTCTGACCTGATTGCTTTCAGCTGTTTCTGCAACAAAATTGTCTGGGCAGCGAAACCTTTCATGTTTACTGTGGCGCCCCCTTCTGACACTTTGTTAATAAAAAGCTTTTTTTTTTTTTTTTTTTTTTTTTGGCTATGGTAAATGTGGAACAACAATGAGGTATTTCAAAGTGGTGAACCACAGATAAATTTCTCTAAGGGTGGGGTGAGGGTTACTCAAAAAGGAACTTGACAAGGCTTTTAAAGATATCGACAATCATTATAACATAACGTGACTGATTGTTACCGTGCTCTTAACTGGGCAAACATTTGTTGGCTTCCAAGATAGACTAATAGAGTTGAGATGGTTCTAGCCGCCTTCTAGCACTGGGTCTCATGAGGCAGGGATTCTAGCCACTGGCTGTGCAAGGCTTGAGGCCTGTTAGTGATTCTATTTTTTCCTCTGCAGAATGGGTCTTTCTACATTCCAGGTCCTTTCTACCCCAATAAATAATGCGGCGATTCTCTCAGTGAGTTGTACTTTTGGTTTAAACAGCCAACTGTCTCTTAAAGAGGACTTTTGTTTAAACTCCTTTAAAAAAAAAAGTCCTTTCAAAAAAATCTTTTCTTTTTTCTTTTTTATTTTTAATCCCATATGTTTACTCTGATCGTGGAACTTTGTCATTTTGACCTTCTCTGCTGATTAAAATATTCTCTCCAAAATGTCCGTTATTTGCAGGTACTTGCACTGTAGACATTCTTTACATATTTTTTAAAAAAATCCATTCACGATTCTTCGTGAACATCCCGGGAATCTGAAAGACTACCATTTGCTATTCATCGAACAGTTACTGTCTCCACTAAGTGACAGGGTTTCAGAGAACGTGAGCTCACAAGAGATGTAACCTTTTTTCCACTTTCTGCTACCATGTTTATTTCTATGTTACTCAGAGGAGCCTTCTTTGTAGAAACATATTATCCAATCTTTTATAAAGCTGAATTTAAATTCTGTCCCTTCCTTCCCCACAGAGCTTAAAAGGCCAAGCAAATTTTGTTCCATTTTTTAAAAGCCCATAGATGGCAGTTTTTTAATGTTGCATTTTTGAGTTTTCATCACTCTTTATGTTACTTCTACTTCACAGATAAACAATTGCTAATGACCATGTGAACTTCCTACAAATGTGCAATCAAAATCCCTAGGTACACATTACTGAAGTTCTTCGTTCCCTTTAAACATTATTTCTCTCTTGATATGCATTCTTGTTTTGTATTATATTGCATTATAAAGATTTTTTTTAACAGACTGCATTTTTTAGAGTAGTTTGGGGATCAAAGTAAAATTCCCTTTCCCCACATACACACAGCCTTCCCCATTATCAACATCCTGTACCACGGAGAAATTTTTCACGCTCACTGACCCTACACTGACACATCATCATCACCCCAAAGTCCACAGTTTACATTAGAGTTCACTCTTGGTGGGGCACCAGGGTGGCTCAGTGGGTTAAGGCTTCTGCCTTCGGCTCAGGTCATAATCTCACGGTCCTGGCATCGAGCCCCAGACCAGACTCTCTGCTTGGCAGGGAGCCTGCTTTCCCCCAACCCCTGCTTTCCCCGCCTGCCTCTCTGCCTGCTTTGATGCCTGTCCAATAAATAAATAAAATCTTAAAAAAAACCTTTTCTCATAGAGTTCACTCTTGGTATAGTATCTTATGCATTTTGACAACTATGTAGCGATATATATCTAAACTATCATACATATCATACAGAACATTTTCACTGGCCTAAAAATCCTGTGTGCTCTGCCTGTTCATCCTCCTCCTCTCCTAACTGCTACAAACCGCTGACCTTTATACCATTTGCATAGTTCTGCCTTTTCTAGAAGGTCATATAGTTGGAACCTTGCAACATGAAGCTTTTTCAAATTGACTTCTTGCACTTATTATGATGGATTTTAAGTTTGTTCCATGTCTTTTCATTGCTTGATAGCCATTTCTCTTTATCGCTGAACCATATCCCATTGTTTCAATGGACCACAGTTTATCTATCCATTCTCCTCCTGAAGGACATCTTGGTGACTTCCAACTCTTGGCACTTATGGGTAAAGCTGTTACAAACACAGGTTTATATGCAGGATTCTGTGTACACAAAGTTTGCGCTCTTTTGGGTGAGTACCAAGGAGCACGATTGCTGGATCATATGGTAAGAATATGTTTAGTTTTGTAAGAAACTGCCCAACTGTCTTCCAAAGTGGTAGCACCATTTTGGTGTTCTCACCAGAATGAATGAGAGTTTCTCTTGTTCCTCATCGTCAAAAGCATTTTATGTTGTCAGTATTTTGGATTTTAGCCATTCTAACAGATGTGCAGGGATATATCATTGTTTTTATTTATTTATTTATTTATTTATTTATTTATTTTTAAAAAAGGTTTTATTTATTTATTTGACAGAGAGAGATCACAAGAAGACGGAGAGGCAGTCAGAGAGAGAGAGAAAGGGAAGCAGGCTCCTGCTGAGCAGAGAGCCCATCGTGGAACTCGATCCCAGGACCCTGAGATCATGACCTGAGCCAAAGGCAGCGGCTTAACCCACTGAGCCATCCAGGCGCCCCTCTTTGTTCTTTTAATTTACAATTCCTTAATTAGACATGCTGTGGATCATCACAGCATCTTTTCATATCATTATTGCCATCTCAATATCTTCTTCAGTGAGGTGTCTGTTCCAGTCCTTGCCAATTTTTCAAACAGGTCATTTATTTTCTTGTGTTTGAGTTAATAAATAAATACATAATAATAAATAAATAAATAAATAAATAAATAAATAAATAATAAATGAATGAATTTATTATATATTATATATGTTATATATGTTACATATAGTATATTATATATATTATTATATATTAAATGATAATTTATTAAAAATAAATTGACTAATGAGGCCAAGAATTCAGAATCACACATACTTCAGAACTAATAATAACTGCCTTCACTTGATGTTATTCTATAAGATAAATCCTACGATCAAGATTCAATTTTAAATTCTTACAATTTTAAATTCTTAAATCCTTATGAAGAAGCATCATTTGGAGGGAGCAGTTTTCATAATTTAGCATCCATCAGCCTTTTCTAAAAGATTTTATTTATTTATTGGACACACGGAGAGAGAGAGAGAGAGAGATCACAAGTAAGCAGAGAGGCAGGCAAACAGGGAGGGAAGCAGTCTTCCTTTTGAGCAGAGCCCGATGTGGGGCTGGATCCCAGGACCCAGAGACCATGACTTGAGATGAAGGCAGAGGCTTAACCCACCACCCACGTGATGAGAGAGCCCCTCAGGTGCCCCTCATCCATCAGTCTTAATTGTTTGGAGGAAAATGTGTGGATGAATAATGCCTTAGGGAGCTAATCTCTCTAAAGAATTTTCAAGTCTTTACCCCTTCAAGGTTTTTGTACAGTTCTGATAGCCTCTAAACATCCAGCTGATTTCTACAGTGACAGGCGTGTTAAAACCTGTCCTCAAACCAGGAATAGAGCTTGAAACATAGCAGTCAAGAGCAACTTTGAGTCTTTTAAGGAATTTATCATCATTTCTTTGTTTTGGGTTAATATCTGAAATAGTTTCATATTACACTTGCATAAATTCTCCAGAGCTGACTTTGAAGGAGGCATTCAGTTCCAGCTAGTTCCATATTGTGGCAAGAACTATAATTCTATATTAAAAAAAAAAAACATATTTTAGGGCAGCTGGGTGGCTCAATGGGTTAAAATCTCTGCCTTCGGCTCAGGTCCCCACACAAAAATAATAATCACAAATGAAAACTAAGTTAGCTCTGAAGTCCCAAAGTCGAAAAATTGCCTTGAATCTGTCACTAGAAAGCACCCAAGGCCTCACTCTCTGGGTTCTGGGTGCCCTGGGAATGGCAGGAGGCTCTGACCCCCTTCCCTCTTTTACTCTTCTACTCTTTTTATAGCACTTTAATTCCGGCTTCAACCACTTCCTAGTCAGATCAGGTGAAATCATTTTCCTTCCCATACCCTCGATGTATTTCACACCTAGTAATTCTTTTTTTAAAGATCTTATTTACCCATTTGACAAACAGATCACAAGTAGGTAGAGAGGCAGGCAGAGAAAGGGGGGGGGGAAGCAGGCTCTCCGCTGCGCAGAGATCCCGATGTGGGGCTCCATCCCAGGACCCTGAAATCATGACCTGAGCCAAAGGCAGAGGCCTAAACCACTGAGCCACCCTGGAGCCCCCATATCTGGTAATTTTTAATCAACGTGGATTTGCTGCATCAAGTAGTTCCTTCTTCTTCAAATATAAGTATATAAATATATTGATCAAGTCACGCGCATTTCTTAGGAGAATGTCATACCTTTAGTAGCAAACTTGAAATCTTGGCCATTGGTTTTGATTTTTGTTTTGGTTTGATTTGGTTCGGTTTTTGTAATTTTAAAAATCCCTCCAGCCCTTGGCTCTGTCTGACCTGATTGCTTTCAGCTGTTTCTGCAACAAAATTGTCTGGGCAGCGAAACCTTTCATGTTTACTGTGGCGCCCCCTTCTGACACTTTGTTAATAAAAAGCTTTTTTTTTTTTTTTTTTTTTTTTTGGCTATGGTAAATGTGGAACAACAATGAGGTATTTCAAAGTGGTGAACCACAGATAAATTTCTCTAAGGGTGGGGTGAGGGTTACTCAAAAAGGAACTTGACAAGGCTTTTAAAGATATCGACAATCATTATAACATAACGTGACTGATTGTTACCGTGCTCTTAACTGGGCAAACATTTGTTGGCTTCCAAGATAGACTAATAGAGTTGAGATGGTTCTAGCCGCCTTCTAGCACTGGGTCTCATGAGGCAGGGATTCTAGCCACTGGCTGTGCAAGGCTTGAGGCCTGTTAGTGATTCTATTTTTTCCTCTGCAGAATGGGTCTTTCTACATTCCAGGTCCTTTCTACCCCAATAAATAATGCGGCGATTCTCTCAGTGAGTTGTACTTTTGGTTTAAACAGCCAACTGTCTCTTAAAGAGGACTTTTGTTTAAACTCCTTTAAAAAAAAAAGTCCTTTCAAAAAAATCTTTTCTTTTTTCTTTTTTATTTTTAATCCCATATGTTTACTCTGATCGTGGAACTTTGTCATTTTGACCTTCTCTGCTGATTAAAATATTCTCTCCAAAATGTCCGTTATTTGCAGGTACTTGCACTGTAGACATTCTTTACATATTTTTTAAAAAAATCCATTCACGATTCTTCGTGAACATCCCGGGAATCTGAAAGACTACCATTTGCTATTCATCGAACAGTTACTGTCTCCACTAAGTGACAGGGTTTCAGAGAACGTGAGCTCACAAGAGATGTAACCTTTTTTCCACTTTCTGCTACCATGTTTATTTCTATGTTACTCAGAGGAGCCTTCTTTGTAGAAACATATTATCCAATCTTTTATAAAGCTGAATTTAAATTCTGTCCCTTCCTTCCCCACAGAGCTTAAAAGGCCAAGCAAATTTTGTTCCATTTTTTAAAAGCCCATAGATGGCAGTTTTTTAATGTTGCATTTTTGAGTTTTCATCACTCTTTATGTTACTTCTACTTCACAGATAAACAATTGCTAATGACCATGTGAACTTCCTACAAATGTGCAATCAAAATCCCTAGGTACACATTACTGAAGTTCTTCGTTCCCTTTAAACATTATTTCTCTCTTGATATGCATTCTTGTTTTGTATTATATTGCATTATAAAGATTTTTTTTAACAGACTGCATTTTTTAGAGTAGTTTGGGGATCAAAGTAAAATTCCCTTTCCCCACATACACACAGCCTTCCCCATTATCAACATCCTGTACCACGGAGAAATTTTTCACGCTCACTGACCCTACACTGACACATCATCATCACCCCAAAGTCCACAGTTTACATTAGAGTTCACTCTTGGTGGGGCACCAGGGTGGCTCAGTGGGTTAAGGCTTCTGCCTTCGGCTCAGGTCATAATCTCACGGTCCTGGCATCGAGCCCCAGACCAGACTCTCTGCTTGGCAGGGAGCCTGCTTTCCCCCAACCCCTGCTTTCCCCGCCTGCCTCTCTGCCTGCTTTGATGCCTGTCCAATAAATAAATAAAATCTTAAAAAAAACCTTTTCTCATAGAGTTCACTCTTGGTATAGTATCTTATGCATTTTGACAACTATGTAGCGATATATATCTAAACTATCATACATATCATACAGAACATTTTCACTGGCCTAAAAATCCTGTGTGCTCTGCCTGTTCATCCTCCTCCTCTCCTAACTGCTACAAACCGCTGACCTTTATACCATTTGCATAGTTCTGCCTTTTCTAGAAGGTCATATAGTTGGAACCTTGCAACATGAAGCTTTTTCAAATTGACTTCTTGCACTTATTATGATGGATTTTAAGTTTGTTCCATGTCTTTTCATTGCTTGATAGCCATTTCTCTTTATCGCTGAATCACATCCCATTGTTTCAATGGACCACAGTTTATCTATCCATTCTCCTCCTGAAGGACATCTTGGTGACTTCCAACTCTTGGCACTTATGGGTAAAGCTGTTACAAACACAGGTATATATGCAGGATTGTGTGTACACAAAGTTTGCGCTCTTTTGGGTGAGTACCAAGGAGCACGATTGCTGGATCATATGGTAAGAATATGTTTAGTTTTGTAAGAAACTGCCCAACTGTCTTCCAAAGTGGTAGCACCATTTTGGTGTTCTCACCAGAATGAATGAGAGTTTCTCTTGTTCCTCATCGTCAAAAGCATTTTATGTTGTCAGTATTTTGGATTTTAGCCATTCTAACAGATGTGCAGGGATATATCATTGTTTTTATTTATTTATTTATTTATTTATTTATTTATTTTTAAAAAAGGTTTTATTTATTTATTTGACAGAGAGAGATCACAAGAAGACGGAGAGGCAGTCAGAGAGAGAGAGAAAGGGAAGCAGGCTCCTGCTGAGCAGAGAGCCCAACGTGGAACTCGATCCCAGGACCCTGAGATCATGACCTGAGCCAAAGGCAGCGGCTTAACCCACTGAGCCATCCAGGCGCCCCTCTTTGTTCTTTTAATTTACAATTCCTTAATTAGACATGCTGTGGATCATCACAGCATCTTTTCATATCATTATTGCCATCTCAATATCTTCTTCAGTGAGGTGTCTGTTCCAGTCCTTGCCAATTTTTCAAACAGGTCATTTATTTTCTTGTGTTTGAGTTAATAAATAAATACATAATAATAAATAAATAAATAAATAAATAAACGAATAAATAAATAATAAATGAATGAATTTATTATATATTATATATGTTATATATGTTACATATAGTATATTATATATATTATTATATATTAAATGATAATTTATTAAAAATAAATTGACTAATGAGGCCAAGAATTCAGAATCACACATACTTCAGAACTAATAATAACTGCCTTCACTTGATGTTATTCTATAAGATAAATCCTACGATCAAGATTCAATTTTAAATTCTTACAATTTTAAATTCTTAAATCCTTATGAAGAAGCATCATTTGGAGGGAGCAGTTTTCATAATTTAGCATCCATCAGCCTTTTCTAAAAGATTTTATTTATTTATTGGACACACGGAGAGAGAGAGAGAGAGATCACAAGTAAGCAGAGAGGCAGGCAAACAGGGAGGGAAGCAGTCTTCCTTTTGAGCAGAGCCCGATGTGGGGCTGGATCCCAGGACCCAGAGACCATGACTTGAGATGAAGGCAGAGGCTTAACCCACCACCCACGTGATGAGAGAGCCCCTCAGGTGCCCCTCATCCATCAGTCTTAATTGTTTGGAGGAAAATGTGTGGATGAATAATGCCTTAGGGAGCTAATCTCTCTAAAGAATTTTCAAGTCTTTACCCCTTCAAGGTTTTTGTACAGTTCTGATAGCCTCTAAACATCCAGCTGATTTCTACAGTGACAGGCGTGTTAAAACCTGTCCTCAAACCAGGAATAGAGCTTGAAACATAGCAGTCAAGAGCAACTTTGAGTCTTTTAAGGAATTTATCATCATTTCTTTGTTTTTGGTTAATATCTGAAATAGTTCCATATTACACTTGCATAATTTCTCCAGAGCTGACTTTGAAGGAGGCATTCAGTTCCAGCTAGTTCCATATTGTGGCAAGAACTATAATTCTGTATTTAAAAAAAAAAAACATATTTTAGGGCAGCTGGGTGGCTCAATGGGTTAAAATCTCTGCCTTCGGCTCAGGTCCCCACACAAAAATAATAATCACAAATGAAAACTAAGTTAGCTCTGAAGTCCCAAAGTCGAAAAATTGCCTTGAATCTGTCACTAGAAAGCACCCAAGGCCTCACTCTCTGGGTTCTGGGTGCCCTGGGAATGGCAGGAGGCTCTGACCCCCTTCCCTCTTCTACTCTTCTACTCTTTTTATAGCACTTTAATTCCGGCTTCAACCACTTCCTAGTCAGATCAGGTGAAATCATTTTCCTTCCCATACCCTCGATGTATTTCACACCTAGTAATTCTTTTTTTAAAGATCTTATTTACCCATTTGACAAACAGATCACAAGTAGGTAGAGAGGCAGGCAGAGAAAGGGGGGGGGGGAAGCAGGCTCTCCGCTGCGCAGAGATCCCGATGTGGGGCTTCATCCCAGGACCCTGAAATCATGACCTGAGCCAAAGGCAGAGGCCTAAACCACTGAGCCACCCTGGAGCCCCCATATCTGGTAATTTTTAATCAACGTGGATTTGCTGCATCAAGTAGTTCCTTCTTCTTCAAATATAAGTATATAAATATATTGATCAAGTCACGCGCATTTCTTAGGAGAATGTCATACCTTTAGTAGCAAACTTGAAATCTTGGCCATTGGTTTTGATTTTTGTTTTGGTTTGATTTGGTTCGGTTTTTGTAATTTTAAAAATCCCTCCAGCCCTTGGCTCTGTCTGACCTGATTGCTTTCAGCTGTTTCTGCAACAAAATTGTCTGGGCAGCGAAACCTTTCATGTTTACTGTGGCGCCCCCTTCTGACACTTTGTTAATAAAAAGCTTTTTTTTTTTTTTTTTTTTTTTTTGGCTATGGTAAATGTGGAACAACAATGAGGTATTTCAAAGTGGTGAACCACAGATAAATTTCTCTAAGGGTGGGGTGAGGGTTACTCAAAAAGGAACTTGACAAGGCTTTTAAAGATATCGACAATCATTATAACATAACGTGACTGATTGTTACCGTGCTCTTAACTGGGCAAACATTTGTTGGCTTCCAAGATAGACTAATAGAGTTGAGATGGTTCTAGCGGCCTTCTAGCACTGGGTCTCATGAGGCAGGGATTCTAGCCACTGGCTGTGCAAGGCTTGAGGCCTGTTAGTGATTCTATTTTTTCCTCTGCAGAATGGGTCTTTCTACATTCCAGGTCCTTTCTACCCCAATAAATAATGCGGCGATTCTCTCAGTGAGTTGTACTTTTGGTTTAAACAGCCAACTGTCTCTTAAAGAGGACTTTTGTTTAAACTCCTTTAAAAAAAAAAGTCCTTTCAAAAAAATCTTTTCTTTTTTCTTTTTTATTTTTAATCCCATATGTTTACTCTGATCGTGGAACTTTGTCATTTTGACCTTCTCTGCTGATTAAAATATTCTCTCCAAAATGTCCGTTATTTGCAGGTACTTGCACTGTAGACATTCTTTACATATTTTTTAAAAAAATCCATTCACGATTCTTCGTGAACATCCCGGGAATCTGAAAGACTACCATTTGCTATTCATCGAACAGTTACTGTCTCCACTAAGTGACAGGGTTTCAGAGAACGTGAGCTCACAAGAGATGTAACCTTTTTTCCACTTTCTGCTACCATGTTTATTTCTATGTTACTCAGAGGAGCCTTCTTTGTAGAAACATATTATCCAATCTTTTATAAAGCTGAATTTAAATTCTGTCCCTTCCTTCCCCACAGAGCTTAAAAGGCCAAGCAAATTTTGTTCCATTTTTTAAAAGCCCATAGATGGCAGTTTTTTAATGTTGCATTTTTGAGTTTTCATCACTCTTTATGTTACTTCTACTTCACAGATAAACAATTGCTAATGACCATGTGAACTTCCTACAAATGTGCAATCAAAATCCCTAGGTACACATTACTGAAGTTCTTCGTTCCCTTTAAACATTATTTCTCTCTTGATATGCATTCTTGTTTTGTATTATATTGCATTATAAAGATTTTTTTTAACAGACTGCATTTTTTAGAGTAGTTTGGCGATCAAAGTAAAATTCCCTTTCCCCACATACACACAGCCTTCCCCATTATCAACATCCTGTACCACGGAGAAATTTTTCACGCTCACTGACCCTACACTGACACATCATCATCACCCCAAAGTCCACAGTTTACATTAGAGTTCACTCTTGGTGGGGCACCAGGGTGGCTCAGTGGGTTAAGGCTTCTGCCTTCGGCTCAGGTCATAATCTCACGGTCCTGGCATCGAGCCCCAGACCAGACTCTCTGCTTGGCAGGGAGCCTGCTTTCCCCCAACCCCTGCTTTCCCCGCCTGCCTCTCTGCCTGCTTTGATGCCTGTCCAATAAATAAATAAAATCTTAAAAAAAACCTTTTCTCATAGAGTTCACTCTTGGTATAGTATCTTATGCATTTTGACAACTATGTAGCGATATATATCTAAACTATCATACATATCATACAGAACATTTTCACTGGCCTAAAAATCCTGTGTGCTCTGCCTGTTCATCCTCCTCCTCTCCTAACTGCTACAAACCGCTGACCTTTATACCATTTGCATAGTTCTGCCTTTTCTAGAAGGTCATATAGTTGGAACCTTGCAACATGAAGCTTTTTCAAATTGACTTCTTGCACTTATTATGATGGATTTTAAGTTTGTTCCATGTCTTTTCATTGCTTGATAGCCATTTCTCTTTATCGCTGAACCATATCCCATTGTTTCAATGGACCACAGTTTATCTATCCATTCTCCTCCTGAAGGACATCTTGGTGACTTCCAACTCTTGGCACTTATGGGTAAAGCTGTTACAAACACAGGTTTATATGCAGGATTCTGTGTACACAAAGTTTGCGCTCTTTTGGGTGAGTACCAAGGAGCACGATTGCTGGATCATATGGTAAGAATATGTTTAGTTTTGTAAGAAACTGCCCAACTGTCTTCCAAAGTGGTAGCACCATTTTGGTGTTCTCACCAGAATGAATGAGAGTTTCTCTTGTTCCTCATCGTCAAAAGCATTTTATGTTGTCAGTATTTTGGATTTTAGCCATTCTAACAGATGTGCAGGGATATATCATTGTTTTTATTTATTTATTTATTTATTTATTTATTTATTTTTAAAAAAGGTTTTATTTATTTATTTGACAGAGAGAGATCACAAGAAGACGGAGAGGCAGTCAGAGAGAGAGAGAAAGGGAAGCAGGCTCCTGCTGAGCAGAGAGCCCATCGTGGAACTCGATCCCAGGACCCTGAGATCATGACCTGAGCCAAAGGCAGCGGCTTAACCCACTGAGCCATCCAGGCGCCCCTCTTTGTTCTTTTAATTTACAATTCCTTAATTAGACATGCTGTGGATCATCACAGCATCTTTTCATATCATTATTGCCATCTCAATATCTTCTTCAGTGAGGTGTCTGTTCCAGTCCTTGCCAATTTTTCAAACAGGTCATTTATTTTCTTGTGTTTGAGTTAATAAATAAATACATAATAATAAATAAATAAATAAATAAATAAATAAATAAATAATAAATGAATGAATTTATTATATATTATATATGTTATATATGTTACATATAGTATATTATATATATTATTATATATTAAATGATAATTTATTAAAAATAAATTGACTAATGAGGCCAAGAATTCAGAATCACACATACTTCAGAACTAATAATAACTGCCTTCACTTGATGTTATTCTATAAGATAAATCCTACGATCAAGATTCAATTTTAAATTCTTACAATTTTAAATTCTTAAATCCTTATGAAGAAGCATCATTTGGAGGGAGCAGTTTTCATAATTTAGCATCCATCAGCCTTTTCTAAAAGATTTTATTTATTTATTGGACACACGGAGAGAGAGAGAGAGAGAGATCACAAGTAAGCAGAGAGGCAGGCAAACAGGGAGGGAAGCAGTCTTCCTTTTGAGCAGAGCCCGATGTGGGGCTGGATCCCAGGACCCAGAGACCATGACTTGAGATGAAGGCAGAGGCTTAACCCACCACCCACGTGATGAGAGAGCCCCTCAGGTGCCCCTCATCCATCAGTCTTAATTGTTTGGAGGAAAATGTGTGGATGAATAATGCCTTAGGGAGCTAATCTCTCTAAAGAATTTTCAAGTCTTTACCCCTTCAAGGTTTTTGTACAGTTCTGATAGCCTCTAAACATCCAGCTGATTTCTACAGTGACAGGCGTGTTAAAACCTGTCCTCAAACCAGGAATAGAGCTTGAAACATAGCAGTCAAGAGCAACTTTGAGTCTTTTAAGGAATTTATCATCATTTCTTTGTTTTGGGTTAATATCTGAAATAGTTTCATATTACACTTGCATAAATTCTCCAGAGCTGACTTTGAAGGAGGCATTCAGTTCCAGCTAGTTCCATATTGTGGCAAGAACTATAATTCTATATTAAAAAAAAAAAAACATATTTTAGGGCAGCTGGGTGGCTCAATGGGTTAAAATCTCTGCCTTCGGCTCAGGTCCCCACACAAAAATAATAATCACAAATGAAAACTAAGTTAGCTCTGAAGTCCCAAAGTCGAAAAATTGCCTTGAATCTGTCACTAGAAAGCACCCAAGGCCTCACTCTCTGGGTTCTGGGTGCCCTGGGAATGGCAGGAGGCTCTGACCCCCTTCCCTCTTTTACTCTTCTACTCTTTTTATAGCACTTTAATTCCGGCTTCAACCACTTCCTAGTCAGATCAGGTGAAATCATTTTCCTTCCCATACCCTCGATGTATTTCACACCTAGTAATTCTTTTTTTAAAGATCTTATTTACCCATTTGACAAACAGATCACAAGTAGGTAGAGAGGCAGGCAGAGAAAGGGGGGGGGGAAGCAGGCTCTCCGCTGCGCAGAGATCCCGATGTGGGGCTCCATCCCAGGACCCTGAAATCATGACCTGAGCCAAAGGCAGAGGCCTAAACCACTGAGCCACCCTGGAGCCCCCATATCTGGTAATTTTTAATCAACGTGGATTTGCTGCATCAAGTAGTTCCTTCTTCTTCAAATATAAGTATATAAATATATTGATCAAGTCACGCGCATTTCTTAGGAGAATGTCATACCTTTAGTAGCAAACTTGAAATCTTGGCCATTGGTTTTGATTTTTGTTTTGGTTTGATTTGGTTCGGTTTTTGTAATTTTAAAAATCCCTCCAGCCCTTGGCTCTGTCTGACCTGATTGCTTTCAGCTGTTTCTGCAACAAAATTGTCTGGGCAGCGAAACCTTTCATGTTTACTGTGGCGCCCCCTTCTGACACTTTGTTAATAAAAAGCTTTTTTTTTTTTTTTTTTTTTTTTTGGCTATGGTAAATGTGGAACAACAATGAGGTATTTCAAAGTGGTGAACCACAGATAAATTTCTCTAAGGGTGGGGTGAGGGTTACTCAAAAAGGAACTTGACAAGGCTTTTAAAGATATCGACAATCATTATAACATAACGTGACTGATTGTTACCGTGCTCTTAACTGGGCAAACATTTGTTGGCTTCCAAGATAGACTAATAGAGTTGAGATGGTTCTAGCCGCCTTCTAGCACTGGGTCTCATGAGGCAGGGATTCTAGCCACTGGCTGTGCAAGGCTTGAGGCCTGTTAGTGATTCTATTTTTTCCTCTGCAGAATGGGTCTTTCTACATTCCAGGTCCTTTCTACCCCAATAAATAATGCGGCGATTCTCTCAGTGAGTTGTACTTTTGGTTTAAACAGCCAACTGTCTCTTAAAGAGGACTTTTGTTTAAACTCCTTTAAAAAAAAAAGTCCTTTCAAAAAAATCTTTTCTTTTTTCTTTTTTATTTTTAATCCCATATGTTTACTCTGATCGTGGAACTTTGTCATTTTGACCTTCTCTGCTGATTAAAATATTCTCTCCAAAATGTCCGTTATTTGCAGGTACTTGCACTGTAGACATTCTTTACATATTTTTTAAAAAAATCCATTCACGATTCTTCGTGAACATCCCGGGAATCTGAAAGACTACCATTTGCTATTCATCGAACAGTTACTGTCTCCACTAAGTGACAGGGTTTCAGAGAACGTGAGCTCACAAGAGATGTAACCTTTTTTCCACTTTCTGCTACCATGTTTATTTCTATGTTACTCAGAGGAGCCTTCTTTGTAGAAACATATTATCCAATCTTTTATAAAGCTGAATTTAAATTCTGTCCCTTCCTTCCCCACAGAGCTTAAAAGGCCAAGCAAATTTTGTTCCATTTTTTAAAAGCCCATAGATGGCAGTTTTTTAATGTTGCATTTTTGAGTTTTCATCACTCTTTATGTTACTTCTACTTCACAGATAAACAATTGCTAATGACCATGTGAACTTCCTACAAATGTGCAATCAAAATCCCTAGGTACACATTACTGAAGTTCTTCGTTCCCTTTAAACATTATTTCTCTCTTGATATGCATTCTTGTTTTGTATTATATTGCATTATAAAGATTTTTTTTAACAGACTGCATTTTTTAGAGTAGTTTGGGGATCAAAGTAAAATTCCCTTTCCCCACATACACACAGCCTTCCCCATTATCAACATCCTGTACCACGGAGAAATTTTTCACGCTCACTGACCCTACACTGACACATCATCATCACCCCAAAGTCCACAGTTTACATTAGAGTTCACTCTTGGTGGGGCACCAGGGTGGCTCAGTGGGTTAAGGCTTCTGCCTTCGGCTCAGGTCATAATCTCACGGTCCTGGCATCGAGCCCCAGACCAGACTCTCTGCTTGGCAGGGAGCCTGCTTTCCCCCAACCCCTGCTTTCCCCGCCTGCCTCTCTGCCTGCTTTGATGCCTGTCCAATAAATAAATAAAATCTTAAAAAAAACCTTTTCTCATAGAGTTCACTCTTGGTATAGTATCTTATGCATTTTGACAACTATGTAGCGATATATATCTAAACTATCATACATATCATACAGAACATTTTCACTGGCCTAAAAATCCTGTGTGCTCTGCCTGTTCATCCTCCTCCTCTCCTAACTGCTACAAACCGCTGACCTTTATACCATTTGCATAGTTCTGCCTTTTCTAGAAGGTCATATAGTTGGAACCTTGCAACATGAAGCTTTTTCAAATTGACTTCTTGCACTTATTATGATGGATTTTAAGTTTGTTCCATGTCTTTTCATTGCTTGATAGCCATTTCTCTTTATCGCTGAATCACATCCCATTGTTTCAATGGACCACAGTTTATCTATCCATTCTCCTCCTGAAGGACATCTTGGTGACTTCCAACTCTTGGCACTTATGGGTAAAGCTGTTACAAACACAGGTATATATGCAGGATTGTGTGTACACAAAGTTTGCGCTCTTTTGGGTGAGTACCAAGGAGCACGATTGCTGGATCATATGGTAAGAATATGTTTAGTTTTGTAAGAAACTGCCCAACTGTCTTCCAAAGTGGTAGCACCATTTTGGTGTTCTCACCAGAATGAATGAGAGTTTCTCTTGTTCCTCATCGTCAAAAGCATTTTATGTTGTCAGTATTTTGGATTTTAGCCATTCTAACAGATGTGCAGGGATATATCATTGTTTTTATTTATTTATTTATTTATTTATTTATTTATTTTTAAAAAAGGTTTTATTTATTTATTTGACAGAGAGAGATCACAAGAAGACGGAGAGGCAGTCAGAGAGAGAGAGAAAGGGAAGCAGGCTCCTGCTGAGCAGAGAGCCCAACGTGGAACTCGATCCCAGGACCCTGAGATCATGACCTGAGCCAAAGGCAGCGGCTTAACCCACTGAGCCATCCAGGCGCCCCTCTTTGTTCTTTTAATTTACAATTCCTTAATTAGACATGCTGTGGATCATCACAGCATCTTTTCATATCATTATTGCCATCTCAATATCTTCTTCAGTGAGGTGTCTGTTCCAGTCCTTGCCAATTTTTCAAACAGGTCATTTATTTTCTTGTGTTTGAGTTAATAAATAAATACATAATAATAAATAAATAAATAAATAAATAAACGAATAAATAAATAATAAATGAATGAATTTATTATATATTATATATGTTATATATGTTACATATAGTATATTATATATATTATTATATATTAAATGATAATTTATTAAAAATAAATTGACTAATGAGGCCAAGAATTCAGAATCACACATACTTCAGAACTAATAATAACTGCCTTCACTTGATGTTATTCTATAAGATAAATCCTACGATCAAGATTCAATTTTAAATTCTTACAATTTTAAATTCTTAAATCCTTATGAAGAAGCATCATTTGGAGGGAGCAGTTTTCATAATTTAGCATCCATCAGCCTTTTCTAAAAGATTTTATTTATTTATTGGACACACGGAGAGAGAGAGAGAGAGATCACAAGTAAGCAGAGAGGCAGGCAAACAGGGAGGGAAGCAGTCTTCCTTTTGAGCAGAGCCCGATGTGGGGCTGGATCCCAGGACCCAGAGACCATGACTTGAGATGAAGGCAGAGGCTTAACCCACCACCCACGTGATGAGAGAGCCCCTCAGGTGCCCCTCATCCATCAGTCTTAATTGTTTGGAGGAAAATGTGTGGATGAATAATGCCTTAGGGAGCTAATCTCTCTAAAGAATTTTCAAGTCTTTACCCCTTCAAGGTTTTTGTACAGTTCTGATAGCCTCTAAACATCCAGCTGATTTCTACAGTGACAGGCGTGTTAAAACCTGTCCTCAAACCAGGAATAGAGCTTGAAACATAGCAGTCAAGAGCAACTTTGAGTCTTTTAAGGAATTTATCATCATTTCTTTGTTTTTGGTTAATATCTGAAATAGTTCCATATTACACTTGCATAATTTCTCCAGAGCTGACTTTGAAGGAGGCATTCAGTTCCAGCTAGTTCCATATTGTGGCAAGAACTATAATTCTGTATTTAAAAAAAAAAAACATATTTTAGGGCAGCTGGGTGGCTCAATGGGTTAAAATCTCTGCCTTCGGCTCAGGTCCCCACACAAAAATAATAATCACAAATGAAAACTAAGTTAGCTCTGAAGTCCCAAAGTCGAAAAATTGCCTTGAATCTGTCACTAGAAAGCACCCAAGGCCTCACTCTCTGGGTTCTGGGTGCCCTGGGAATGGCAGGAGGCTCTGACCCCCTTCCCTCTTCTACTCTTCTACTCTTTTTATAGCACTTTAATTCCGGCTTCAACCACTTCCTAGTCAGATCAGGTGAAATCATTTTCCTTCCCATACCCTCGATGTATTTCACACCTAGTAATTCTTTTTTTAAAGATCTTATTTACCCATTTGACAAACAGATCACAAGTAGGTAGAGAGGCAGGCAGAGAAAGGGGGGGGGGGAAGCAGGCTCTCCGCTGCGCAGAGATCCCGATGTGGGGCTTCATCCCAGGACCCTGAAATCATGACCTGAGCCAAAGGCAGAGGCCTAAACCACTGAGCCACCCTGGAGCCCCCATATCTGGTAATTTTTAATCAACGTGGATTTGCTGCATCAAGTAGTTCCTTCTTCTTCAAATATAAGTATATAAATATATTGATCAAGTCACGCGCATTTCTTAGGAGAATGTCATACCTTTAGTAGCAAACTTGAAATCTTGGCCATTGGTTTTGATTTTTGTTTTGGTTTGATTTGGTTCGGTTTTTGTAATTTTAAAAATCCCTCCAGCCCTTGGCTCTGTCTGACCTGATTGCTTTCAGCTGTTTCTGCAACAAAATTGTCTGGGCAGCGAAACCTTTCATGTTTACTGTGGCGCCCCCTTCTGACACTTTGTTAATAAAAAGCTTTTTTTTTTTTTTTTTTTTTTTTTGGCTATGGTAAATGTGGAACAACAATGAGGTATTTCAAAGTGGTGAACCACAGATAAATTTCTCTAAGGGTGGGGTGAGGGTTACTCAAAAAGGAACTTGACAAGGCTTTTAAAGATATCGACAATCATTATAACATAACGTGACTGATTGTTACCGTGCTCTTAACTGGGCAAACATTTGTTGGCTTCCAAGATAGACTAATAGAGTTGAGATGGTTCTAGCGGCCTTCTAGCACTGGGTCTCATGAGGCAGGGATTCTAGCCACTGGCTGTGCAAGGCTTGAGGCCTGTTAGTGATTCTATTTTTTCCTCTGCAGAATGGGTCTTTCTACATTCCAGGTCCTTTCTACCCCAATAAATAATGCGGCGATTCTCTCAGTGAGTTGTACTTTTGGTTTAAACAGCCAACTGTCTCTTAAAGAGGACTTTTGTTTAAACTCCTTTAAAAAAAAAAGTCCTTTCAAAAAAATCTTTTCTTTTTTCTTTTTTATTTTTAATCCCATATGTTTACTCTGATCGTGGAACTTTGTCATTTTGACCTTCTCTGCTGATTAAAATATTCTCTCCAAAATGTCCGTTATTTGCAGGTACTTGCACTGTAGACATTCTTTACATATTTTTTTAAAAAATCCATTCACGATTCTTCGTGAAAATCCCGGGAATCTGAACGACTACCATTTGCTATTCATCGAACAGTTACTGTCTCCACTAAGTGACAGGGTTTCAGAGAACGTGAGCTCACAAGAGATGTAACCTTTTTTCCACTTTCTGCTACCATGTTTATTTCTATGTTACTCAGAGGAGCCTTCTTTGTAGAAACATATTATCCAATCTTTTATAAAGCTGAATTTAAATTCTGTCCCTTCCTTCCCCACAGAGCTTAAAAGGCCAAGCAAATTTTGTTCCATTTTTTAAAAGCCCATAGATGGCAGTTTTTTAATGTTGCATTTTTGAGTTTTCATCACTCTTTATGTTACTTCTACTTCACAGATAAACAATTGCTAATGACCATGTGAACTTCCTACAAATGTGCAATCAAAATCCCTAGGTACACATTACTGAAGTTCTTCGTTCCCTTTAAACATTATTTCTCTCTTGATATGCATTCTTGTTTTGTATTATATTGCATTATAAAGATTTTTTTTAACAGACTGCATTTTTTAGAGTAGTTTGGCGATCAAAGTAAAATTCCCTTTCCCCACATACACACAGCCTTCCCCATTATCAACATCCTGTACCACGGAGAAATTTTTCACGCTCACTGACCCTACACTGACACATCATCATCACCCCAAAGTCCACAGTTTACATTAGAGTTCACTCTTGGTGGGGCACCAGGGTGGCTCAGTGGGTTAAGGCTTCTGCCTTCGGCTCAGGTCATAATCTCACGGTCCTGGCATCGAGCCCCAGACCAGACTCTCTGCTTGGCAGGGAGCCTGCTTTCCCCCAACCCCTGCTTTCCCCGCCTGCCTCTCTGCCTGCTTTGATGCCTGTCCAATAAATAAATAAAATCTTAAAAAAAACCTTTTCTCATAGAGTTCACTCTTGGTATAGTATCTTATGCATTTTGACAACTATGTAGCGATATATATCTAAACTATCATACATATCATACAGAACATTTTCACTGGCCTAAAAATCCTGTGTGCTCTGCCTGTTCATCCTCCTCCTCTCCTAACTGCTACAAACCGCTGACCTTTATACCATTTGCATAGTTCTGCCTTTTCTAGAAGGTCATATAGTTGGAACCTTGCAACATGAAGCTTTTTCAAATTGACTTCTTGCACTTATTATGATGGATTTTAAGTTTGTTCCATGTCTTTTCATTGCTTGATAGCCATTTCTCTTTATCGCTGAATCATATCCCATTGTTTCAATGGACCACAGTTTATCTATCCATTCTCCTCCTGAAGGACATCTTGGTGACTTCCAACTCTTGGCACTTATGGGTAAAGCTGTTACAAACACAGGTTTATATGCAGGATTCTGTGTACACAAAGTTTGCGCTCTTTTGGGTGAGTACCAAGGAGCACGATTGCTGGATCATATGGTAAGAATATGTTTAGTTTTGTAAGAAACTGCCCAACTGTCTTCCAAAGTGGTAGCACCATTTTGGTGTTCTCACCAGAATGAATGAGAGTTTCTCTTGTTCCTCATCGTCAAAAGCATTTTATGTTGTCAGTATTTTGGATTTTAGCCATTCTAACAGATGTGCAGGGATATATCATTGTTTTTATTTATTTATTTATTTATTTATTAATTTTTAAAAAAGATTTTATTTATTTATTTGACAGAGAGAGATCACAAGAAGACGGAGAGGCAGTCAGAGAGAGAGAGAAAGGGAAGCAGGCTCCTGCTGAGCAGAGAGCCCAACGTGGAACTCGATCCCAGGACCCTGAGATCATGACCTGAGCCAAAGGCAGCGGCTTAACCCACTGAGCCATCCAGGCGCCCCTCTTTGTTCTTTTAATTTACAATTCCTTAATTAGACATGCTGTGGATCATCACAGCATCTTTTCATATCATTATTGCCATCTCAATATCTTCTTCAGTGAGGTGTCTGTTCCAGTCCTTGCCAATTTTTCAAACAGGTCATTTATTTTCTTGTGTTTGAGTTAATAAATAAATACATAATAATAAATAAATAAATAAATAAATAAACGAATAAATAAATAATAAATGAATGAATTTATTATATATTATATATGTTTATATGTTACATATAGTATATTATATATATTATTATATATTAAATGATAATTTATTAAAAATAAATTGACTAATGAGGCCAAGAATTCAGAATCACACATACTTCAGAACTAATAATAACTGCCTTCACTTGATGTTATTCTATAAGATAAATCCTACGATCAAGATTCAATTTTAAATTCTTACAATTTTAAATTCTTAAATCCTTATGAAGAAGCATCATTTGGAGGGAGCAGTTTTCATAATTTAGCATCCATCAGCCTTTTCTAAAAGATTTTATTTATTTATTGGGCACACGGAGAGAGAGAGAGAGAGAGAGATCACAAGTAAGCAGAGAGGCAGGCAAACAGGGAGGGAAGCAGTCTTCCTTTTGAGCAGAGCCCGATGTGGGGCTGGATCCCAGGACCCAGAGACCACGACTTGAGATGAAGGCAGAGGCTTAACCCACCACCCACGTGATGAGAGAGCCCCTCAGGTGCCCCTCATCCATCAGTCTTAATTGTTTGGAGGAAAATGTGTGGATGAATAATGCCTTAGGGAGCTAATCTCTCTAAAGAATTTTCAAGTCTTTACCCCTTCAAGGTTTTTGTACAGTTCTGATAGCCTCTAAACATCCAGCTGATTTCTACAGTGACAGGCGTGTTAAAACCTGTCCTCAAACCAGGAATAGAGCTTGAAACATAGCAGTCAAGAGCAACTTTGAGTCTTTTAAGGAATTTATCATCATTTCTTTGTTTTTGGTTAATATCTGAAATAGTTCCATATTACACTTGCATAATTTCTCCAGAGCTGACTTTGAAGGAGGCATTCAGTTCCAGCTAGTTCCATATTGTGGCAAGAACTATAATTCTATATTAAAAAAAAAAAACATATTTTAGGGCAGCTGGGTGGCTCAATGTGTTAAAATCTCTGCCTTCGGCTCAGGTCCCCACACAAAAATAATAATCACAAATGAAAACTAAGTTAGCTCTGAAGTCCCAAAGTCGAAAAATTGCCTTGAATCTGTCACTAGAAAGCACCCAAGGCCTCACTCTCTGGGTTCTGGGTGCCCTGGGAATGGCAGGAGGCTCTGACCCCCTTCCCTCTTCTACTCTTCTACTCTTTTTATAGCACTTTAATTCCGGCTTCAACCACTTCCTAGTCAGATCAGGTGAAATCATTTTCCTTCCCATACCCTCGATGTATTTCACACCTAGTAATTCTTTTTTTAAAGATCTTATTTACCCATTTGACAAACAGATCACAAGTAGGTAGAGAGGCAGGCAGAGAAAGGGGGGGGGAAAGCAGGCTCTCCGCTGCGCAGAGATCCCGATGTGGGGCTCCATCCCAGGACCCTGAAATCATGACCTGAGCCAAAGGCAGAGGCCTAAACCACTGAGCCACCCTGGAGCCCCCATATCTGGTAATTTTTAATCAACGTGGATTTGCTGCATCAAGTAGTTCCTTCTTTTTCAAATATAAGTATATAAATATATTGATCAAGTCACGCGCATTTCTTAGGAGAATGTCATACCTTTAGTAGCAAACTTGAAATCTTGGCCATTGGTTTTGATTTTTGTTTTGGTTTGATTTGGTTCGGTTTTTGTAATTTTAAAAATCCCTCCAGCCCTTGGCTCTGTCTGACCTGATTGCTTTCAGCTGTTTCTGCAACAAAATTGTCTGGGCAGCGAAACCTTTCATGTTTACTGTGGCGCCCCCTTCTGACACTTTGTTAATAAAAAGCTTTTTTTTTTTTTTTTTTTTTTTGGCTATGGTAAATGTGGAACAACAATGAGGTATTTCAAAGTGGTGAACCACAGATAAATTTCTCTAAGGGTGGGGTGAGGGTTACTCAAAAAGGAACTTGACAAGGCTTTTAAAGATATCGACAATCATTATAACATAACGTGACTGATTGTTACCGTGCTCTTACCTGGGCAAACATTTGTTGGCTTCCAAGATAGACTAATAAAGTTGAGATGGTTCTAGCGGCCTTCTAGCACTGGGTCTCATGAGGCAGGGATTCTAGCCACTGGCTGTGCAAGGCTTGAGGCCTGTTAGTGATTCTATTTTTTCCTCTGCAGAATGGGTCTTTCTACATTCCAGGTCCTTTCTACCCCAATAAATAATGCGGCGATTCTCTCAGTGAGTTGTACTTTTGGTTTAAACAGCCAACTGTCTCTTAAAGAGGACTTTTGTTTAAACTCCTTTAAAAAAAAAAGTCCTTTCAAAAAAATCTTTTCTTTTTTCTTTTTTATTTTTAATCCCATATGTTTACTCTGATCGTGGAACTTTGTCATTTTGACCTTCTCTGCTGATTAAAATATTCTCTCCAAAATGTTCGTTATTTGCAGGTACTTGCACTGTAGACATTCTTTACATATTTTTTAAAAAAATCCATTCACGATTCTTCGTGAACATCCCGGGAATCTGAAAGACTACCATTTGCTATTCATCGAACAGTTACTGTCTCCACTAAGTGACAGGGTTTCAGAGAACGTGAGCTCACAAGAGATGTAACCTTTTTTCCACTTTCTGCTACCATGTTTATTTCTATGTTACTCAGAGGAGCCTTCTTTGTAGAAACATATTATCCAATCTTTTATAAAGCTGAATTTAAATTCTGTCCCTTCCTTCCCCACAGAGCTTAAAAGGCCAAGCAAATTTTGTTCCATTTTATAAAAGCCCATAGATGGCAGTTTTTTAATGTTGCATTTTTGAGTTTTCATCACTCTTTATGTTACTTCTACTTCACAGATAAACAATTGCTAATGACCATGTGAACTTCCTACAAATGTGCAATCAAAATCCCTAGGTACACATTACTGAAGTTCTTCGTTCCCTTTAAACATTATTTCTCTCTTGATATGCATTCTTGTTTTGTATTATATTGCATTATAAAGATTTTTTTTAACAGACTGCATTTTTTAGAGTAGTTTGGGGATCAAAGTAAAATTCCCTTTCCCCACATACACACAGCCTTCCCCATTATCAACATCCTGTACCACGGAGAAATTTTTCACGCTCACTGACCCTACACTGACACATCATCATCACCCCAAAGTCCACAGTTTACATTAGAGTTCACTCTTGGTGGGGCACCAGGGTGGCTCAGTGGGTTAAGGCTTCTGCCTTCGGCTCAGGTCATAATCTCACGGTCCTGGCATCGAGCCCCAGACCAGACTCTCTGCTTGGCAGGGAGCCTGCTTTCCCCCAACCCCTGCTTTCCCCGCCTGCCTCTCTGCCTGCTTTGATGCCTGTCCAATAAATAAATAAAATCTTAAAAAAAACCTTTTCTCATAGAGTTCACTCTTGGTATAGTATCTTATGCATTTTGACAACTATGTAGCGATATATATCTAAACTATCATACATATCATACAGAACATTTTCACTGGCCTAAAAATCCTGTGTGCTCTGCCTGTTCATCCTCCTCCTCTCCTAACTGCTACAAACCGCTGACCTTTATACCATTTGCATAGTTCTGCCTTTTCTAGAAGGTCATATAGTTGGAACCTTGCAACATGAAGCTTTTTCAAATTGACTTCTTGCACTTATTATGATGGATTTTAAGTTTGTTCCATGTCTTTTCATTGCTTGATAGCCATTTCTCTTTATCGCTGAATCATATCCCATTGTTTCAATGGACCACAGTTTATCTATCCATTCTCCTCCTGAAGGACATCTTGGTGACTTCCAACTCTTGGCACTTATGGGTAAAGCTTTTACAAACACAGGTTTATATGCAGGATTCTGTGTACACAAAGTTTGCGCTCTTTTGGGTGAGTACCAAGGAGCACGATTGCTGGATCATATGGTAAGAATATGTTTAGTTTTGTAAGAAACTGCCCAACTGTCTTCCAAAGTGGTAGCACCATTTTGGTGTTCTCACCAGAATGAATGAGAGTTTCTCTTGTTCCTCATCGTCAAAAGCATTTTATGTTGTCAGTATTTTGGATTTTAGCCATTCTAACAGATGTGCAGGGATATATCATTGTTTTTATTTATTTATTTATTTATTTATTAATTTTTAAAAAAGATTTTATTTATTTATTTGACAGAGAGAGATCACAAGAAGACGGAGAGGCAGTCAGAGAGAGAGAGAAAGGGAAGCAGGCTCCTGCTGAGCAGAGAGCCCAACGTGGAACTCGATCCCAGGACCCTGAGATCATGACCTGAGCCAAAGGCAGGGGCTTAACCCACTGAGCCATCCAGGCGCCCCTCTTTGTTCTTTTAATTTACAATTCCTTAATTAGACATGCTGTGGATCATCACAGCATCTTTTCATATCATTATTGCCATCTCAATATCTTCTTCAGTGAGGTGTCTGTTCCAGTCCTTGCCAATTTTTCAAACAGGTCATTTATTTTCTTGTGTTTGAGTTAATAAATAAATACATAATAATAAATAAATAAATAAATAAATAAACGAATAAATAAATAATAAATGAATGAATTTATTATATATTATATATGTTTATATGTTACATATAGTATATTATATATATTATTATATATTAAATGATAATTTATTAAAAATAAATTGACTAATGAGGCCAAGAATTCAGAATCACACATACTTCAGAACTAATAATAACTGCCTTCACTTGATGTTATTCTATAAGATAAATCCTACGATCAAGATTCAATTTTAAATTCTTACAATTTTAAATTCTTAAATCCTTATGAAGAAGCATCATTTGGAGGGAGCAGTTTTCATAATTTAGCATCCATCAGCCTTTTCTAAAAGATTTTATTTATTTATTGGACACACGGAGAGAGAGAGAGAGAGATCACAAGTAAGCAGAGAGGCAGGCAAACAGCGAGGGAAGCAGTCTTCCTTTTGAGCAGAGCCCGATGTGGGGCTGGATCCCAGGACCCAGAGACCATGACTTGAGATGAAGGCAGAGGCTTAACCCACCACCCACGTGATGAGAGAGCCCCTCAGGTGCCCCTCATCCATCAGTCTTAATTGTTTGGAGGAAAATGTGTGGATGAATAATGCCTTAGGGAGCTAATCTCTCTAAAGAATTTTCAAGTCTTTACCCCTTCAAGGTTTTTGTACAGTTCTGATAGCCTCTAAACATCCAGCTGATTTCTACAGTGACAGGCGTGTTAAAACCTGTCCTCAAACCAGGAATAGAGCTTGAAACATAGCAGTCAAGAGCAACTTTGAGTCTTTTAAGGAATTTATCATCATTTCTTTGTTTTTGGTTAATATCTGAAATAGTTCCATATTACACTTGCATAATTTCTCCAGAGCTGACTTTGAAGGAGGCATTCAGTTCCAGCTAGTTCCATATTGTGGCAAGAACTATAATTCTATATTTAAAAAAAAAAACATATTTTAGGGCAGCTGGGTGGCTCAATGGGTTAAAATCTCTGCCTTCGGCTCAGGTCCCCACACAAAAATAATAATCACAAATGAAAACTAAGTTAGCTCTGAAGTCCCAAAGTCGAAAAATTGCCTTGAATCTGTCACTAGAAAGCACCCAAGGCCTCACTCTCTGGGTTCTGGGTGCCCTGGGAATGGCAGGAGGCTCTGACCCCCTTCCCTCTTCTACTCTTCTACTCTTTTTATAGCCCTTTAATTCCGGCTTCAACCACTTCCTAGTCAGATCAGGTGAAATCATTTTCCTTCCCATACCCTCGATGTATTTCACACCTAGTAATTCTTTTTTTAAAGATCTTATTTACCCATTTGACAAACAGATCACAAGTAGGTAGAGAGGCAGGCAGAGAAAGGGGGGGGGGGGGAAGCAGGCTCTCCGCTGCGCAGAGATCCCGATGTGGGGCTCCATCCCAGGACCCTGAAATCATGACCTGAGCCAAAGGCAGAGGCCTAAACCACTGAGCCACCCTGGAGCCCCCATATCTGGTAATTTTTAATCAACGTGGATTTGCTGCATCAAGTAGTTCCTTCTTCTTCAAATATAAGTATATAAATATATTGATCAAGTCACGCGCATTTCTTAGGAGAATGTCATACCTTTAGTAGCAAACTTGAAATCTTGGCCATTGGTTTTGATTTTTGTTTTGGTTTGTTTTGGTTCGGTTTTTGTAATTTTAAAAATCCCTCCAGCCCTTGGCTCTGTCTGACCTGATTGCTTTCAGCTGTTTCTGCAACAAAATTGTCTGGGCAGCGAAACCTTTCATGTTTACTGTGGCGCCCCCTTCTGACACTTTGTTAATAAAAAGCTTTTTTTTTTTTTTTTTTTTTTTGGCTATGGTAAATGTGGAACAACAATGAGGTATTTCAAAGTGGTGAACCACAGATAAATTTCTCTAAGGGTGGGGTGAGGGTTACTCAAAAAGGAACTTGACAAGGCTTTTAAAGATATCGACAATCATTATAACATAACGTGACTGATTGTTACCGTGCTCTTACCTGGGCAAACATTTGTTGGCTTCCAAGATAGACTAATAGAGTTGAGATGGTTCTAGCGGCCTTCTAGCACTGGGTCTCATGAGGCAGGGATTCTAGCCACTGGCTGTGCAAGGCTTGAGGCCTGTTAGTGATTCTATTTTTTCCTCTGCAGAATGGGTCTTTCTACATTCCAGGTCCTTTCTACCCCAATAAATAATGCGGCGATTCTCTCAGTGAGTTGTACTTTTGGTTTAAACAGCCAACTGTCTCTTAAAGAGGACTTTTGTTTAAACTCCTTTAAAAAAAAAAGTCCTTTCAAAAAAATCTTTTCTTTTTTATTTTTAATCCCATATGTTTACTCTGATCGTGGAACTTTGTCATTTTGACCTTCTCTGCTGATTAAAATATTCTCTCCAAAATGTCCGTTATTTGCAGGTACTTGCACTGTAGACATTCTTTACATATTTTTTAAAAAAATCCATTCACGATTCTTCGTGAACATCCCGGGAATCTGAAAGACTACCATTTGCTATTCATCGAACAGTTACTGTCTCCACTAAGTGACAGGGTTTCAGAGAACGTGAGCTCACAAGAGATGTAACCTTTTTTCCACTTTCTGCTACCATGTTTATTTCTATGTTACTCAGAGGAGCCTTCTTTGTAGAAACATATTATCCAATCTTTTATAAAGCTGAATTTAAATTCTGTCCCTTCCTTCCCCACAGAGCTTAAAAGGCCAAGCAAATTTTGTTCCATTTTTTAAAAGCCCATAGATGGCAGTTTTTTAATGTTGCATTTTTGAGTTTTCATCACTCTTTATGTTACTTCTACTTCACAGATAAACAATTGCTAATGACCATGTGAACTTCCTACAAATGTGCAATCAAAATCCCTAGGTACACATTACTGAAGTTCTTCGTTCCCTTTAAACATTATTTCTCTCTTGATATGCATTCTTGTTTTGTATTATATTGCATTATAAAGATTTTTTTTAACAGACTGCATTTTTTAGAGTAGTTTGGGGATCAAAGTAAAATTCCCTTTCCCCACATACACACAGCCTTCCCCATTATCAACATCCTGTACCACGGAGAAATTTTTCACGCTCACTGACCCTACACTGACACATCATCATCACCCCAAAGTCCACAGTTTACATTAGAGTTCACTCTTGGTGGGGCACCAGGGTGGCTCAGTGGGTTAAGGCTTCTGCCTTCGGCTCAGGTCATAATCTCACGGTCCTGGCATCGAGCCCCAGACCAGACTCTCTGCTTGGCAGGGAGCCTGCTTTCCCCCAACCCCTGCTTTCCCCGCCTGCCTCTCTGCCTGCTTTGATGCCTGTCCAATAAATAAATAAAATCTTAAAAAAAACCTTTTCTCATAGAGTTCACTCTTGGTATAGTATCTTATGCATTTTGACAACTATGTAGCGATATATATCTAAACTATCATACATATCATACAGAACATTTTCACTGGCCTAAAAATCCTGTGTGCTCTGCCTGTTCATCCTCCTCCTCTCCTAACTGCTACAAACCGCTGACCTTTATACCATTTGCATAGTTCTGCCTTTTCTAGAAGGTCATATAGTTGGAACCTTGCAACATGAAGCTTTTTCAAATTGACTTCTTGCACTTATTATGATGGATTTTAAGTTTGTTCCATGTCTTTTCATTGCTTGATAGCCATTTCTCTTTATCGCTGAATCATATCCCATTGTTTCAATGGACCACAGTTTATCTATCCATTCTCCTCCTGAAGGACATCTTGGTGACTTCCAACTCTTGGCACTTATGGGTAAAGCTGTTACAAACACAGGTTTATATGCAGGATTCTGTGTACACAAAGTTTGCGCTCTTTTGGGTGAGTACCAAGGAGCACGATTGCTGGATCATATGGTAAGAATATGTTTAGTTTTGTAAGAAACTGCCCAACTGTCTTCCAAAGTGGTAGCACCATTTTGGTGTTCTCACCAGAATGAATGAGAGTTTCTCTTGTTCCTCATCGTCAAAAGCATTTTATGTTGTCAGTATTTTGGATTTTAGCCATTCTAACAGATGTGCAGGGATATATCATTGTTTTTATTTATTTATTTATTTATTTATTAATTTTTAAAAAAGATTTTATTTATTTATTTGACAGAGAGAGATCACAAGAAGACGGAGAGGCAGTCAGAGAGAGAGAGAAAGGGAAGCAGGCTCCTGCTGAGCAGAGAGCCCAACGTGGAACTCGATCCCAGGACCCTGAGATCATGACCTGAGCCAAAGGCAGCGGCTTAACCCACTGAGCCATCCAGGCGCCCCTCTTTGTTCTTTTAATTTACAATTCCTTAATTAGACATGCTGTGGATCATCACAGCATCTTTTCATATCATTATTGCCATCTCAATATCTTCTTCAGTGAGGTGTCTGTTCCAGTCCTTGCCAATTTTTCAAACAGGTCATTTATTTTCTTGTGTTTGAGTTAATAAATAAATACATAATAATAAATAAATAAATAAATAAATAAACGAATAAATAAATAATAAATGAATGAATTTATTATATATTATATATGTTATATATGTTACATATAGTATATTATATATATTATTATATATTAAATGATAATTTATTAAAAATAAATTGACTAATGAGGCCAAGAATTCAGAATCACACATACTTCAGAACTAATAATAACTGCCTTCACTTGATGTTATTCTATAAGATAAATCCTACGATCAAGATTCAATTTTAAATTCTTACAATTTTAAATTCTTAAATCCTTATGAAGAAGCATCATTTGGAGGGAGCAGTTTTCATAATTTAGCATCCATCAGCCTTTTCTAAAAGATTTTATTTATTTATTGGACACACGGAGAGAGAGAGAGAGAGATCACAAGTAAGCAGAGAGGCAGGCAAACAGGGAGGGAAGCAGTCTTCCTTTTGAGCAGAGCCCGATGTGGGGCTGGATCCCAAGACCCAGAGACCACGACTTGAGATGAAGGCAGAGGCTTAACCCACCACCCACGTGATGAGAGAGCCCCTCAGGTACCCCTCATCCATCAGTCTTAATTGTTTGGAAGAAAATGTGTGGATGAATAATGCCTTAGGTAGCTAATCTCTCTAAAGAATTTTCAAGTCTTTACCCCTTCAAGGTTTTTGTACAGTTCTGATAGCCTCTAAACATCCAGCTGATTTCTACAGTGACAGGCGTGTTAAAACCTGTCCTCAAACCAGGAATAGAGCTTGAAACATAGCAGTCAAGAGCAACTTTGAGTCTTTTAAGGAATTTATCATCATTTCTTTGTTTTTGGTTAATATCTGAAATAGTTCCATATTACACTTGCATAATTTCTCCAGAGCTGACTTTGAAGGAGGCATTCAGTTCCAGCTAGTTCCATATTGTGGCAAGAACTATAATTCTATATTAAAAAAAAAACATATTTTAGGGCAGCTGGGTGGCTCAATGGGTTAAAATCTCTGCCTTCGGCTCAGGTCCCCACACAAAATTAATAATCACAAATGAAAACTAAGTTAGCTCTGAAGTCCCAAAGTCGAAAAATTGCCTTGAATCTGTCACTAGAAAGCACCCAAGGCCTCACTCTCTGGGTTCTGGGTGCCCTGGGAATGGCAGGAGGCTCTGACCCCCTTCCCTCTTCTACTCTTCTACTCTTTTTATAGCACTTTAATTCCGGCTTCAACCACTTCCTAGTCAGATCAGGTGAAATCATTTTCCTTCCCATACCCTCGATGTATTTCACACCTAGTAATTCTTTTTTTAAAGATCTTATTTACCCATTTGACAAACAGATCACAAGTAGGTAGAGAGGCAGGCAGAGAAAGGGGGGGGGGGGAAGCAGGCTCTCCGCTGCGCAGAGATCCCGATGTGGGGCTCCATCCCAGGACCCTGAAATCATGACCTGAGCCAAAGGCAGAGGCCTAAACCACTGAGCCACCCTGGAGCCCCCATATCTGGTAATTTTTAATCAACGTGGATTTGCTGCATCAAGTAGTTCCTTCTTCTTCAAATATAAGTATATAAATATATTGATCAAGTCACGCGCATTTCTTAGGAGAATGTCATACCTTTAGTAGCAAACTTGAAATCTTGGCCATTGGTTTTGATTTTTGTTTTGGTTTGATTTGGTTCGGTTTTTGTAATTTTAAAAATCCCTCCAGCCCTTGGCTCTGTCTGACCTGATTGCTTTCAGCTGTTTCTGCAACAAAATTGTCTGGGCAGCGAAACCTTTCATGTTTACTGTGGCGCCCCCTTCTGACACTTTGTTAATAAAAAGCTTTTTTTTTTTTTTTTTTTTTTTGGCTATGGTAAATGTGGAACAACAATGAGGTATTTCAAAGTGGTGAACCACAGATAAATTTCTCTAAGGGTGGGGTGAGGGTTACTCAAAAAGGAACTTGACAAGGCTTTTAAAGATATCGACAATCATTATAACATAACGTGACTGATTGTTACCGTGCTCTTACCTGGGCAAACATTTGTTGGCTTCCAAGATAGACTAATAGAGTTGAGATGGTTCTAGCGGCCTTCTAGCACTGGGTCTCATGAGGCAGGGATTCTAGCCACTGGCTGTGCAAGGCTTGAGGCCTGTTAGTGATTCTATTTTTTCCTCTGCAGAATGGGTCTTTCTACATTCCAGGTCCTTTCTACCCCAATAAATAATGCGGCGATTCTCTCAGTGAGTTGTACTTTTGGTTTAAACAGCCAACTGTCTCTTAAAGAGGACTTTTGTTTAAACTCCTTTAAAAAAAAAAGTCCTTTCAAAAAAATCTTTTCTTTTTTATTTTTAATCCCATATGTTTACTCTGATCGTGGAACTTTGTCATTTTGACCTTCTCTGCTGATTAAAATATTCTCTCCAAAATGTCCGTTATTTGCAGGTACTTGCACTGTAGACATTCTTTACATATTTTTTAAAAAAATCCATTCACGATTCTTCGTGAACATCCCGGGAATCTGAAAGACTACCATTTGCTATTCATCGAACAGTTACTGTCTCCACTAAGTGACAGGGTTTCAGAGAACGTGAGCTCACAAGAGATGTAACCTTTTTTCCACTTTCTGCTACCATGTTTATTTCTATGTTACTCAGAGGAGCCTTCTTTGTAGAAACATATTATCCAATCTTTTATAAAGCTGAATTTAAATTCTGTCCCTTCCTTCCCCACAGAGCTTAAAAGGCCAAGCAAATTTTGTTCCATTTTTTAAAAGCCCATAGATGGCAGTTTTTTAATGTTGCATTTTTGAGTTTTCATCACTCTTTATGTTACTTCTACTTCACAGATAAACAATTGCTAATGACCATGTGAACTTCCTACAAATGTGCAATCAAAATCCCTAGGTACACATTACTGAAGTTCTTCGTTCCCTTTAAACATTATTTCTCTCTTGATATGCATTCTTGTTTTGTATTATATTGCATTATAAAGATTTTTTTTAACAGACTGCATTTTTTAGAGTAGTTTGGGGATCAAAGTAAAATTCCCTTTCCCCACATACACACAGCCTTCCCCATTATCAACATCCTGTACCACGGAGAAATTTTTCACGCTCACTGACCCTACACTGACACATCATCATCACCCCAAAGTCCACAGTTTACATTAGAGTTCACTCTTGGTGGGGCACCAGGGTGGCTCAGTGGGTTAAGGCTTCTGCCTTCGGCTCAGGTCATAATCTCACGGTCCTGGCATCGAGCCCCAGACCAGACTCTCTGCTTGGCAGGGAGCCTGCTTTCCCCCAACCCCTGCTTTCCCCGCCTGCCTCTCTGCCTGCTTTGATGCCTGTCCAATAAATAAATAAAATCTTAAAAAAAACCTTTTCTCATAGAGTTCACTCTTGGTATAGTATCTTATGCATTTTGACAACTATGTAGCGATATATATCTAAACTATCATACATATCATACAGAACATTTTCACTGGCCTAAAAATCCTGTGTGCTCTGCCTGTTCATCCTCCTCCTCTCCTAACTGCTACAAACCGCTGACCTTTATACCATTTGCATAGTTCTGCCTTTTCTAGAAGGTCATATAGTTGGAACCTTGCAACATGAAGCTTTTTCAAATTGACTTCTTGCACTTATTATGATGGATTTTAAGTTTGTTCCATGTCTTTTCATTGCTTGATAGCCATTTCTCTTTATCGCTGAATCATATCCCATTGTTTCAATGGACCACAGTTTATCTATCCATTCTCCTCCTGAAGGACATCTTGGTGACTTCCAACTCTTGGCACTTATGGGTAAAGCTGTTACAAACACAGGTTTATATGCAGGATTCTGTGTACACAAAGTTTGCGCTCTTTTGGGTGAGTACCAAGGAGCACGATTGCTGGATCATATGGTAAGAATATGTTTAGTTTTGTAAGAAACTGCCCAACTGTCTTCCAAAGTGGTAGCACCATTTTGGTGTTCTCACCAGAATGAATGAGAGTTTCTCTTGTTCCTCATCGTCAAAAGCATTTTATGTTGTCAGTATTTTGGATTTTAGCCATTCTAACAGATGTGCAGGGATATATCATTGTTTTTATTTATTTATTTATTTATTTATTAATTTTTAAAAAAGATTTTATTTATTTATTTGACAGAGAGAGATCACAAGAAGACGGAGAGGCAGTCAGAGAGAGAGAGAAAGGGAAGCAGGCTCCTGCTGAGCAGAGAGCCCAACGTGGAACTCGATCCCAGGACCCTGAGATCATGACCTGAGCCAAAGGCAGCGGCTTAACCCACTGAGCCATCCAGGCGCCCCTCTTTGTTCTTTTAATTTACAATTCCTTAATTAGACATGCTGTGGATCATCACAGCATCTTTTCATATCATTATTGCCATCTCAATATCTTCTTCAGTGAGGTGTCTGTTCCAGTCCTTGCCAATTTTTCAAACAGGTCATTTATTTTCTTGTGTTTGAGTTAATAAATAAATACATAATAATAAATAAATAAATAAATAAATAAACGAATAAATAAATAATAAATGAATGAATTTATTATATATTATATATGTTACATATAGTATATTATATATATTATTATATATTAAATGATAATTTATTAAAAATAAATTGACTAATGAGGCCAAGAATTCAGAATCACACATACTTCAGAACTAATAATAACTGCCTTCACTTGATGTTATTCTATAAGATAAATCCTACGATCAAGATTCAATTTTAAATTCTTACAATTTTAAATTCTTAAATCCTTATGAAGAAGCATCATTTGGAGGGAGCAGTTTTCATAATTTAGCATCCATCAGCCTTTTCTAAAAGATTTTATTTATTTATTGGACACACGGAGAGAGAGAGAGAGAGATCACAAGTAAGCAGAGAGGCAGGCAAACAGGGAGGGAAGCAGTCTTCCTTTTGAGCAGAGCCCGATGTGGGGCTGGATCCCAAGACCCAGAGACCACGACTTGAGATGAAGGCAGAGGCTTAACCCACCACCCACGTGATGAGAGAGCCCCTCAGGTACCCCTCATCCATCAGTCTTAATTGTTTGGAAGAAAATGTGTGGATGAATAATGCCTTAGGTAGCTAATCTCTCTAAAGAATTTTCAAGTCTTTACCCCTTCAAGGTTTTTGTACAGTTCTGATAGCCTCTAAACATCCAGCTGATTTCTACAGTGACAGGCGTGTTAAAACCTGTCCTCAAACCAGGAATAGAGCTTGAAACATAGCAGTCAAGAGCAACTTTGAGTCTTTTAAGGAATTTATCATCATTTCTTTGTTTTTGGTTAATATCTGAAATAGTTCCATATTACACTTGCATAATTTCTCCAGAGCTGACTTTGAAGGAGGCATTCAGTTCCAGCTAGTTCCATATTGTGGCAAGAACTATAATTCTATATTAAAAAAAAAACATATTTTAGGGCAGCTGGGTGGCTCAATGGGTTAAAATCTCTGCCTTCGGCTCAGGTCCCCACACAAAATTAATAATCACAAATGAAAACTAAGTTAGCTCTGAAGTCCCAAAGTCGAAAAATTGCCTTGAATCTGTCACTAGAAAGCACCCAAGGCCTCACTCTCTGGGTTCTGGGTGCCCTGGGAATGGCAGGAGGCTCTGACCCCCTTCCCTCTTCTACTCTTCTACTCTTTTTATAGCACTTTAATTCCGGCTTCAACCACTTCCTAGTCAGATCAGGTGAAATCATTTTCCTTCCCATACCCTCGATGTATTTCACACCTAGTAATTCTTTTTTTAAAGATCTTATTTACCCATTTGACAAACAGATCACAAGTAGGTAGAGAGGCAGGCAGAGAAAGGGGGGGGGGGGAAGCAGGCTCTCCGCTGCGCAGAGATCCCGATGTGGGGCTCCATCCCAGGACCCTGAAATCATGACCTGAGCCAAAGGCAGAGGCCTAAACCACTGAGCCACCCTGGAGCCCCCATATCTGGTAATTTTTAATCAACGTGGATTTGCTGCATCAAGTAGTTCCTTCTTCTTCAAATATAAGTATATAAATATATTGATCAAGTCACGCGCATTTCTTAGGAGAATGTCATACCTTTAGTAGCAAACTTGAAATCTTGGCCATTGGTTTTGATTTTTGTTTTGGTTTGATTTGGTTCGGTTTTTGTAATTTTAAAAATCCCTCCAGCCCTTGGCTCTGTCTGACCTGATTGCTTTCAGCTGTTTCTGCAACAAAATTGTCTGGGCAGCGAAACCTTTCATGTGTACTGTGGCGCCCCCTTCTGACACTTTGTTAATAAAAAGCTTTTTTTTTTTTTTTTTTTTTTTGGCTATGGTAAATGTGGAACAACAATGAGGTATTTCAAAGTGGTGAACCACAGATAAATTTCTCTAAGGGTGGGGTGAGGGTTACTCAAAAAGGAACTTGACAAGGCTTTTAAAGATATCGACAATCATTATAACATAACGTGACTGATTGTTACCGTGCTCTTACCTGGGCAAACATTTGTTGGCTTCCAAGATAGACTAATAGAGTTGAGATGGTTCTAGCGGCCTTCTAGCACTGGGTCTCATGAGGCAGGGATTCTAGCCACTGGCTGTGCAAGGCTTGAGGCCTGTTAGTGATTCTATTTTTTCCTCTGCAGAATGGGTCTTTCTACATTCCAGGTCCTTTCTACCCCAATAAATAATGCGGCGATTCTCTCAGTGAGTTGTACTTTTGGTTTAAACAGCCAACTGTCTCTTAAAGAGGACTTTTGTTTAAACTCCTTTAAAAAAAAAAGTCCTTTCAAAAAAATCTTTTCTTTTTTCTTTTTTATTTTTAATCCCATATGTTTACTCTGATCGTGGAACTTTGTCATTTTGACCTTCTCTGCTGATTAAAATATTCTCTCCAAAATGTCCGTTATTTGCAGGTACTTGCACTGTAGACATTCTTTACATATTTTTTAAAAAAATCCATTCACGATTCTTCGTGAACATCCCGGGAATCTGAAAGACTACCATTTGCTATTCATCGAACAGTTACTGTCTCCACTAAGTGACAGGGTTTCAGAGAACGTGAGCTCACAAGAGATGTAACCTTTTTTCCACTTTCTGCTACCATGTTTATTTCTATGTTACTCAGAGGAGCCTTCTTTGTAGAAACATATTATCCAATCTTTTATAAAGCTGAATTTAAATTCTGTCCCTTCCTTCCCCACAGAGCTTAAAAGGCCAAGCAAATTTTGTTCCATTTTTTAAAAGCCCATAGATGGCAGTTTTTTAATGTTGCATTTTTGAGTTTTCATCACTCTTTATGTTACTTCTACTTCACAGATAAACAATTGCTAATGACCATGTGAACTTCCTACAAATGTGCAATCAAAATCCCTAGGTACACATTACTGAAGTTCTTCGTTCCCTTTAAACATTATTTCTCTCTTGATATGCATTCTTGTTTTGTATTATATTGCATTATAAAGATTTTTTTTAACAGACTGCATTTTTTAGAGTAGTTTGGGGATCAAAGTAAAATTCCCTTTCCCCACATACACACAGCCTTCCCCATTATCAACATCCTGTACCACGGAGAAATTTTTCACGCTCACTGACCCTACACTGACACATCATCATCACCCCAAAGTCCACAGTTTACATTAGAGTTCACTCTTGGTGGGGCACCAGGGTGGCTCAGTGGGTTAAGGCTTCTGCCTTCGGCTCAGGTCATAATCTCACGGTCCTGGCATCGAGCCCCAGACCAGACTCTCTGCTTGGCAGGGAGCCTGCTTTCCCCCAACCCCTGCTTTCCCCGCCTGCCTCTCTGCCTGCTTTGATGCCTGTCCAATAAATAAATAAAATCTTAAAAAAAACCTTTTCTCATAGAGTTCACTCTTGGTATAGTATCTTATGCATTTTGACAACTATGTAGCGATATATATCTAAACTATCATACATATCATACAGAACATTTTCACTGGCCTAAAAATCCTGTGTGCTCTGCCTGTTCATCCTCCTCCTCTCCTAACTGCTACAAACCGCTGACCTTTATACCATTTGCATAGTTCTGCCTTTTCTAGAAGGTCATATAGTTGGAACCTTGCAACATGAAGCTTTTTCAAATTGACTTCTTGCACTTATTATGATGGATTTTAAGTTTGTTCCATGTCTTTTCATTGCTTGATAGCCATTTCTCTTTATCGCTGAATCATATCCCATTGTTTCAATGGACCACAGTTTATCTATCCATTCTCCTCCTGAAGGACATCTTGGTGACTTCCAACTCTTGGCACTTATGGGTAAATCTGTTACAAACACAGGTTTATATGCAGGATTCTGTGTACACAAAGTTTGCGCTCTTTTGGGTGAGTACCAAGGAGCACGATTGCTGGATCATATGGTAAGAATATGTTTAGTTTTGTAAGAAACTGCCCAACTGTCTTCCAAAGTGGTAGCACCATTTTGGTGTTCTCACCAGAATGAATGAGAGTTTCTCTTGTTCCTCATCATCAAAAGCATTTTATGTTGTCAGTATTTTGGATTTTAGCCATTCTAACAGATGTGCAGGGATATATCATTGTTTTTATTTATTTATTTATTTATTTATTTATTTTTAAAAAAGATTTTATTTATTTATTTGACAGAGAGAGATCACAAGAAGACGGAGAGGCAGTCAGAGAGAGAGAGAAAGGGAAGCAGGCTCCTGCTGAGCAGAGAGCCCAACGTGGAACTCGATCCCAGGACCCTGAGATCATGACCTGAGCCAAAGGCAGCGGCTTAACCCACTGAGCCATCCAGGCGCCCCTCTTTGTTCTTTTAATTTACAATTCCTTAATTAGACATGCTGTGGATCATCACAGCATCTTTTCATATCATTATTGCCATCTCAATATCTTCTTCAGTGAGGTGTCTGTTCCAGTCCTTGCCAATTTTTCAAACAGGTCATTTATTTTCTTGTGTTTGAGTTAATAAATAAATACATAATAATAAATAAATAAATAAATAAACGAATAATTAAATAATAAATGAATGAATTTATTATATATTATATATGTTATATATGTTACATATAGTATATTATATATATTATTATATATTAAATGATAATTTATTAAAAATAAATTGACTAATGAGGCCAAGAATTCAGAATCACACATACTTCAAAACTAATAATAACTGCCTTCACTTGATGTTATTCTATAAGATAAATCCTACGATCAAGTTTCAATTTTAAATTCTTACAATTTTAAATTCTTAAATCCTTATGAAGAAGCATCATTTGGAGGGAGCAGTTTTCATAATTTAGCATCCATCAGCCTTTTCTAAAAGATTTTATTTATTTATTGGACACACGGAGAGAGAGAGAGAGAGATCACAAGTAAGCAGAGAGGCAGGCAAACAGGGAGGGAAGCAGTCTTCCTTTTGAGCAGAGCCCGATGTGGGGCTGGATCCCAGGACCCAGAGACCATGACTTGAGATGAAGGCAGAGGCTTAACCCACCACCCACGTGATGAGAGAGCCCCTCAGGTGCCCCTCATCCATCAGTCTTAATTGTTTGGAGGAAAATGTGTGGATGAATAATGCCTTAGGGAGCTAATCTCTCTAAAGAATTTTCAAGTCTTTACCCCTTCAAGGTTTTTGTACAGTTCTGATAGCCTCTAAACATCCAGCTGATTTCTACAGTGACAGGCGTGTTAAAACCTGTCCTCAAACCAGGAATAGAGCTTGAAACATAGCAGTCAAGAGCAACTTTGAGTCTTTTAAGGAATTTATCATCATTTCTTTGTTTTTGGTTAATATCTGAAATAGTTCCATATTACACTTGCATAATTTCTCCAGAGCTGACTTTGAAGGAGGCATTCAGTTCCAGCTAGTTCCATATTGTGGCAAGAACTATAATTCTATATTAAAAAAAAAAACATATTTTAGGGCGGCTGGGTGGCTCAATGGGTTAAAATCTCTGCCTTCGGCTCAGGTCCCCACACAAAAATAATAATCACAAATGAAAACTAAGTTAGCTCTGAAGTCCCAAAGTCGAAAAATTGCCTTGAATCTGTCACTAGAAAGCACCCAAGGCCTCACTCTCTGGGTTCTGGGTGCCCTGGGAATGGCAGGAGGCTCTGACCCCCTTCCCTCTTCTACTCTTCTACTCTTTTTATAGCACTTTAATTCCGGCTTCAACCACTTCCTAGTCAGATCAGGTGAAATCATTTTCCTTCCCATACCCTCGATGTATTTCACACCTAGTAATTATTTTTTAAAAGATCTTATTTACCCATTTGACAAACAGATCACAAGTAGGTAGAGAGGGAGGCAGAGAAAGGGGGGGGGGGAAGCAGGCTCCCCGCTGCGCAGAGATCCCGATGTGGGGCTCCATCCCAGGACCCTGAAATCATGACCTGAGCCAAAGGCAGAGGCCTAAACCACTGAGCCACCCTGGAGCCCCCATATCTGGTAATTTTTAATCAACGTGGATTTGCTGCATCAAGTAGTTCCTTCTTCTTCAAATATAAGTATATAAATATATTGATCAAGTCACGCGCATTTCTTAGGAGAATGTCATACCTTTAGTAGCAAACTTGAAATCTTGGCCATTGGTTTTGATTTTTGTTTTGGTTTGATTTGGTTCGGTTTTTGTAATTTTAAAAATCCCTCCAGCCCTTGGCTCTGTCTGACCTGATTGCTTTCAGCTGTTTCTGCAACAAAATTGTCTGGGCAGCGAAACCTTTCATGTGTACTGTGGCGCCCCCTTCTGACACTTTGTTAATAAAAAGCTTTTTTTTTTTTTTTTTTTTTTTTGGCTATGGTAAATGTGGAACAACAATGAGGTATTTCAAAGTGGTGAACCACAGATAAATTTCTCTAAGGGTGGGGTGAGGGTTACTCAAAAAGGAACTTGACAAGGCTTTTAAAGATATCGACAATCATTATAACATAACGTGACTGATTGTTACCGTGCTCTTAACTGGGCAAACATTTGTTGGCTTCCAAGATAGACTAATAGAGTTGAGATGGTTCTAGCAGCCTTCTAGCACAGGGTCTCATGAGGCAGGGATTCTAGCCACTGGCTGTGCAAGGCTTGAGGCCTGTTAGTGATTCTATTTTTTCCTCTGCAGAATGGGTCTTTCTACATTCCAGGTCCTTTCTACCCCAATAAATAATGCGGCGATTCTCTCAGTGAGTTGTACTTTTGGTTTAAACAGCCAACTGTCTCTTAAAAAGGACTTATGTTTAAACTCCTCTAAAAAAAAATTCCTTTCAAAAAAATCTTTTCTTTTTTCTTTTTTATTTTTAATCCCATATGTTTACTCTGATCGTGGAACTTTGTCATTTTGACCTTCTCTGCTGATTAAAATATTCTCTCCAAAATGTCCGTTATTTGCAGGTACTTGCACTGTAGACATTCTTTACATATTTTTTAAAAAAATCCATTCACGATTCTTCGTGAACATCCCGGGAATCTGAAAGACTACCATTTGCTATTCATCGAACAGTTACTGTCTCCACTAAGTGACAGGGTTTCAGGGAACGTGAGCTCACAAGAGATGTAACCTTTTTTCCACTTTCTGCTACCATGTTTATTTCTATGTTACTCAGAGGAGCCTTCTTTGTAGAAACATATTATCCAATCTTTTATAAAGCTGAATTTAAATTCTGTCCCTTCCTTCCCCACAGAGCTTAAAAGGCCAAGCAAATTTTGTTCCATTTTTTAAAAGCCCATAGATGGCAGTTTTTTAATGTTGCATTTTTGAGTTTTCATCACTCTTTATGTTACTTCTACTTCACAGATAAACAATTGCTAATGACCATGTGAAATTCCTACAAATGTGCAATCAAAATCCCTAGGTACACATTACTGAAGTTCTTCGTTCCCTTTAAACATTATTTCTCTCTTGATATGCATTCTTGTTTTGTATTATATTGCATTATAAAGATTTTTTTTAACAGACTGCATTTTTTAGAGTAGTTTGGGGATCAAAGTAAAATTCTCTTTCCCCACATACACACAGCCTTCCCCATTATCAACATCCTGTACCACGGAGAAATTTTTCACGCTCACTGACCCTACACTGACACATCATCATCACCCCAAAGTCCACAGTTTACATTAGAGTTCACTCTTGGTGGGGCACCAGGGTGGCTCAGTGGGTTAAGGCTTCTGCCTTCGGCTCAGGTCATAATCTCACGGTCCTGGCATCGAGCCCCAGACCAGACTCTCTGCTTGGCAGGGAGCCTGCTTTCCCCCAACCCCTGCTTTCCCCGCCTGCCTCTCTGCCTGCTTTGATGCCTGTCCAATAAATAAATAAAATCTTTAAAAAAACCTTTTCTCATAGAGTTCACTCTTGGTATAGTATCTTATGCATTTTGACAACTATGTAGCGATATATATCTAAACTATCATACATATCATACAGAACATTTTCACTGGCCTAAAAATCCTGTGTGCTCTGCCTGTTCATCCTCCTCCTCTCCTAACTGCTACAAACCGCTGACCTTTATACCATTTGCATAGTTCTGCCTTTTCTAGAAGGTCATATAGTTGGAACCTTGCAACATGAAGCTTTTTCAAATTGACTTCTTGCACTTATTATGATGGATTTTAAGTTTGTTCCATGTCTTTTCATTGCTTGATAGCCATTTCTCTTTATCGCTGAATCATATCCCATTGTTTCAATGGACCACAGTTTATCTATCCATTCTCCTCCTGAAGGACATCTTGGTGACTTCCAACTCTTGGCACTTATGGGTAAAGCTGTTACAAACACAGGTTTATATGCAGGATTCTGTGTACACAAAGTTTGCGCTCTTTTGGGTGAGTACCAAGGAGCACGATTGCTGGATCATATGGTAAGAATATGTTTAGTTTTGTAAGAAACTGCCCAACTGTCTTCCAAAGTGGTAGCACCATTTTGGTGTTCTCACCAGAATGAATGAGAGTTTCTCTTGTTCCTCATCGTCAAAAGCATTTTATGTTGTCAGTATTTTGGATTTTAGCCATTCTAACAGATGTGCAGGGATATATCATTGTTTTTATTTATTTATTTATTTATTTATTTATTTATTTTTAAAAAAGATTTTATTTATTTATTTGACAGAGAGAGATCACAAGAAGACGGAGAGGCAGTCAGAGAGAGAGAGAAAGGGAAGCAGGCTCCTGCTGAGCAGAGAGCCCAACGTGGAACTCGATCCCAGGACCCTGAGATCATGACCTGAGCCAAAGGCAGCGGCTTAACCCACTGAGCCATCCAGGCGCCCCTCTTTGTTCTTTTAATTTACAATTCCTTAATTAGACATGCTGTGGATCATCACAGCATCTTTTCATATCATTATTGCCATCTCAATATCTTCTTCAGTGAGGTGTCTGTTCCAGTCCTTGCCAATTTTTCAAACAGGTCATTTATTTTCTTGTGTTTGAGTTAATAAATAAATACATAATAATAAATAAATAAATAAATAAACGAATAATTAAATAATAAATGAATGAATTTATTATATATTATATATGTTATATATGTTACATATAGTATATTACATATATTATTATATATTAAATGATAATTTATTAAAAATAAATTGACTAATGAGGCCAAGAATTCAGAATCACACATACTTCAGAACTAATAATAACTGCCTTCACTTGATGTTATTCTATAATATAAATCCTACGATCAAGATTCAATTTTAAATTCTTACAATTTTAAATTCTTAAATCCTTATGAAGAAGCATCATTTGGAGGGAGCAGTTTTCATAATTTAGCATCCATCAGCCTTTTCTAAAAGATTTTATTTATTTATTGGACACACGGAGAGAGAGAGAGAGAGATCACAAGTAAGCAGAGAGGCAGGCAAACAGGGAGGGAAGCAGTCTTCCTTTTGAGCAGAGCCCGATGTGGGGCTGGATCCCAGGACCCAGAGACCATGACTTGAGATGAAGGCAGAGGCTTAACCCACCACCCACGTGATGAGAGAGCCCCTCAGGTGCCCCTCATCCATCAGTCTTAATTGTTTGGAGGAAAATGTGTGGATGAATAATGCCTTAGGGAGCTAATCTCTCTAAAGAATTTTCAAGTCTTTACCCCTTCAAGGTTTTTGTACAGTTCTGATAGCCTCTAAACATCCAGCTGATTTCTACAGTGACAGGCGTGTTAAAACCTGTCCTCAAACCAGGAATAGAGCTTGAAACATAGCAGTCAAGAGCAACTTTGAGTCTTTTAAGGAATTTATCATCATTTCTTTGTTTTTGGTTAATATCTGAAATAGTTCCATATTACACTTGCATAATTTCTCCAGGGCTGACTTTGAAGGAGGCATTCAGTTCCAGCTAGTTCTATATTGTGGCAAGAACTATAATTCTATATTTAAAAAAAAAAACATATTTTAGGGCAGCTGGGTGGCTCAATGGGTTAAAATCTCTGCCTTCGGCTCAGGTCCCCACACAAAAATAATAATCACAAATGAAAACTAAGTTAGCTCTGAAGTCCCAAAGTCGAAAAATTGCCTTGAATCTGTCACTAGAAAGCACCCAAGGCCTCACTCTCTGGGTTCTGGGTGCCCTGGGAATGGCAGGAGGCTCTGACCCCCTTCCCTCTTCTACTCTTCTACTCTTTTTATAGCACTTTAATTCCGGCTTCAACCACTTCCTAGTCAGATCAGGTGAAATCATTTTCCTTCCCATACCCTCGATGTATTTCACACCTAGTAATTCTTTTTTTAAAGATCTTATTTACCCATTTGACAAACAGATCACAAGTAGGTAGAGAGGCAGGCAGTGAAAGGGGGGGGGGAAGCAGGCTTTCCGCTGCGCAGAGATCCCGATGTGGGGCTCCATCCCAGGACCCTGAAATCATGACCTGAGCCAAAGGCAGAGGCCTAAACCACTGAGCCACCCTGGAGCCCCCATATCTGGTAATTTTTAATCAACGTGGATTTGCTGCATCAAGTAGTTCCTTCTTCTTCAAATATAAGTATATAAATATATTGATCAAGTCACGCGCATTTCTTAGGAGAATGTCATACCTTTAGTAGCAAACTTGAAATCTTGGCCATTGGTTTTGATTTTTGTTTTGGTTTGATTTGGTTCGGTTTTTGTAATTTTAAAAATCCCTCCAGCCCTTGGCTCTGTCTGACCTGATTGCTTTCAGCTGTTTCTGCAACAAAATTGTCTGGGCAGCGAAACCTTTCATGTGTACTGTGGCGCCCCCTTCTGACACTTTGTTAATAAAAAGCTTTTTTTTTTTTTTTTTTTTTTTTGGCTATGGTAAATGTGGAACAACAATGAGGTATTTCAAAGTGGTGAACCACAGATAAATTTCTCTAAGGGTGGGGTGAGGGTTACTCAAAAAGGAACTTGACAAGGCTTTTAAAGATATCGACAATCATTATAACATAACGTGACTGATTGTTACCGTGCTCTTAACTGGGCAAACATTTGTTGGCTTCCAAGATAGACTAATAGAGTTGAGATGGTTCTAGCGGCCTTCTAGCACAGGGTCTCATGAGGCAGGGATTCTAGCCACTGGCTGTGCAAGGCTTGAGGCCTGTTAGTGATTCTATTTTTTCCTCTGCAGAATGGGTCTTTCTACATTCCAGGTCCTTTCTACCCCAATAAATAATGCGGCGATTCTCTCAGTGAGTTGTACTTTTGGTTTAAACAGCCAACTGTCTCTTAAAGAGGACTTTTGTTTAAACTCCTTTAAAAAAAAAAGTCCTTTCAAAAAAATCTTTTCTTTTTTCTTTTTTATTTTTAATCCCATATGTTTACTCTGATCGTGGAACTTTGTCATTTTGACCTTCTCTGCTGATTAAAATATTCTCTCCAAAATGTCCGTTATTTGCAGGTACTTGCACTGTAGACATTCTTTACATATTTTTTTTAAAAATCCATTCACGATTCTTCGTGAAAATCCCGGGAATCTGAAAGACTACCATTTGCTATTCATCGAACAGTTACTGTCTCCACTAAGTGACAGGGTTTCAGAGAACGTGAGCTCACAAGAGATGTAACCTTTTTTCCACTTTCTGCTACCATGTTTATTTCTATGTTACTCAGAGGAGCCTTCTTTGTAGAAACATATTATCCAATCTTTTATAAAGCTGAATTTAAATTCTGTCCCTTCCTTCCCCACAGAGCTTAAAAGGCCAAGCAAATTTTGTTCCATTTTATAAAAGCCCATAGATGGCAGTTTTTTAATGTTGCATTTTTGAGTTTTCATCACTCTTTATGTTACTTCTACTTCACAGATAAACAATTGCTAATGACCATGTGAACTTCCTACAAATGTGCAATCAAAATCCCTAGGTACACATTACTGAAGTTCTTCGTTCCCTTTAAACATTATTTCTCTCTTGATATGCATTCTTGTTTTGTATTATATTGCATTATAAAGATTTTTTTTAACAGACTGCATTTTTTAGAGTAGTTTGGGGATCAAAGTAAAATTCCCTTTCCCCACATACACACAGCCTTCCCCATTATCAACATCCTGTACCACGGAGAAATTTTTCACGCTCACTGACCCTACACCCCAAAGTCCACAGTTTACATTAGAGTTCACTCTTGGTGGGGCACCAGGGTGGCTCAGTGGGTTAAGGCTTCTGCCTTCGGCTCAGGTCATAATCTCACGGTCCTGGCATCGAGCCCCAGACCAGACTCTCTGCTTGGCAGGGAGCCTGCTTTCCCCCAACCCCTGCTTTCCCCGCCTGCCTCTCTGCCTGCTTTGATGCCTGTCCAATAAATAAATAAAATCTTAAAAAAAACCTTTTCTCATAGAGTTCACTCTTGGTATAGTATCTTATGCATTTTGACAACTATGTAGCGATATATATCTAAACTATCATACATATCATACAGAACATTTTCACTGGCCTAAAAATCCTCTGTGCTCTGCCTGTTCATCCTCCTCCTCTCCTAACTGCTACAAACCGCTGACCGTTATACCATTTGCATTGTTCTGCCTTTTCTAGAAGGTCATATAGTTGGAACCTTGCAACATGAAGCTTTTTCAAATTGACTTCTTTCACTTATTATGATGGATTTTAAGTTTGTTCCATGTCTTTTCATTGCTTGATAGCCATTTCTCTTTATCGCTGAATCATATCCCATTGTTTCAATGGACCACAGTTTATCTATCCATTCTCCTCCTGAAGGACATCTTGGTGACTTCCAACTCTTGGCACTTATGGGTAAATCTGTTACAAACACAGGTTTATATGCAGGATTCTGTGTACACAAAGTTTGCGCTCTTTTGGGTGAGTACCAAGGAGCACGATTGCTGGATCATATGGTAAGAATATGTTTAGTTTTGTAAGAAACTGCCCAACTGTCTTCCAAAGTGGTAGCACCATTTTGGTGTTCTCACCAGAATGAATGAGAGTTTCTCTTGTTCCTCATCGTCAAAAGCATTTTATGTTGTCAGCATTTTGGATTTTAGCCATTCTAATAGTTGTGTAGTGATATATCATTGTTTTATTTATTTATTTATTTTTAAAAAAGATTTTATTTATTTATTTGACAGAGAGAGATCACAAGAAGAAGGAGAGGCAGTCAGAGAGAGAGAGAAAGGGAAGCAGGCTCCTGCTGAGCAGAGAGCCCAACGTGGAACTCGATCCCAGGACCCTGAGATCATGACCTGAGCCAAAGGCAGCGGCTTAACCCACTGAGCCATCCAGGCGCCCCTCTTTGTTCTTTTAATTTACAATTCCTTAATTAGACATGCTGTGGATCATCACAGCATCTTTTCATATCACTATTGCCATCTCAATATCTTCTTCAGGGAGGTGTCTGTTCCAGTCCTTGCCAATTTTTCAATCAGGTCATTCATTTTCTTGTGTTTGAGTTAATAAATAAATACATAATAATAATAAATAATGAATAAATAAATAATAATTGAATGAATGAAATTATTATATATTATGTATGTTATATATAATATATATTATATATATTATGATATATTAAATGATAATTTATTAAAAATAAATTGACTAATGAGGCCAAGAATGCAGAATCACAAATACTTCAGAACTAATAATAACTGCCTTCACTTGATGTTATTCTATAAGATAAATCCTATGATCAAGTTTCAATTTTAAATTCTTACAATTTTAAATTCTTAAATCCTTATGAAGAAGCATCATTTTGAGGGAGCAGTTTTCATAATTTAGCATCCATCAGCCTATTTTAAAGATTTTATTTATTTATTTGACACACAGAGAGAGAGAGTGATCACAAGTAAGCAGAGATGCAGGCAAGCAGGGAGGGAAGCAGGCTTCCTTTTGAGCAGAGCCCGATGTGGGGCTGGATCCCAGGACCCAGAGACCATGACTTGAGATGAAGGCAGAGGCTTAACCCACCACCCACGTGATGAGAGAGCCCCTCAGGTGCCCCTCATCCATCAGTCTTAATTGTTTGGAGGAAAATGTGTGGATGAATAATGCCTTAGGGAGCTAATCTCTCTAAAGAATTTTCAAGTCTTTACCCCTTCAAGGTTTTTGTACAGTTCTGATAGCCTCTAAATATCCAGCTGATTTCTACAGTGGCAGGCCTATTAAAACCTGTCCTCAAACCAGGAATAGAGCTTGAAACATACCAGTCTAGAGCAACTTTGAGTCTTTTAAGGAATTTATCATCATTTCTTTGTTTTTGGTTAATATCTGAAATAGTTCCATATTACACTTGCATAATTTCTCCAGAGCTGACTTTGAAGGAGGCCTTCATTTCCAGCTAGTTCCATATTTTGGCAAGAACTATAATTCTATATATAAAAAAAAAAACATATTTTAGGGTGCCTGGTTGGCTCAGTGTGTTAAAATCTCTGCCTTCGGCTCAGGTTATGATTTCAGGTTCCTGGGATTGAGTCCCAGAGTGGGCTTTCTTCTCATCAGGGAGCCTGCTTCATTCCTCTCTCTCTGCCTGCCTCTCTGCCTTCCTGTGATCTCTGTCAAGGAAATAAATAAAATTTAAAAAAAAAACATATTTTATACCAGTTATTCATGTTTATTAACTAAGATATCACAATACAAATAATACATACAGTTGCTCTTTATTAATACCTTCATCCAAGATCAAAAAAATATGTCATATTTTCTCCAAAAATTTTATATCATCTGATAGGTCAGGTATATATAAAATTACTCTTAAAGTTTTAAAACTATCAGCAAATATTTTCATTTAAATGCAAATTTCAAAGAAAATCTACTTTTCCAAACACGACTTTTTATCCTATTTTTTTTGAATTTTGTTGACAACTGATAAATTTTTTAGCGAGACTATAAATGTTAGATCGAAAAATATGATTAATAGATGTAGGTTCAAATTATTATGTTCCATTAAAAATGATTTAGTCTTTGATGAACATCTGTTTGGTAATATGTTGTATCCAGATATAGTAAATTAATGACATATATAAAAATATAGGGAAATGACACCTTCCGTTCCATTATGAGTAGAGCTTTTAAAATGTTATTTGTCACACCCTGTCATCTTGTCATTATGTAGCATTATGTAGCATTTAAAAAATGTATACTCTTCACTATGAAGTCTTTTAGAAATATAAAATATGACTTTCTATGTTATGTGTTTCCATATTCCTTTATTGCCAGTTTGAACAAATCCACATGCTTTGATTCAAAGGTAATAAATTCCTCTTATTTGGAAAAATGATGTTTATTTTTGTTCTCTCACCCTTAGCAGGTGGTTTCATTTTAGCACACTTCAGAGTTATAATTTCATGCTATTTAAAAACATTTATTATGATCTACATAGATGAATGAAACTTTTATTTTATTAAATTATTTGCCAAAAAATCTGTTATTTTAAAAAATGTATTTCTTTTGAAGGGTTATTTTAGAGCATTCAGAGATGATCTAGGAGTGTGGTATTATGCAATTTTTAAGTAGGTTTGAAATGGTTATTCATATGATTGTTTCTTTAAGGCTTTTGTCTTATTTTGGTTTTTTTTTTTTGTCTTATTTTGTCCATTATATGCTATAAAATATTTTGAAAGTAAATTTAATTTATGTTTTACATAGTTTATTTTTTGGAAAAAATATTGAAATGACTTATGAAATTCAGTATACTCTCAACATTAATTTTTCCTGAAATTTACCAATTGTCTACTGTCTATTATATGGCAGATATTACTTCAGACTACACTGGTAAATATAATACTTGGCTTTGTAGAACGTTTATTTTAATGGGTGAGACAATTAAAAGCTATAAACCTTAATAAAAATTGCATAGTGCATTCAAAAATGATGAGTACAATGGGGAAAAAGAAAAAAATAGATCAGGGTGAGAAAAATCAAGGTTGCTAGGCAGGGGATGGGGAGTTAAGAATTTTAATAGGAAGATCAGGGTAGTTACAATGAAGCTGACAATTGAACAAAGGTATGGAAAGGTGATGAATTTGCCCAGAACTATCAGCAATAAGGTCACTCCAGACAAAGGAATTGGCTATCTTGAAGGCCATAAGGTTGGATCGTGCCTGGCATATCTGAGGAATAGCAAGGAGGCCACTGTGAGGGACTGAAGAGTAGCAGGGAAAGAGGTCACAGAGGTTAAATGAGTGGCTAGATCATGTAAAAGCTTAGAAGTCATTGTAAAACTCTGGCTTTTATATTTGGAAACTTACTGTGTGATAGAATTTCTGCTAATAACTGAGAGTTCAAATGTCCATAAAATTTCAAGGATTCTTATTCTAGTAAGACAGAATAAAGAAAAAGAGTTCATATTTTCACATGGTGTAACAAATGCTCGGAGATCCAAGTGTAGGAAGCTATGGGAGCACAGAAGAAGGCACTAAAATCACACCAATATATTTGATGACTGTGAGTAAATATAAAATTGTATTTTCTAGATTTTTTTTATAGTCATGGAATCACACAGTATATACTATTCATTGCCTGGCTTTTCTTTTCTCAGCACCATTACTTTGAGAATCTCCAATTGTAAATAGTTCATTTTGATGTTGAACAGTAATCTCTTTAATGAATAGATCATAATTTGTCTTTGCTCTATTGATGGACATTGATGAACATTTCCACTGTTTTCAATTCTTAAAAATAAAGCTGCTATGAAATTCATATACAGGTCCTTGTACGAACATAGGGTTTGTTTCTCTTGGTTAAATGCCTAGAAGTAAAATGGCTATTCGTGTAACCGCCACATATTTTGCATTTAAAAAAATTTTCAAACTATTTTCCAAAGTGGTGGTATCATGATATATGTCAATAAGAGTTTAGATTTTTTGTTGCTTCTCAATCTAGCTCAGACGAAGTACAATTAGCCTTTATAATTATAGCCATTCTAATAGATATGTAAGCATGTCTCATTATGATTTTAATTTGTATTTCTTTAATGTCTAAATGTTGAGAAATTTGTCATGTGCTTATAAGCCATCCATATCCTTTTGGTGACATATCTCTTCAATAATTTTCTTCACATGTAAAATTGGATACTCTGTTTGGTTATTAGTAAGGTTTTTTATTTTTATTCATTTTTTTAATAATCAGAGTTGATGTCCATTATCAGGTATATAATTTGCAAATCCCTTCTCCATCTTTACGATTTCTCAATGGAGCTTTGATAGCTGTGTCTTTCAAGAAATATGCTACTTCTTTCCTGGTACACGGAGGTATGACTAGAACATTATCAATGTTGACCTTTGCAAAGAAAATCATGTCTTAAAATATATGTAGTCTGCGGTTGTTGGGAGTGTTCTGTAATATCAAGCATATCTAGTTAGTTGATAATTTTGTTCAAGTCTTACATATCTTACCAATTTGATGACCATTTGTCTATATAATCTTAAAATAAAGGTGTTGAAATTTTTTTCCATTTCTTTTCTAAGGTAGAAGTTATGATTTTTGTTCTTAGTTTTTCCCTATATATCCCCAAATCTGTTATTAAGTATTAAAAGTCAAGAATTATTATACTCCCTGATGCATTGATCCTTTTACTCTTCTATAATTTTGACTTGATCATTATGTCTGATAATGAAATTTGCTTTAAAATCACTTTTCATTATCTTGATATAACCACCAAAGTTATAGTGTGATTAGTGTTAATGTACCATATTTTTTCTTTTACTTTATAAAGCACTTCTATATTTAATCCTGAAAAAAAAAACCAGGTTTTTAGCTCTGGAAGCATCTTTCTAAGTAATCTTTTCTTTTTTTTTTTTTTAATGAATCAGTAGCAATTTTTTTTAAAGGAACTAAACTGAAAGTAGGTTTAGAAATTTATTTATTTATTTATTTATTTAGTAAAAGATTATATTTTGTTTATTGACAGCGAGAGAGAGAGAGAGAGGGAGAGAGGAGGCGCACAAGTGGGGGTAATCACGTGCAAAGGGAGAGAAAGAAGGAAGCTCCGTGGGGTGCAAGTAGTCCCATGCAGGGCTGAATCCCTGTACACTGGAATCATGACCTCAGCCAAATGCAAACATCTGCCTAAATAACTGAGTCATCCAGGCACCCCTAGAAAATTAAAAAAAAAAAAAAGACCTTTTAAAAATATTTTGTTTCTTTCTTTTTTTTAAATATTTTATTTATTTGACAGACAGAGAGACAGGAAGAGGAACTATAAGCAGGGCAGAGGGAAAAGGAGAAGCAGGTTTCCCACTGAGCAGAGAGCCTGATGTGGGGCTCCATCCCAGGACCCTGGGATCATGACCTGAAAAGAAGGGACACTTATGGAGGAAGCCACCCAGACACCTCTTTTCTTTGTTTTTAATATATGGCAACTGATGCTTCCCAGCCACGAGGAGCATATTACCCATTGATTAAATCTTTGATAACAACCTATTTAAAGAGGTGTGTAAATATATACTTACTCATATTTATACACTTTGTGTTTTCTTCATAGTTTGGGGCTGGACCCCATGGTCACAACACTGCTTCCAGTCTTTGACTTCCCATCTTTTGATACCAGGTATTTGGTCAGCAAAGCAAATTAGTTTCAAAATTAATAAGCCCTTGGCACCATATCTCTGGAGCAGGGGTTGCTCTTAGCCAAGGCCCAGAGCAGTTGAGCTCCCCTCGCTAGTGCTATAGCCCCAAGGACTAGGTCCCTGCCACAAGAACTCAGTCTTACATGTTATGCTAAGCAGACAAAACCAAAACAGGAAAGTTGCGACAGCTTTCACTGGCATGCCTCATCTCCCACTCCCTCGACGTCCAGGCAGTACCAGATGACAGGCAGGGGTCTTGGTCCAACATATGGGAGGGAAGGAAGTAGCAACGAGCAAGTACCTGCCTCTCTGTGCCTTTTTTTCATGAGCAGGTTGTAAGGAGGAGGAAGAGGAAGGGGAAGAGAGGTGAACTTCAAGGGGTGAAGGTCTCAGGTAGGCAGCTGGCTCCTGCCAGTAGGAAAGGGACAAAGGAGAAGGCAGTGAGTCTTGCAGGGAGGGTGGGGGATAAGGGTTACAGCTTATGACGGAATCTGGACAGGAGTAATAGGGATACTAGTCATTTGAGTCCACCATTGGCAAGCTGGGCTGGGTGTCAGGGCAGATAGGCCTCCCTGGGCAACGGCACATGAGAGAAGGTGGAATTCTTCTCTGAGGAGCAGGTGGAGCTTTGGGTGTTGGGAAAGCATAGACAGTATTGTTCCAGGGCCAAGGACAGGTCCGGGTACTCCTGGTTGGAGGTTAAGGCCACAGTATGATCCCGGTCTTCTACCAGCAGCTTGAAGGTACCACATGCCAGCCACCCCTCATTATTGTGTATAACTCTCTGGTGCACTTATTGGCTTATCCATCAAATGACTCCTTCAGCAGCTTGAAAACCACCTCCACAGGCACTCCAGGATATGGGAGGCTTCCAGAGTGAAAATTTTGCACAGGATCACCCCAAAAGACCAAAAGTCACTCTGGTGGATGTAGATCTGGTCAAACATGGCCTTAGGAACCATCCACTTCACAGGCAGTGCACTGTTGGTTGTCTTTTTATAGTAACTGATGTGGTGATATCTCTGGCAAGGCTGAAGTCTGAGATCTTCATCATGTTGTCCTTTGTCACCAGCACTTCCCTGGTGGCCAGGTCTTGGTGTATGCACTTCTTGGAGGCAAGGTACTCCATGCCTCAGACTACCTGATAGGCACAGGATACCAGGTCCTTGGAGGAGATTTGCTCTGCTGCATTCTGGCTGATATTGTAACAGTACTCCAGGTCAGGAGGCCTCTAGGCCTGCTGGTACTCCTGTATGTTGTCTTTGGAGGCATATTCCGTGAGAGTGTACGAAGGACCGTCCTGTGTACAGGACCCAGCAGGTTGATGGTGTCCTTGTGCTGTCCATTCATCTTCATCATCTCCATTTCTGAGATTAGGTTTGACAGGTCTTCTCTGTTGCATCTGACTTCAACATCTTCACAGACACTTTAGTCAAATGGTTGGATTTGTCTTTGTCCAGCCCAATGGCCTCCTCCAACTCCACCTGCCCAAAGTAGGCCTGTCTTAGGTGTCTGCCTAAACTGCCTACAACCAGCCTGTCTCAAGGTAGTTATGAACTCTAGATTATCCTCAAAAACATTAAACCACAAGCTAAAAGTTCTCTTCACTAGGTCTTTGTCGCAGGTCTAATTTTCTTATCTTTCATCATTTATCTTTTTCCTAATTCTTATTTTCAGTATAGTTTATTTTGCTTCAAGGTGTTTCCCCTGGTTTCTGTATGCTGTTTCATAGGGAAAAATTATCCTGTCATAAAATTATTTCTTGAGCATTCATTACATCTCTCAGTTAAAATGGGTTCTTTTATGGTATTGATTCATTTGAGTTTTCTCAAACTGGGAAGAATTTTCAAAATGGTGTTTTCCTCAAGGTTCAGAGTATGTCTTAGCCTCATCTTTACTCTTTTTGAAATTCACTTTTCAAATTCTTGTCCCTCTTTTTATCTTTTTAAATTAAAATGTTTTATTTTTACTATTTTTTTATTTGAGTATAGTTGATATTCAGTGTTACATTGGTTTCAGGTTTTCAATATCTCCATACATTATTCTATGATCACTACAAATATAGCCACCATCTGTCACCATATAACATTATTATAATATCATTGACTATATTCTCTACACTGTCCCATATCTCTTTTTAAATTTTCTGATTTTTATGTTTTCTGTTATTCCAATTTTCGACCATCATTTTACTTGGTTACTTTAATAAAATATGCCTGATTACACACATTTTGCTGAAAACCATAGCATTTGATTTATAGTAGTCCTCTTCTTCTTCTTTTTTTTAATTAACATATAATGTATTATTAGTCCCAGGGGTACAGGTCTGTGAATCGCCAGGTTTACACACTTCACAGCACTCACCACAGCACATACCCTCCCCAATGTTCATAACCCGACCACCCTCTCCCTACCCTCCCCACCCCCACCTCCACGGCAACTCTCAGTTTGTTTTTTGAGATTAAGAGTCTCTTATGGTTTGTCTCCCTCTCGATCCCATCTTGTTTCATTTACTCTTTTCCTGTCCCCCAAACCCCCCATATTGCACCTCCATTTCCTCATATCAGGGAGATCATATGATAGTGTCTTTCTTGGTTGACTTATTTTGCTAAGCATAATACCCTCTAGTTCCATCCATGTCATCGCAAATGGCAAGATTTCATTTCTTTTGATGGCTGCATAGTACTCCATCATATATATATATATATATATATATATATATATATATATATATATATATATAAATCATTCATTTCTTGATGGACATCTAGGTTCTTTCCATAGTTTGGCTATTGTGGATATTACTGCTATAAACATTTGGTGCACGTGCCCCTTTGGATCATATAGTAGTCTTCTTTACCTCTGTCAGAACCTCAGGAAGCTTTATTTATTTACTCACATAAACAGATGATCCAACAGAACGTTTTTTGATGTTCAAATGTATTATAATATCTTACCACTTAACACTATGCTTACTGCTCTCTTTCACTGTCTGACTAAATCCTCATCATCACTATGCCATTTAATCAGAAAGAGCATTTGAACTCAGAGTTCTCTCCATATCAGGGAATGAAGACTCCAGCCTTCTGTTTGTGCAGGTAAAATAAATGTTGATATTGTCTGTCCTGCACATACTCCATCCTGTTCACCAGAATATTCACCATCAAAATATATACAAAATAAAAACCATACCTCACCACTTCTATTACCACCCAGCATGCTAAAAACACCATCATATGTTCCTGAATTATTGACTTGATTGATTACCCCACTTCCACACATACTACACTCCTTTCTCCCTGCAAATTTATTTTGGTACAGCAACTTAACCTAAAAATCAAGCCAGATGATTTTATTCTGCTGTTGAAGGTCTTTTGGTATCTTCCCCTTTCATATTAAATAAAAACTGAAGGCATTTCAATGTACTAGAAGGTCATGCATCAATACGTTCTTCCTCTCTCCACCACTATGAACTCCTCATTGGCCTCCTTGCTTTTCCTCAAAAGTAACAGACCAGCTGTTCACACAAAGTCTATATACTTACTTGCTCTGCCTAGAGCAATCTTTTCCTTTAATATTTGTATAACACCCTCCTTCACTTCCTGGGTCTTTGTGCAAATAACATCTCATAAATGAGATATAACCACCCAACACAAAATAAAATTAACTTTCATCCCAGCATTCTCCAATGGCTTTTACCTTTCTTGTATTTCTTTGTAACACTTATCACCATCAACCATCAATCATTATTCTATTACTGGTTTATTTTCTTATTGGAGACAGATAGAGAGAGAATTGGGAGGGGGTGCAGAGGAAGAAGAAAACACCCCACTGCCTAGACAGCCTGCTGGGGAGTTACATCCCAGGACCCTGAGATCATGACCCAAGCCAAAGGCAGTCACTCAATGGACTGAGCCACCGAGGTGCCCCTCTATTATTGGTTTCTTTCACTATTATATTTCAAAAGAATGTAAGCTCTTTGTGGTCAGGTATTTTATATGTTTTATTAATTGAAGTATTCTCAGAAAGGTAGCTGGCAGATTGTAAGGGATCACTAAACTGTATTTTGTTGTTATTATTGGGCTCCTTTATGGGATTTACCTCTTATGCTAGAAGTCTCTCCTTCAGATGTAAGCAATAAGAATAGAGCCGTGCTGCCTATTCAAATGAGTAAAAGGCATGTATTAAGTGGATATTTTAAAAACTAAATGAATGGCACAATAGTTGTATATAGGGGGAAAGGGAACATATTTTCCACGGTTTAGAAGTGGAGTTCTCTTATAGAGTTCTTGTACAAGCCTACACTATTGAACGATAATGGGCAGTTGTACATTCCAATTATACAAACACTTTGGTAATTTATATCCTTTATTTGTAATTCATGACTGGATCATTTAATTCCTTAGGAGCATTATAGCATTTCAACTTTTCATATTCAATAAACTTATTTGGGTTGCTACCTTTTTTATTCAAATGGAGAAATAGTCATGATTTAATCTAAATAAAGTGTTATTGATTGTGTTGTTTTCTAGGAATGAGTCGCACATGCTAGTTTAAAAGTTTTATTAAATTCCCAAGTCTGTCACCGATAAAAGCCTTTTGTAGATTAGTAACTTGATCAAGACAGAAAAGTTATGTAACACTCAATTGTTATACTATCTTTGTTTCCAACTTGCATTGTAATAACACCCATCTTAACTCTATTTAAGACAAGTCATCGCCAGATGGCTTTCTGGCATTGATTGCATGATATGAAATCTAATATAACTAAAAGTTTTTGGTTTTAGTAGCATATAAATCAATTTAGAAAAATATATGTATTTGAATATAAGGTAAAGTTTTAAATCATTTGGCAATAGTAAATTAAACTTTTTTTGTAAATTTTTATTTTCTAAAATTTCATTGAGCTCTTTTGCAATAACAAACAAGTTACAAAAAATTAAGGTTTATTTACCCCAATTCAAAATTATTAGGAAGTTAATCATAGAGGTTGAAATATTTAAAATATTGAACCCAAAATATTTTATTAGATAAATTCATGAATGCTGAGCATTCACTGTTAAAATATACTAATACTATTGATAGACTGGTAGAAGCCTAAAATCAAATATTTATTAAATATTTATATCCATATCTTTTCATGGCATGGTAATTCATTTCTCTAGCATTAAATAATATTCCATTGTTTGCATGTACTACACTTTATTTGACCTTTCACCTATGGAAGGATATCTTGGTTTCTTCCAAGCTTTTGTCAGTTATGAATAAAACTACTATAGACCTCTTTGTGGGTATAGATTTCATCTTCTTTGGATAAATACCAAGAACTGCTACTTCTGAATCATCTGGCAAGGATATGTTTAGTTTTGTAAGAAACTGCCTAGTTGTTTTCCATTCTTTATTCTCAATAGACATGGAAGAACATTCCTGTTGCTCCACATCCTCACCAACATTTCGTGTTCTGTTGTCAGTGTTCTGGATTCTGGGTATGTACTGGTGTCTCTTTTTTGTTTTAATTTGCATTTTCCTGATGACATATGATGTGAAGCATCTTTTTATATGCTTATTTGCCATCTGTAATATTTTCTTCTGTGAGGTATCTGCTAAGGTCTTTGGCTCATTTTTAATCAGGTTTTTCCCCTATTGTTGAGTTTTAAGGGGTCTTTGTGTATTTTTGATTAACAGTCCTTTGCCAGATGTGTATTTTGCAAATTTTTTCTCATAGTCTGTGCTTTGCCTTTTCATTCTCTTGGCATTGTGTTTCACAGAGTAGACATTTTTAAATTCAGTGCTTGTGCTTTTGTAGCTAAAGTTATTTCCAAAACCAAGGTCATTTAAATTTTCTTCTATATTCCCTTCTACATGTTTCATGTTTAGGTTTATAATCCAATCTGAGTTAATTTTTGTGAACAGTGTATGATATATGCCTGGATTTATTTTATTTTATTATTTTATTTTATTTTATTTTATATTTTTACATTTAGCTTTTTTTATTTTTATTTATTTTATTTATTTATTTTATTTTATTTTTACATTTACCATTACTCCAGAACCATTTGTTTAAAATATTGTATTTTGCTCTCTTGTATTGCTTTTGCTTTTATATTAAATATAAAATATAATTGATAATATATATTCAGTTCCTTTAATCTAGTCTTTCTGTGATATTACATTATCTTGCTTACAATTATCGTTATGGTATACTTTTTTTTAAAGATTTTATTTATTTATTTGACAGAGAGAGAGATCACAAATAGGCAGAGAGACAGACAGAGAGAGAGATGAGGAGAAGCAGGCTCCCTGCTGAGCAGAGAGCCCTATGCGGGACTCGATCCCAGGCCCCTGGGATCATGACCTGAGCCAAAGGTAGAGGCTTAACCCACTGAGCCACCCAGGCGCCCCATTGTTATGGTAAACTTTGAAGTCAGTCCTCAGTCTTTGTTCTCCTTCAACACTTTGTTGACTATTGTGAATCTTTGCCTCTCCATATAAACTTTAAAATAAATTTGTTAATATTAAGAAAAATGAGACCTCAAGGATCTGAGAGATGTCTAAGAATTACTTGATACATCCCTTGGGTATGGTTTATTGAAGTGTCCACCTGTCTGAAAGCTGGGGAAAAATTAGTTATGATAAAACTTATCAACAAACATGAATAAATTTTGTAAAACTTATTATCATGGCTCATATACAATATGACCAACAGAGGGACTATCAAAAGGAAAGCATCAGTTATGTTTATTGTGAAATTTTTTATTCAAAATAAAGCAACGAGAGGGGAAGACACAATGAGAAAATTACCATTTTGTAAACGGTAAACTTCTTACCAACTGGAATAGGTTTTATATTCTAAGTAGTATATTGAAAAGTAAAACATTGGGGCGTGTGGGTGGCTCAGTGGTTTGGGCTGCTGCCTTTGACTCGGATCATGATCTCAGGGTCCTGGGATCGAGCCCTGAATTGGACTCCCTGCTCCGCAGGAAGCCTGCTTCCCTCTTTCTCTCTCTCTCGCTGCCTGCCTCTCTGCCTACTTGTGATCTCTGTCTGTCAAATAAATAAATAAAATCTTTAAAAAAAAGAAAGGAAAAGTAAAATATTAAAAAATAAAATTTTAATTTAAAAAAATTATGTAATTTTTAAAAAAGGTTAAAAATAGCAGAACTTATAACTTATAACTTATAACTGGAAAATACATTGTATATATATCTATCAAAAATAACTTGTCATGGGGGCGCAGGGTGGCTCAGTGGGTGAAAGCCTCTGCCTTCGTCTCAGGTCATGATCCCACGATCCTTGTATCAAGCCCCACATCGGGCTCTCAGCTCAACAGGGAGCCTGCTTTCTCCTCTCTCTCTGCCTGACTCTGCCTACTTGTGATCTCTGTCAAATAAATAATTAAAATATTTTATAAAAAAAAATTTAAAAAAATAACTTTCATGTCTGGAATCAGGAGCATATGGAAAAAATAATATCTGAGGACAGTACTTCTACCATGGTTTGTGCCTTGTTAATATTTTAAACAGTCAGGCAACTTTTAGCTTTATTGAAATACCTGCTAAGATACCAGCAGTGCCTTTTGGAGCCCTATGACTATAAAAATTAATTGCAAATATTCAAAATGTTTTCTATGGTGTCACTATTTAGGGCCACCACCAAGTATGTTTCAGAAGTAAGCATAACTGTTACTCTTCCATAAGGCAAAAGGGCATATTTTCAGAAGTTCCATCGGCCGTACCAGTTGGTGAATCATGTAATGATTTTTGTCTATAAAATAATTCACTTTTCAATCTAACATTCCTCATTCCACATTATAATAATAAAAACTAGGAGGAGACTAAAACAAACAAACAACTACAACTACAACAACCAGCTTTTCCTTCAGTGGAAAAGTAAATAGAACCTTATGAGTAGCCTGAAATTTATTTTTAAATATTTTTAAGGTAAGCATTTTTGTTAGAAAACCATATATTTTATATTGCTAAGAAATAACAGGCAAAATTTTATTAACTTCTAAAAAGTCTAGTTACTTTTATTTATCTATTAACTCATCTCTTTATGAAGAAAACATGATCACACCTATTGTATCTACCCAAGTTTGTATGCTTTGGTTATTTTATGTTTGCTATTTCCTTGCTTAATTTTTACTATATTTGATACATAATAGTATCTTTAAGTCCATCTATGCTTTCACAGAATTTGTTTGAACTTCATAAAAATGTACCATACTTTTTGCACTGTCCTTGTTTTACTTCTTATTAACTTTCCAAGATTCATTCACTTTAGAGTGTGTAGCTATCATTTATTTTTATTCCTCCATAATGCTATGTTTACAAATTTGTATTTATCTGTACTTTTAAAAATATCTTAATTATATACCATTTCTCATCTCACGTAACACTCACGTTACTTCTACACTTATCAGATATTATGTAACTGAAAACCACAACTCAGCAACAGTATAGCACCATTTTTCAAAATTAAATGGCTTACCAGAATTCTTTAATTCTATCCTTTATTTGTATTAGATGACCCTTTATTCTGGTATTTGGCATTGTTCATATGGAGGAAAGCTTATAAGTTGATATTCCATAAATAGAAGGATTTATTATGATTGATGAATTATTTTCATTTAGAATGCATAGAATATGGTTGATTTAATATTTGTTTCTTACTCTCTGCCTGGAACATAGTGCTATCTATGTAATAGCCACTAAAGTATTAAGTTAATTACCTAGACTTTAAACTTCATATGAATAGGAATAACATACAGCACTCTTCTCAGATTGGGACACCTGGGTGGCTCAGTCAGTTAAACGCCTGAGCCTTTAGCTCAGGTCATGATCTTAGGGTCCTGGGACTCAGTTCTGCAACAGAATCCCTGCTTAGCCGGGAGTTTGCTTCTCCCTCCCCCTGCTGCTCCCCCTGCTTGTGCTCTCTCTCACTCTCTCTCTTACAAATAAATAAAATTAAAAAAATGAATTCTTCTCAGATAGCTAATACAGAATATCGTCTTTGTATTCATCAAAGGGAAAGTGCCATATAATAATGAAATTCAGACTACTTCAAATTCATTTTTTAACCAGTAAGAAAGTACTGGAAACAAGCCAAAAATGTCTTTAAGAATTAAAGAAATAGATTGATTTTCAATATCTTAATGTTTCTAAAATAAATTGCAAGATTTTTATACTAGATATCAGTGTAAATATTCATTATACAAGGATATTCTAAAAATAAACCTGAGAAAACTACTTGACATATATGATGACAAAAACGAGTTTGACAAAAGTCAGTTTGGGTAAAACTTACAACACCTACCACCTGAAACTCTTGTTCTATAATTTAATTATTTTAATTTACAAAAATACAAAAATAATATACCAGAGTAAGTCTATTGATAGCTTTGAAGGTATGCTCTGGTTGTGCACTGTTTACTATTGAAAGGGGAATCAAATATGTGATGCTTATGGTGTGACTATATTAAAATTCAACAAGTTCAGAAGCATACGAGGAATAGAATAAAGACAAAAGATGACCCTTACTTATCCTAAAGATAGACAATGGTATATATGTGCTAGTTGGGGAGAGAATCCAGTCAGTAGATGGAGGATGTGGTAGTCGATAAAAAAAGACACAACGTTTTGGTTGAACGTTTAGCACTATATTTAACATAGTGAAATTGTGTGTTAATAACCTTAATAAAATCCAAAAAATATTTTCAATTCATTGAAAATTATTTAGGAAAAACTTGAAAAATACAACTTGTTAAGGATTCCAATAAAAGATTCATAAGCAATACAAGTTTCAGAATTTTTAGTATATTTTCCCTAAAAAGCCATTTGATTTAAATTAAAAAGAATTCTATTTACCTGACACTTAAATAAGAGGAAATTATTTGGTTTTGTAATAAGTCAATAAAATAAATTAACATATCTTTAGAAAACAGATATGCACACTAAGTTAAAAATAATAGTGCTTAAGCTGTTCAGCAAACATTTGTAAAATTCCTTGCCATCAGCTAGCTCTGGAGTTCTGCTAGGTGAGTAAGGCCATGTATGTTACTGCTCAGAGTACTGACGCAAAGCAATTGTCCCCTTCGCATCCATTTTTTGCCGTTGATATGTCATGCTATGTTGTTTAGAGATACATAGATGGCCCTACATGAAGGCCTTTTTTTGTGTGTCTATGTGTGACTGTGATTAAACTTTCAAATCAGATGGCTCCTGATTTACAATGATTCAACTTATGATATATTTGGCAATGATGTGAAAGTGAAAGTGATTCAGTAGAAACTGTACTTTGAATTTTGAATTTGGGTCTTTATAAAAAGGGCCAGTGACATGTGGTATGGTGCCGTCTTGTGATGCTGGGCAGGGGCAGTGAGCCACAGCTCCCAGTCAGCTAGAAGATTACAGGGGTGAACACCTGATATTCTTACAACCATTCTATATATAACCATTCTTCTTTTTTTAGTGTAATATTTAATAAATTGCATGTGATATTTGATACTTTGTTATAAAATAGGCTTTGTTTAAGATGATTTTGCCTAAATGCAGGCAAATGTAAGTTTAAATAAGCTTAAGGTAAGCTATGATATTTGATAGTTTAGGGGTATTAAATGCATTTTCAATTTTTTATGTGTTTCTCTGTACATAGCCCCATTGTAAGCTGAGGAACATCTCTATATGTATATGTAGCCTTGGTATGGCTTACATATTATTGGCATGAAACATCTAGAACAGTACGTGTGCCATATAATTGTCTACAACATCAAACAAGTTCCATGAAAACTTGTGCCAAAGGGGTTATGTCTTTAAGGATTCTTATTTCAGAAGGGTTCTCTCAAATGTAAGATTTTTCAGAAGTTAAGTGGAAATCTGACCAAACTAAACATTTTTTTCATATTCCCTAATGAGCAAAGATAGCTAAAATCTATCTGCCATTTTCAACACTGTACTCAATGTCTGTAATTCTAATTTAAGAACAGATTATTTATATAAAAACCACATGTTGCCCTAATCTTACACAATATTCATAAATCTCACTCAGAGCCTTGGACACTTTTTTTTGTTGAGTCTATATGGTACTACGGATATTCATCTTTTTTGACCTCATAGCTTCATGTATGTCTATACTTTTGAAAATACATGCATCATAGTTCCATTGTAAAATGTCTGGGTTATAAAATGTGCTATGCTATCAAAATGGTAAAAGAACATACAAATGACCTGATGTAATGAACTGGACCAGATTGCCAGATATCACATTTCATACCAGAAAGATTCAGTGGTAAGTTTTAAAATGGCCAGCTATACTTCCACAGAATTGTAACTCATTTAACTTCTTTCTTTGTGTACAGTATTATACATTAGTCAGTATTAGAGTAAATAAGTACTTTGGATAGATGTAAATATGCTGTAATAAAAAATGTTTTTCTTCTTTCTTTTAGTCCTTTTTACTTGTAAGACTAGCCACAAATACCATGCCTCCCCCAAAATAATTTGCAATCCAAATTTATCTCTAAATGAATTTACTGCACAGAAAAAAGAAATATATATATACACTTACAGTAGACCTGTTCAAAAATAGTTACACAACAGCAGGGCCCTAAATGTAAGCAGTATAGTTGTTTTGTTTTGTTTTATTTTGTTTCTTTTAAAAAAAAAGAGGTTATGTGAAATACTGGAATTTTATTTCCAGGCCTAGTATTTCAAGACAGTTAAGTACACTTACAGTGTCAACAGCCTCTTGTTGGCAGTATGATTTTATTGGCTCCATGGAATAACAGCAAGAATTTACTATTGCTTCTTTCTTTTATGACACACACAGAAAAACAATTTGAAACATTTGCTCAAGACCAACCAGAATCATTTTAACCTATCAAAATTGATGGGAGGCCTTCACTGCCAAAGTCACTGCTGGGTTTTCACAATTCATTGCAGACAATCTGCTACTCCCATTGTGATAAATGAGAGAAGAGTCATAATCAGGGAAGAAAGCTAGATTAATACTGTAATTATCATTGAATTATTTAGCCTGCTCTAGGTTTATTATTATTAGTGTCATTTGATAATTTTCTCTCATTTTATTAAACACAACTGTGAGTAATTACCCTACCTAATATTTCTCTGTATTGGCTGACTAGCTAGCAAACATTTATGAAAATATCCAGTAGCCACACATATAAAATGCTGCATTATGATGCTGTTGAATCAGAACATACCACTACCTGATCCTGTAGCTCTTTGAGGATTTGCAAATCAATTAATTCTATGTTTATTGGATTCTTCCCCTACAATTAGAAAATTTATAATAGAGTCCATGAACATTATTAGTTTTACCATTTTAAACCAGCAATCACACTTTGATTTTTACAACAAAAGCAGAAATATAAACACACACATTTGGATCAGTTTTCTGTTAGTCTGTCTGAACTTCAAAATCCTAATCCTCAAGATAATGCACACCAAAGTTCTGGATTAAACAAGAAATTAGATGGCACCTGAACACTTGGTTTAATATTCTCCAAAGGACTATGCAACTTATTTCTTACATTATGACATTATTTTACAAAGATCCACACTTTTATAATGTTAGTATTTTTAATAATCAATAGTCAATTAATCATGATTAAAAATCAAACATAAAATTTTCTACTTTTTGCTTTTGCCCCCTCCATTTAGAACTTATTTATAGCCTGATAATTCAAAGGTCCCTAGGTTTATGAAAATCTGGACAGAAATAGCTCTAAGATCCCATTCAGAACTTGATATTAATCTAAGTCTTTTGGCTCCATTTATCCTGAGAGCAAAGAGTAGGACAAAGGATTTGAGTACTGTTAGTTTATCTGGGAGATTATCCAAGGTAGAAAAGAATGGGAAAGTGATACAGTGAAGAAGCAACTTTGTCAAAGAGGTACATTGTTGATATAATTGTTGTGGATAGAAAATGAAGGCTTGCTTTTACTGAAAGGTCCTGAGAAACTTCTTTAAGTTGTCCTCATGAAGACCTGAAAACTGACAATTTTATCTATGGTTCTTATTTCCACTTCACTGAGAGCTGTCCTCAGAGGACATTAACTCTCCTCCTACACTTTTGGGTTGTGTTGGAGACATTCTAAAATGAGAGAGAGAAAATGAGATGCTATCAGTGTTAAGTAACTGCAATTTCCCATGGAACTATCCACCACAGGTTTGGCTATAATCAGGTGTTGGGCCTTGATATCAGAGGGATTTGAGGCAGTATCATTTTAGGTTAATCACTATATCTGAAATTTCCAAAAACTTCAACTGATGAAACTTTGATTATAAATCTATAAATATATCAATAAATCTACAGTATTCAAATTATTTTCATAAAAATACACAGACAAAGCATCAATTGATTAATATTTAAATGTTACAAAATACTGAACTAAAAGAATTTGTTCATATAACAACGTGTAAGAAGTAGAACTTAGGTTTAGGTTAGAACTCAGGATGCATTTGAGACTCAGTTAAGAAATTGAATGTAGGGAAGCCTGGGTGGCTCAGTGGGTTAAGCCACTGTCTTCGGCTCAGGTCATGATCCCAGGGTCCTGGGACCGAGCCCCAAATCGGGCTCTCTGCTCAGCAGGGAGCCTGCTTCCTCCTCTCTCTCTGCCTGCCTCTCTGCCTGCTTGTCATCTCTCTCTCTGTCAAATAAATAAATAAAATCTTAAAAAAAAAGAAATTGAATGGATGTCTGACTATCTTATAGGTTTGCTAAAAATCAGTGACTTTGTGTTCACGTGTGGCTATGCAGGAATTTTTAACTTTCTCTAAGAAGTTATTATATTTGATTATATAATGGCAGTAAAGGATGGGGAAAAGCAAAGTACAAACCCCATAAAGAAAAAGACACTGAGTATGAGAAAAGAGTAATAGATAAGAAGAATCAATGCATTTGAGGAAAATGGGAATTGAAATACACAATGATTGTTGACTTTTTTAGATGGAGAAAACAAAACTAGCTTGCAAGAAGGAAATAACAGAAGACATGTTGTGATGTGAGACAGAATCCTGGAGAAGGCAGTAACGTGGAATAAAGGAGTAGGGAGAGCATTTCAGGTAATTTGGATAGGAAGGAGTTAGGAGATAATTGCTTGATAAATTTTATATGGCCCACTTAAACGCACAGATTTCTCTTCTTTAATTTATATGGAGAACAGGGTGTCCTTTCTCTTCCCTTTCAGAGCACCAGAGGTGTACTCTTTCAGACTGAAAACCTGAAAAGCTCAGGACTCAGTTGCTTAAGCACAGTTGAGAGGACATATTTCAATTAAGATTTACATTTTGCTGTATGTAGTAGACTTTCAAAAGTGGTTTAACCATATTTTTTCATTTAACAAGAAGACTACAGAGCGTGTTTTCTGGTGTTGGTTCAGAGTCTTAAGAAAGTCAAGTGAACTATCTTAGAGGCTATCATGGCTTTTTATTCACAGTTGCAAAAATTGCTGTTGGAGTTCTCACTATTAAGCCCACATTTCTGGCAGAAAGATAGAGGTAAAAGAGCATGATAGCTTGTACGACTGATACTTTGTCATATGGTTACAATATAACTAGAAAAGAGACAATAAAATATTTGATGTTGTTTTAAGTTTCCTTGTTGTCAATCCCTCAGTGCTTTCTGATATTAAAGGAAAAAGTAGATGGATATTGACCTGGCAACTATCAACACCTGTCAGTCTCTCTTGGATAACCAATATCTCTATAATCTCTTCTTCCCAGTAAAAAAAAAAATAAAATATATTCATAACACACACTGTGCCATCTCAAGTTACTGCACCAAGATAAAATTACAATGATTTTCAGTTGTTCCAAATGGACCGAATACGCTTCCTTATGATATCATGTCTTATAAGATAGATAATTGGCTTGCTACCAATATACCCCGATGTGACTGTGGAAGAGACAGAAAAAATATAATAATATTTATTTATTCCTTGGGTTGACCCTGTTTACACAGATGCATTACTATTAGAAAAGGTTGGTTTGGGACATTGGAATGAATTTACTTAATGGGTCTGTATGTAATTGGGTTGGAGGAAATTTTTAATTTCTACAAAAATTATGAGAATTCTATCTCTTTTGTTAATTTTCATATGTTAACAAAGCCAACGTTTTTGTCTAGCAGACAAGATCTTAAATCCTAACAAAACTCAATTTTTTCCTTTTTTTTTTTAAAAAGCCTCATCTTCTCTCATGCTGCTTTAAATACAACTCAAAAAAAAAGGAGCTAAGTGGGGCAGTAAGACCAGACTTTTTATTTTATTTTATTTATCTTATTTTTAATTAAAAAATTAAAGATTGTGTTTATTTATTTGACAGAGAGAGCATGAGTGGGGCAGGGGGAGGTAGCTGCAGAGAGAGACTGAGAAGTATACTTCCTAATGAACAGGAAGCCCAATATGGAGCTCGATCCCAGGATCCTGACTGAGATCATAACCAGAGACAAAGGCAGATACATGTGCAAAATCCCTTTCTTTCTGGGAAACAATACTTTACAAGAGATGTTTGAAAAAGTACTGGGGAATCAACTTTAATCGGAGATACAAAAATTTAATTTACTTTTGTAAAGCTACAGGGATCCAAATGATGGGAATCCCAGCATGTTTAGGTTGTGGACCCCAGAGTATTCTTCTCTGTAATATTTTATTTTCTTCCATGTCTACTAACCCCAGTCCAAGTTCACTGATCTCTTTTTAGATAGTGCAAAACATGGCAAAGAATACCAAACGAGTGCCCAATATTCTACATTTATTACATCATTTCTAACATATAGAAGTGTGTTATCAAGGCTGGTTCTGTGAAAGAACATAGTTATGCTAAAGTGTGTTTTGTTCTCCAAGTAATTAAATGCATGATTATCACACAATTATAAAATACTTGTGTCAAGAATTTTTATTCAAAAATTAATAAGAGAAGCTGATATTAAAACTAGTTCACATGGTTATTTGGGATATAAGCAGAGTTGTGCAGCAGAAGTGCTCTGGGCCCATAATTTGGGATATAGCATTTATGTTTTCTAATGAAAAATCACTAACTTGCATTATTGTTAACAAGAATCTTGTGCATTACCATCAGTTTTTTACATTATAATCTCTTGCTCTACAGTTTGTAAATAACTTTGTCAATAGCAAGCTAATAAACGGGGTGACTCCAATGGATTGAGATAATCTCCAGAGTTTCTGCTACATAATGCCCAGGACTCCATTGAAAGGACACCTAATAATTTATTTTGCCCAAAAATTTGATCATTTTTTTCACTGTCCTTACCTATTTTCCAAACCTAGTCCTTTTGATTCACCTTTCAGTCTATGGACAGCCCTGTATCTGACTGACTTGTTAATTCTGGGAATGTCTTGCAGATTAATTTGCTTTCCAGAGGTGGTTCCTCTAATTGATGTCTAAGAACCCTAATTAGTTAAGAAAACTTTTTAAAACATTTTCATTGCTATTTATTATTATTATTATTATTATTATTATTATTATTGCTAATATCTCTATTATAAATAATTCACAAGGGCATCTTTCTGACAAAAGACAAAGAGCTGGCTACTAGTAGAAAAAGTACATTTGACTCTGTCAGTGAAAGTGGTAAAGGGATTTGAGAAAATAAGGCAAAGTACTGGAATTACGTGTTAAAACTTTAAATATTATAGACACATTTACTTAATTTCTAATACTGTTGTTGCTTATAATTAAATAAGATGTTTTCCATGAACCACGCATTACAGCAAATATATTGTTTATACAGATTAAATCTTCATCAAAAGGGACGCCTGGGTGGCTCAGTTGGTTAAGCAGCTGCCTTTGGCTCAGGTCATGATCCCAGCATCCTGGGATCGAGTCCCGCATCGGGCTCCTTGCTCAGCTGGGAGCCTGCTTCTCCCTCTGCCTCTGCCTGCCATTCTGTCTGCCTGTGCTTGCTCTCTCGCCCACTCTCTCTGATAAATAAATAAAATCTTAAAATAAATAAATAAATTTTCATCAAAAAATTGTAAGTGTATTTTATTGTAGGATCATGATCAGCATTTTGCAGATGAGAAAAGTGAAATTTAGAAAAGTATGTCTCTTCAAATCCCTCATACAATATCTGGCCTAGATAGAAGGATATACTATCACAATTGAGGAAGATAATTGAGATTACTTAAAATAATAAACTTTACTGTATAGGGTTTTTTAAAACTTTGCCACAGATTCAGATTCTTTTAAAATATATATCTATTTTGTGCAAAGAGAATGCACTGAGAAGTAAAAAGAAAGTGATATATCAGTGCTACCAACTAATGGCTATAATATCATCACCTTATTTATGAACAATGAAACAGTGTGCAATATTTAAATAAATTTAAATAAATTCCTATTTATTTTATATATCTATAAATTTAAATAAATTCCTATTTATTTATTATTAAAGAAATTCCTTTAACAAACAGTATGTTTTGAAGGTTGCTAGCAGGAAAGTGTTGTACTACATGGAAGTAATTAGAAAATATGATCTAAAATTCTGCTTTCAAGGGCGCCTGGGTGGCTCAGTGGGTTAAAATTCTGCTTTCAAGAAGCTACAACAGTAAGTACTGAGCATTGGCTATTATATGCTATGGATGAATAACTGAAATCTACATTTGAAACTAATGGTACACTATATGCTAACTAATTGAATTTTAAAAGGTTAATAAAAAAAAACCACAATTTTATAAAACAATATTCCCAACAGGCTGTTTTGCTTTAAAATACTCACTTTGTAAGGAGAGTCATTACTTTTGTCTAGCCAATTCTTACATCACTGTTTATCCCTTCCCTGCTTTATCCCTTCCCAGTATCAATAAAGGCTCACTTGGGTTACCTAGAAGCCATGAGAAAGCTTGTAATAGATCTGGCTGGTTTTCACCAGCAATTTGACCACCATGTGAACAGGGAAGTCTATTGATAAAGGCTTTATTGAAATAAATTGCAAATACATGGATGATTTTGAATTCTCTTTCTTGAGGTCTTTTTTCATGATAATAAATTTAGGGTGGCTTATTGGAATGGATGTTATTAACATATTTTCATAGTTCTAAGTACATGGAATTGTAAAATAGATTAATGAATGTGGCATTACTGACAACTGTCCTCATTTTGAAATCAAATTACAGTGTACTAAGATGAGGAAGCAAAGCAGATTTGGGATTATGTGTGAAATAATTTAAAAAAGTCTTAGGGGTATGATCAGACTATTGGGTAATTCAGTAGAAAAATGTCAACTGATTGAGATTCTGTGTTCCCTGATTTCAGAGAGAAGTTAAGATAAATAAGTAACACGAGGAGACTAGGAATCCAAACATAAGTGATAATTTTGTGCCAGGGTGTGTATACATCTGTTTATCTTCTTGTTTTACCACTAAGGTTGCTCCTAGAGGAGAGTTTAAATATGTGTTGGAGCTAATCTCTGTGGATTACACAAGAAACCACATCCTACAGCTCTCCCTGAAACACCCCTTATGATTTCAATGTAATTTGGTTTTTGCATTTTTAGAAATAACAAAATACTTTGAAAACTCATCTACTATATTACCACCACAAGTGAGTCAGCTGACTCCACATTTTAACACAGTGACAGTCACAGAGGAATGGAGGAATGAGTAGAGTTATCAATATATGTGCTTTTAAGAAGTATGACAGGGTAGCAGCTATTTCCAGGAACCAAAACATGGGTCAGCAGCTGTGCAGGATAAGTGATGGAATAAATGACTCATTTCAGAGGAGTTCTATAACATATTAGTTCTATAATGTATCTTCAGCACCCAATTACCTGCTTTGATCTAAAGATAAGGATTTACAGTTAAGGTCCCATTTATGATTTGACTGGTAGGGTCTGAATCATGTTTACTATTGTTTTGACTATTACTTGAAACCTATAGTAGTACTTGGGATATGTGTTGTGTATTCTGTGAACATGTGCTATTTTTAGATTAGATAATTCCTGTCTCGAACCCCTGTTAATTGGTTTGTTTTTGTTCATTTGATAGTGGTTTCAGTAAATGGATATATCTGAAAAATTGCAAAGCCACTATTAAAATAAGTTATTATTAAATATAGCATGGAATTGCACATTCCTCCTTTGAATCCGACAGAGCTTCACCATATCCTTAACAATTTGGGAAAAACATGCTATTATTTTTCTTTATAAAATTTCTCCTGTCAGGCTGTGATGGTTGTCATCAGCAGTAACTCCTCTGAAGCCTTTGTCAAAAGCGTTGAAAAAATTGGAAAGGTGTGAATGAAGCTGTTTGCTGAATATAAAGAAAAGAGCATTGAAGTACAATTCACACTCTTACTTCTCCTTCTATGCTTTCAGATGTTTGACATTTGAAAATTTTGCTTCTAGAAAAGATGCCCTATATAATTCTTACTTTAAGGAGCAAGTTGCTTTTATAATTTTTTTTATTATTCTACCATTCAAGTATTTCCATTTAAATAAAATTCAATACCATTTAAAAAAAATCAAAAGTGCAGCCAGTATTCAATTCTTGGGCTAAATAATTTTAGAAAGCTTTGTGTTATTGAACCTACGGGGTTTTTCTGTAGCTTTAACTCTTTCTTTCTGTGATTTTTCCCATTAGTCACGTAAGTGATTGCCATATAACAGACATTGAGGATAAAGAAGGACTGAATAGAACAATCCTTGGCCTCATGAAGTTGAGAATCTAGCAAGGGAGTCAAACAATTCAATCATTCAGAGACAATTTATTGAGTGCCTGGCCTAAGATGAGCACAACAAAACCCCAGCCCAGAGGAATCATTTTAATGGGAGAGATAGATAATAGGTAAGCCAACTTTAAAAAGAAAAAAATCGTACTGGTTTTTCTTTAATAGTGATGCATATTTTAACTAAATAAGCACATTTTAAAAAGAGCAGTGATTGAGAAGAGGTTTTGTAACTGAGTGGTCCGAAAGGGCCTCCCTGAAAAAGTCTGTTTTGAACAGATTTCTGAATAATATCAGCTAGGAAGCTGTGTAAAAATCTCAGGGATGGGTGATTTTTCGAGTCAAAAAACTGTAAAGGCTCCAAAGTCACAATACAGCTGTAAGTTTCTCTAATAAAGTAACTTCTGACAAAGAATGAGAAGAAATAACTAACCCAGGTTTGAAAGAAAAGGGACAGAGTTTCTATGGAATTAATATTTAATTAAAGCTCTAAAGAACAAAAATACAATAGAGCAAAATTCTGGTGACGCTGATATACCTAATGAAAGTTCATAAACAAGGTGTGGGTAGCAAAGAGTGTGTGGGAATGTTGGTAAGAACAGTGGGGAAGAGTCATCCCTGAATATGTTCTTAAATGAAGCAATTCTTGTGTTGTTTTAAAGGGTAAATTGGAGTTTGCCTAAGTGATTAGAGAAGGATGCCTCGGCTTATGGAACTTCAAAGCCATAAAGATGTGATAAACTACTGCAGATATTTTCATGTATATTTGTTGTTGCTTCTAGTAACGGTGATCTAAAAACTCCTACTTAAAACAACTTAAAAATCCAGACAAAATAGCTTTTAAAGTTAAAAATATCAGAATGATTATAAAAATAAGTGAGGGATTACTGGGCCAAAATACGAAACACAATGAGAGTCTAGAGATATATGCCTGAAGCCATTTTAGCTATGAGAGCATTTGAAACTGCTAAAACACACTAAGCTGTGTTTTTAATAGACACTTGATACTAGAGAAACAAAATTCAAAATCCAGCAGCAATCAAATTTGAGGACTTTGGTACAACCCAAATTTAAGTTGAGATCCCCAAAGCACAAGGAGAAGCAGAAATAAGACTATAGCCTACCTTGCCTCCTGTGTAAACTGAGAAAGTCAATCACTGAATTTGGAATATGATTGTCTTGTAGAGTCTCAGATATAAGAGAAAACCCTGCCAAGGAGGACCATACCATTATTATAGCTCTTAATTATCCCTACTCAATAAGAGTTTCAAATATAATGTCTTGAACATAGCAAAATGTAACAAAGCACACAAAGAAAAACCATTAACAAGATTTGATAGACAAAATGGGATTAAGTATGATGTTAAAATGACCAATAAAGATTGTAAAATGGCTTGATTACTCTGCTCAAAGAAATGAGAGGGGAAGCAAATTGAACAAAAAACTGAAACTAAAAATGATATTGAGAAAGATTTTATAAATGAATTAAATGGATACTCTAGAACTTTAAAGATATGACAGCTAATTTAAGATACCACAGGGGTGCCTGGGTGGCTCACTTAATTAAACCTCCAATTCTTTTTCCTTTTTTTTAACACCTTAATTTTATTTTATTTCTTTCATTTTGGCTCAGGTCATGATGTCAGGGTTGTGAAATAGAGCCCAGAGTTGGGCTCTGTGCTGAGCCTGGAGCCTGCTTAAAATTCTTTTCCCTTCTTTTTCTATCGCTCCCTGCGCTCTCACTTGCTCACTCTCTCTTGCTTGCAAATAAATAGATAGATAGATAGATAATAGACAAAGCAAAATAAAAGCATATTATGAAAATAAATATAAAGATTTTGAAATAAAAACAAGTTCAAAATAAAATAGAGAAGACCTACACAGCTAAAAGTTCATTCAGAAAATCTACTATTAAAGAAGTCAGTATGACACAATGTTAAGATATCAAAAGATTTGAGCATGCACTTTACAGAAAGGGTAATCCAAATGGCCACTCATATATAAAAACTGTTTATCTTTATTATGAATCTGGAATTAAATTAAATTAAATTAAAAATAAATTAAAACCTAGAAGGACATACTATTACACACTTACCATATTGGGCAACAGTAAAAATGTCTTGCAAGAATGTGAAGGAATGACAGTGCACATAATAAAAACATGTGAGGTAAGTTGGACAATATTTAGAAAACTTAAAAATTAAAAAAAAATTTGGTCCATTCCTAGAAATACAACATGGAACTAAATGAATATTTTCACCAGGATATGCAAACAGATGATTATAGTTATTTCATTCATAACGGCAGATCAGTAGTGGTATATTTGCACAATGTTACATTAAATAAGAGAGAATATTAACAAACTGGGAGGAGGGGCTAGGTTGTTATCATAAGCAGATCTTCTATGGTGCTAATTATGTTCTATTTTTCAAAATCTTTAATCTTTAAAAAAGCTTTCAAATTTATATCTAGATAGATAGATAGATAGGTAGGTAGATGTTAGATAGAGAGATATCCCAGAAGCTGCAATGCTAGGCTAAGACCAGGCTTTAAAGGGCTTTTCTATGTTCTACTATATACTTTAAACCATTCATTATATCATAGCTCAGTGTTCAAATCTCCATTTGTTTCCTCAGTTTCCTAATATTTATCTTAAGGTGACCTGATTCAGACTTTTGATCACCTTTGTCTAAATATTTCTATTTTAACAAAGTCCTTTTGAACACTCAGAGACTAAAACTTAGAAAAATACTCTGATTGTTATCTCACTAGAGTGGAAAATATATAGTTTCCCATTAACTAATGATATCCATGTCTACATTAGATCCATGACATTTTTAATTCTTGGGAGCTTTTGGTTAAATGAATTTTTTAAGCTTCCTTTAAATGAAGCTTTAAGCCATCACCACATGAATAAAATTAAAGAACGAAATGAAAACAAGCCAAGTATTTACAGAGTAATAGAATGTGCAGTGGAAAGAGTACAATTCTGAAATCATAAAGTCTAAATTAGTGTGATGCATCTTTACTAGCCATGTAATCATAAACCAGTTATCTAAATGTGTTAGCCTCAGTTTTTTCACCCATTAAATGGTGATGATAATACTTATTATGCAGAGTTGTTGTGTGGATGTAATAAAGCATGGAGCATGAGAGTCTTATATTCCATGCTAAAATGATAGCTATTTTTATACTTATAATAATTCTAATAATAGTAATTAAATTGTTCAAAATGATAATATTCCTTTATATTGAGGCATTGTATTGACTATTCATAGACACATTTACCAAAATAAATTTCATTTTACTTTACCCCCTCTGAGGATATATATTCCCTAATTCAATATGAATCTCATTATGAATAATAATTATTATAATAAATAGGCTGATTTTTCTTCTTTTTAGAGAAGTATCCTTTACTGTTGAACATAAAGAAACTTAAGCAAGTCTGTCTTATTCAAGATTTGCATGCTGCTTTCTTATGAAACTAGATTATAGAGTTGTGTGAAATAAATTCATGCAGTTAAGACATTTATGTTTGGAAAAATGGGTGGTCAGTTTAGTATTTCAAAAGAAGATTTTAAATTTAAACCTTAAAACTGAGCTCTTTCAGCCTTATTTATAGACCATCCTTCAGGCTTCATAAGTACTCCTTCATTGTAAACTAAGTAATAGTTTTTGTCACAGTGTATATAACTAAAATGGATTTTATATTCCATTATTTCAGAGTTAGTTGCAGTTTCTACTTCCTTACTTCCTTTTTTGAAAAATAGATTAATTCTACAAAAAGTTTTTTCCAGCTTTATTGAAAAATAATTGACATATTATAATTTGTAAATATAAGAAATGATTTCTTATAACATTGCAAACTTTTAACATTGTGTAAATTTTGTACAATTTGATAAATTGGCATACATCTGTATTGCAATATCTACATAAAAATGTTAATACATCTACTATCTCATATAGTTGCCACTGTTTTTTATGCATGTATGGTAAGGAATTTTAAGATCTACTGTCTTAGCAACTTTTATGTATATAGTACAGTAGAGATAAACTTCAGAGGTCTTGTGGGTTTTGTTCCAGACCGCCTCAATAAAGTGATTATCTCAATAAACTAAGTCAAATTATTATTATTTTTTTTGGTTTCCCAATGCAAGTAAAAAATTATGTTTCCCAGTGCATATAAAAAATAAACACTATACTGTACTGTTCAAAAGCATTATGTCTTTAAGGAAAAACAATGTATATACCTTAAGTAAACTAGTTCTGAGTTTTCAGTGGGTCATAATTACTGATCACAGATCACCATAACAAATACAATAATAATGAAAAAACTTGAAGTATTGCAAGAATTACCAACATGTGACATAGAGACACAAAATGAACAAATGTTGTTAGAAAAATGGTGGCAGCAGACCTATTTTATACAAGATTGCTATAAACTTTCAACTTGTAAGAATGTGATATATGGAAATTTTAATAAAGGAAAGCACAATAAAAATGTATGTATATATTATTAACTATGATCATCATGCTGTACATTAGATCCCCAGAACTTTTTCATATTATAGTTGCAAGTTTGTACCCTTTGACCACCTTATTTCACCCCAGGTTCACCTCTGGTCAACTCAACTCTAAGTTTCCATTAGTTTGCTTTTTCTTCAGATTCTGTATGTAAGGGATATCATAATACATAAATTAAAAAATATATATAAAACCTTTGAAATATTTCACTTAGTATAATACCTTCAAGATCCATCCATGCTGTTGTAAATGGCAGTATTTCTTAATTTTTCATGGTTAAGTAGTATTCCATAGTATATATTTACCATACTTACTTTATTCATTCATCCATTAATGGATACTGAAGTTATTTCCATCTCTTGCTTAGAGTTAATAATTTTATAATGAACATAATGGTGCAGATATGTCTTCGAATAGTGACTTCGTTTCCTTTAGATATATATATCTAGAGGTGGGATTACTGAATCATATGGTAATTTTACTTTTAATAATATGAATAATCTCCATACTGTTTTCCATACAAATTTATATCCCTATCACAGTGCATAAGTTCCCCATTTTCCCCAATATTTACCAAAATTTGTTAGTTTTAATTTTTTGGTAGTATATATTCTAATAGGTAGTAATATCTTGTTGTGTTTTTCAGAGGTAAACAACAACAACATAATGACTTTGCCCTGAGTTTTTATGTTGAGCACTTTTTAATGCTTCTGTTGGTCATTTATATAACTTTTTTGAAAAAAAAAAGTCTATTGAGATCCTTTTGCTATTTTTTAAATTATATATTTTTTTCTATTTGTATCTGTTGGTTATTAACCTCTTTTCGGATATAAGATTTGTAAGTATTTTCTTCCATTCTGTGGATTGTGTTTTCATTCCCTTTTTTTTTTTTTGGCAATGCAGAAACTTTAGTTTGATGTAATACCATTTATTTATTTTTGCTTCTTTTGCTTGTGTTTTTGGCCTGGTATCCAAAAAACTATTGGCAAGACCAATGTCAAGGAGAATTTTTCCTATGTTTTCCTTTAGGAAATTTAGTTTCATGCATCATATTTAAGTCTTTAATCTATTTCAAGTTAAGATTTATGAGTGATATAAGGTTCCAGTTTCATGCTGGGTTATGTGACTATTCAGTTTTAAATATCATTCATTGAACAGACTATCTTTACTCATTATATATGTTGGCCCCTGTCAAATATTATGTGACTGTATGAAAGGATTTATTTCTGGACTCTCAATTCTGTTCTACTTGTTTATTGGTCTATTTTTATGCCAGTATACTTTATTGTTTTGAGCATGGGGGCTTTGTAGTATAGTTTCAAATCAAGAAGTGTAATTTCGCTTCTTCATTCTTTCTCAGAACTGCTTTAATTATTTGTTGTCTTTTATGGTCTCATATAAATTTTAGGATTCTTTACTTACTTCTGTAAAAAAAAATATTGGATTTTTTAAAAAGATTTTTTATTTATTTATTTGACAGAGAGAGATGACAAGCAGGCAGAGAGGCAGGCAGAGAGAGAAGAGGTAGCAGCTTCCTGCTGAGCTGAGAGCCTGATGCAGGGCTCGATCCCAGGACCCTGGGATCATGACCTGAGCCGAAGGCAGCGGCTTAACCCACTGAGCCACCCAGGCACCCCTAACATTGGATTTTTGATAGGAATTGAATTTACAGATGGTTTTCAGTAATATGGACATTTTAACAATGTTAATTCTTACCATTCATAAATATGAGCTATCTTTCCATTTATGTCTCCTTCAATTTCTTTACCAATGTCATAGTTTATGGGGTACAGATCTTTCATCTTCTTAGTTAAATCTTTTCCTAAGTATTTTATTATTTTTGATGCTATTGTGAATTAGATTGTTCTCTTTATTTTTTCAGATAGTTCATCATTAGAGTGTTAAAATGCTCCTATCTTGTGCTTACTTTGGCAGCACATATACTAAAATTGGAATGATGCAGAGAAGATTAGCGTGATCACTGAGCAAGGATGACATGAAAAACTATTTTAAAAAAACGAAACAAAACAAAATTCTTGTCTTTTATATATTGATCTTGTATTTGGCAGCTTTATTAAATTTGTTTATTCAAAATTTTTTTGTGAAGTTTTTAGGATTATTTTACATGTAAATTCATGTTATCCAAAAAAAGAAAATTTTACTTCTTCCTTTTTTTTTTTTTTTGGAGTCTTTTATTTCTTTTTGTTCCTTGTTTCTCTGGCTAGGACATCCAGTACTATGTCAAATGAGAGTAGTGAAAGTGGACACACTTGTCTTTTCTGATCTTTAAGGGGAAAACTTTCAAACTTTTTTGATTGAATATGAGATTAACTCTGGGCTTGCAATATGTGTTTTTTATTTAATGGATTTTTAAATTATTTTTTAAAATTTTTTATAAACATATAATGTGTTTTTATCCCTAGGGGTACAGGTCTGTGAATCACCAGGTTTACACATTTCACAGCAATCACCATCACTCACCATAGCACCTACCATCCCCAATGTCCATACCCCCACCATCCTCTCCCAACACACCTCCCCCCAGCAACACTCAGTCTGTTTTGTGAGATTCAGTCTTTTATGGTTTGTCTCCCTCCCAATCCCATCTTCTTTTATTTTTCTTTTCGTATGCCCGAAACCGCCTATGTTGCATCTCCACTTCATCATATCAGGGAGATCATATGATAGTTGTCTTTCTCAGATTGATTTATTTCGCCAAGCATAATACCCTCTAGTTCCATCCATGTCATCACAAATAGCAGGATTTCATTTCTTTGGATGGCTGCACAGTATCCCATTGTACATATATACCACATCTTATTTATTGATTGATCTGTTGAAGGACATTTAGGTTCTTTCCATAGTTTAACTATTGTGGACATTGCTGCTATAAACATTTGGGTGCATGTGCCCCTTCAGAATGCCACGTTTGTATCTTTAGGGTATATATCCAGTACTACAATCACTGGGTCATAAAGTAGTTCTATTTTCAGCTTTTTGAGGCACCTCCACGCTGTTTTCCAGAGTGGTTGCACCAGCTTGCATTCCCACGTACAGTGTAGGAGGGTTGCCCTTTCTCCACATCCTCGCCAGCATCTGTCATTGATTGACTTTTTCATTTTAGCCATTCTGAAAGGTGTGAGGTGGTATCTCATTCTGGTTTTGATTTGTATTTCCCTGATGCCGAGTGATGTGGAGCATTTTTTCATGTGTCTGTTGGCCATTTGGATGTATTCTTTGCAGAAATGTCTGTTCATGTCCTCTGCCCATTTTTTTCATTCGATTATTTGTTCTTAGGGTGTTGAGTTTGATAAGCTCTTTATAGATTTTGGATAGATACTGGCCCTTTATCTGGTATGTCATTTGCAAATATCTTCTCCCAGATAACTTCTGACAGTCATCTTTTGGCTTTGTTAACTGTTTCCTTTGCTGTGCAAAAGCTTTTTGATCTGATGAAATTCCAATAGTTCATTCTTGCCCTTGCTTCCCTTGCCTTTGGCGATGTTCCTAGAAAGAAGTTGCTGCTGCTGAGGTCAAAGAGGTTGCTACCTGTTCTCTCCTCAAGGATTTTGATGGATTCCTTTCCCACATTATGCTTCTTCATCCATTTCCAGTCTATTTTCATGTATGGTATAAGGAAATGGTCCAATTTCATTTTTCTGCATGTGGCTGTTCAATTTTCCCAACACCATTTGTTGAAAAGGCTGTCTTTTTTCCATAGGACATTCCTTCCTGCTTTGTTGAAGATTAGTTGACCATAGAGTTGAGGGTGTATTTCTGGGCTCTCTATTCTGTTCCATTGATCTATGTCTGTTTTGAGGACAGGTCCCTACTATCTTGATGATGACCACTTTGTAATAGAGCTTGAAGTCTGGAATAGTGATGCCAACAACTTTGGCTTTCTTTTTCAATATTCCTCTGGCTATTCGAGGTATTTTCTGGTTCCATATATATTTTAGGATGATTTGTCCCATTTCTTTGAAAAAAATGGATGGGATTTTGATAGGGATTGCATTAAATGTGTAGATTGCTTTAGGTAGCATAGACATTTTCACAATATTTGTTCTTCCAATACAGGAGCATGGAACATTTTTCCATTTCTTTGTGTCTTTTTCAATTTCTTTCATGAGTACTTTAGAGTTTACTGAGTACAGTTTCTTTGTTAGGTTTATTCCTAGGTATCTTAGGGTTTTGGGTGCAATTGTAAATGGGATTCACTCCTTAATTTCTATTTCTTCAGTCTTGTTGGTATAAAAAAATGCAACCAATTTCTGTTCATTGATTTATATCCTGACACTTTACAGAATTTCTATACAAGTTATAGCAGATTTGGAGTGGAGTCCTTTAAGTTTTCCACATACAGTATCATATCATCTGCAAACAGGGATAGTTTGACTTCTCTTCTGCCAATGTGGCAAAATTTGGATGCCTTTAATTTCTTTTTGTTGTCTGATTGCTGAGGCTAGGACTTCTAGTACGATGTTGAATAGCAGTGGTGATAACGGACATCCCTGCCGTGTTCCTGTCCTCAGCGGAAAAGTATTGAGTTTTTCTCCATTGAGAATGATATTTGCAGTGGGTTATTCAAAGATGGCTTTGATAATATTCATAATGTGTGCCCTCTAACCCTACACTTTGAAGAGTTTTAATCAGGAAGGGATACTGCACTTTGCCAAATGCTTTTTCAGCATCTATGGAGAGTATCATATGTTTTATTGATGTGTTGTATCACATTGATTTGCAGATGTTGAACCAACCTTGTAGCCCTGGAATAAATTCCAGTTAGTCGTGGTGAATAATCCTTTTAATGTACTGTTGAATCCTATTGGCTAGTATTTTGGTGAGAATTTTCGTATCTGTGTTCATCAAGGATATTGGTCTGTAGTTCACTTTTTTGATGGGATCCTTGTCTGGTTTTGGGATCAAGGTGATGCTGGCCTCAGAAAAGAAAGAGTTTGGGAGTTTTCCTTCCATTTCTATTTTTTTGGAACAGTATCATGAGAACAGGAATTAATTCTTCTTTAAATGTTTGGTAGAATTCCCCGGGGAAGCCATCTGGCCTGGGGCTTTTGTTTGTTTGGAGATTTTTGATGACTGTTTCAATCTCCATACTGGTTATGGGTCTGTTCAGGTTTTCTATTTCTTCCTGGTTCAGTTGTGGTAGTTTATACGTCTCTAGGAATGTATCCATTTCTTCCAGATTGTTGAATTTCTTGGCGTAGAGTTGCTCATAGTATGTTCTTATAATCGTTTGTATTTCTTTGGTGTTGGCTGTGATCTCTCCTCTTTCATTCATGATTTTATTTATTTGGGTTCCTTCTATTTTCTTTTGATAAGTCTGGAAATGGGTTTATCAATCTTATTAATTCTTTCAAAGAACCAGCTCCTAGTTTCGTTGATTTGTTCTATTGTTTTTTTTTTTTTGTTCTTGTTGGTTTTTTGTGATTTTTGTTTGTTTGTTTGTTTGTTTCTATTCCATTGATTTCTATGCTGATCTTTACTATTCCTCTTCTCCTGCTAGGTTTAGGCTTTCTTTGTTGTTCTTTCTCCAACTGCTTTAGGTGTAAGGTTATGTTGTGTATTTGAGATCTGAGAGAGAAGCGAGGTTGCACACGTCTGTCACTGCACTCCCAAGGAGAAAGTCTAGGGAAAGCGCAGCATGCCTAGCCACCAGGCGCCTACCCTGAACTCGCAGAAACAACTCCCTGAAATAACGGGGAGTGAGATGCCGTCTTCCTGCAGGATGTGGAAGCTTGGAGGAGGCAGGGGGTTTAAGGGGAAGGAGTGGGGACAGTCCCCCAAAGCTCCCTATTAAGTGCACGGGCGGTGTGCAGGGATCCTGTCAACTCTCCTTTCCTGTGGGGAAATCACTGGCCTAGGCCGCAAGTCCGCCTGAATGCCAAAGTAAAAGGCCAAGCGATGCCTACACTGGGAGATGGTAGTGTGCATAGAGTGCCATCCTATGCTACGCATGCTACTGGAGGGTTATAGCTGTGTCTGCTTAGTTCGACCTGGCAGGGTGAACCCAGGATGCGAACATGGAGCCCGGGAAAGCAAGGCCCAAGAGGCACCAGCTCTCCCGAAGCTCTTCTTCCCTTACGCGACTGAAGCCTTGCTAAGGAAGCAACAGCAAAGTGCTTTTTGCTCCAACCCAAAGCCTCTGCGAAAGCACAGCATTCACTGAGAAAAGTTCTGCAGGCTGCTGCTGCTTGACTGAGCACAGTCTCGTGGTGGGCGAAACCCGCATACAACGAAAGCCTCTTTGCCTGGGCTTCTCCCCTGGGAAGCGTTCTATGGGAAAAGAGAGTTGGGTTTGGAGATGCTGCTGATGCTTGCCTGAGCTACTCTCCGCAGCTCGGTGGATGATACCCACATGGAGCGAAATACCCTTTGCCCTAGCATCCCCTCTGCCTGAGAGAGAAGTCAAGTGTGGGGAAGGTGCAGCACGCCGCCCCAGGAGAAGAGAAGGATCCGTTGGCCTTGGGGTCGGGAAATGCTCGGGAAGCAGGTAGCCTGCTGTGGCACAAACAGCAGGCCGGTGGGAAGACAAGTGTCACCTGCTCCCTGTGGAAGCCTGGCTGCTAAGGAGACATGAGGGGACGACTAGGGCAGGGTCGCGTGTACCACTCTGAGGAAGGAGTCTGGGCAGAAGGCAGGCCTGTCCTGTGCCTCCGATCCCAAGGGGACAGCAACTCCTTGGCCACCTGTCCCAAGGGTAGACTTGGGCTTGCCACCAGGTGCTATACCCGGAACGTGCAGAAACAAACGCATGGAGAAAAAGGCAGTCAGATGCCATCTTCCACCAAGATGTCGCAGCGGTGTGGGTGGCAGGGGGTGTGCTGTGGAAAGAGTGGAGACAGACCCCCACAGTTCCCCATCCAGTGCACGGCCGTGTGCAGTGATCCTGTAGCCTCCTCTCCCTGTGGTGAAGACACTGGCCTAGACCCCGAGTCTGCCTGAGCGCCAGAGCAAAAGGCAAAGCCTTACCTACCCCAGGACATGGAAATAGGCATGCTAGGACACGCACGCTGATGCAGGGTTGTGACTGTGTCTACTAAGTTCGGCATGGCAAGGTGAACCCCTGGCGTGACCTTGGAGCCTGGGAAAGCAAGTCCCAAGAGGCACCAGCTCTCTCGCTGCTCTTCGTCCCTGCCGCTACAGAGTGAACTCCCAAACCTTTCTGAGGAAGCAGCAGCGAAGTGCGGTTCGTGCCAAGCTGAAAACCTCTGCGAAAGCATAGCAGTCGCTGGGAAATCAGAGTCATTTCTGTGGGCTGCATTTGTTGCTTGCCTTAGCCTAGTATTCGCAGCACTATGGGAGAATTCCGCATAGAGCAAAACCCTCTTTTCCCTGGCACCCCTCAGGGAAAGCACAGCATTCTTTGGGAAATCAGAGTCGGGTCTGAGGGATTCTCCTCTTGCCTGAGCTGGACTCCACAGCACGATGTAATAAACCCGCATGGAGCGAAATCCTCTATGCCTGGGCATCCCCTCTGCCTTAGAAAGAAGCGTGCTTGGGCCTGTAGAAAAAACCTTAGAAAAGGGACACGTTTTTCACTGCGCTCACCAGGAGCATGTCTGTGGAAGGTGCAGCACGCTTCCCGGGGAGAAGTGCAGGAGACGTTGGCCTTCTGGTCTGGAAAAGGTTGCCAAGCAGGAGAGCCGGCCCTGGCAGGCACAGCGGCCAGTGACAATACAAGTGTCCCCCGCTCCCTTGCAGAGAGACGGAAGCCTGGCTGCTACAGAAAGAGGAGGGGATGAGTAGCGCAGGGCAGGTGCTCCACTCTTAGGAAGGAATCTAGGTAGAAAGCATGCCTGTCCTGAGCCTCTGGGCCCAAAGAGATAGTAGATCCTTGGCCACCTGTCCCTGGAGCAGACATGCGCTAGCCACCAGGCGCCTACCCTGAACTCGCAGTAAAAGCTCCCTCAAATAACGGGGAGTCAGATGCCGTCTTCCTGCCGGATGTGGAAGCTTGGAGGAGGCACGGGGTTTAAGGGGAAGGAGTGGGGACAGTCCCCCAAAGCTCCCTATTCAGTGCACGGGCCATGAGCAGGGATCCTGTCACCTCTCCTTTCCTGTGGGTAAATCACTGGCCTAGTCCGCGAGTCCACCTGAGCGCCAGAGTAAAAGGCAAAGTAATGCCTACACTGGGAGATAGTAGTGCGCATAGAGTGCCATCCAAAGCTACGCACGCTGCTGCAGCGTTGTGGCTGTGCCTGCTAAGTTCGGCCTGGCAGGGTGATCCCAGGACGCGAACATGGAGCCCGGGAAAGCAAGGTCCAAGAGGCACCAGCACTCCCGCAGCTCTTCTTCCCTGACGCGATTGAAGCCTTGCTGAGGAAGCAGCAGTGAAGTGCCTTTCGCTCCAAGCCAAAGCCTATGCGAAAGCACAGCATTTGCTGAGAAATGTTCTGCGGGCTGCTGCTGCTTGCCTGAGACCAGTCTCGCAGTGGGAGAAACCCGCATACAACGAAAGCCTCTTTGCCTGGGCATCTCCCAGGCTGGGAAAAGCACAGCGTTCCATGGGAATTGAGAGTTGGGTTTAGGGATTCTGCTGCTGCTTGCCTGAGCTAGTCTCCGAAGCTCGGAGGATGATACCCGCATGGAGCGAAATACCCTTTACCCTAGCATCCCTTCTGCCTGAGGGAGAAGCCAAGTGTGGGGAAGGCGCCGCACGCCGCCCCCGGAGAAGAGAAGGATCCGTTGGACTTGGGGTCGGGAAACGCTCGGGAAGCAGGATATTCTGCCGTGGCACGAACAGCAGGCTGGTGGCAAGACAAGTGTCACCCGCTCCCTGTGCGGAGCGATGGAAACCTGGCTGCTAAGGAGACATGAGGGGACGACTAGGGCTGGGTTGCGTTCTCCACGCTGAGGAAAGAGTCTGGGCAGAAGGCAGGCCTGTCCTGTGCCTCCGATCCCAAGGGGACAGCATCTCCTTGGCCACCTGTCCCAAGGGCAGACTTGGGCTTGCCACCAGGTGCTATACCCGGAACTCACTGAAACAACCCCATGGAGAAATGGGCAGTCAGATGCCGTCTTCCACCTAAATGTGGCAGCGATGTGGGTCACAGGGGGTGTGCCGGGGAAAGAGTGGAGACAGACCCCCACAGTTCCCCATCCAGTGCACGGGCCGTGTGCAGTGATCCTGTCACCTCCTCTCTCCTGTGGTGAAGGCACTGGCCTAGACCCGAGTCTGCCTGAGCGCCAGAGCAAAAGGCAAAGCCTTACCTACCCCAGGACATGGAAATAGGCATAGAGTGCCATGCTAGGACACGCACGCTGCTGGAGGGTTGTCACTGTGTCTACTTAGTTCGGCATAGCAAGGTGAACCCCCGACGTGACCTTGGAGCCCGGGAAACAAGTTCCAAGAGGCACCAGCTTTCTCGCTGCTCTTCTTCCCTGCCGCTACAGAGCAAACTCCCAAAAGCTTTCTGAGGAAGCAGCAGCGAAGTGCGGTTCGTGCCAAGGTGAAAACCTCTGCACAAGCATAGCAGTCGCTGGGAAATCAGAGTCAGTTCTGTGGGCTGCCTTTGTTGCTTCCTTTACTAGTATTCGCAGCACTATGGGAGAATTCCGCATAAAGCGAAAGCCTCTTTGCCTAGGCATCCCCTCTGGGAAAGCACAGCATTCTTTGGGAAATCAGAGTCGGGTCTGAGGGATTCTCCTCATGCCTGAGCTGGTCTCCACAGCACGGTGTAATAAACCCGCATGGAGCGAAATCCTCTATTCCGGGGCATCCCCTCTGCCTGAGAGAGAAGCGTCCTTGCGCCTGTGCAAAGAACCTTAAGAAAAGGGACACGTTTTCACTGCGCTCCCCAGGAGCATGTCTGTGGAAGGTGCAGCACGCTTCCCGGGGAGAAGAGCAGGAGACGTTGACCTTCTGGTATGCAAAAGGTTGCCAAGCAGGAGAGCCGGGCCTGGCAGGCACAGCGGCCAGTGGCAATACAAGTGTCTCCCGATCCCTTGCAGAGAGACGGAAGCCTGGCTGCTACGGAGAGAAGAGGGGATGAGTAGGGCAAGGCTCGTGCTCCACTCTTAAGAAGGAGTCTGGGTAGAAAGCATGCCTGTCCTGAGCCTCTGGGCCCAAAGAGATAGTAGCGCCTTGGCCACCTGTCTCTAGGGCAGACATGCGCTAGCCACCAGGCGCCTACCCTGAAATCGCAGAAAGAGCTCTCTGAAATAACGGGGAGTCAGATGCATCTTCCTGCAGGATGTGGAAGCTTGGTGGAGGCACAGGGAAAGGGGAAGGATTGGGGAGAGTTTCCCAAAGCTCCCTATTCAGTGCACGGGCCATGAGCAGGAATCCTGTCACCTCTCCTTTCCTGTGGGGAAAGCACTGGCCTAGTCCGCGAGTCCGCCTGACCGCCAGAGTAAAAGGCCAAGCGATGCCTACACTGGGAGATGGTAGTGTGCATAGAGTGCCATCCTAAGCTACGCACGCTACTGCAGCGTTGTGGCTGTGCCTGCTTAGATCGGCCTGGCAGTGTGATCCCAGGACGCGAACATGGATCCTGGGAACGCAAGACCCTAGAGGCACCAGCTCTCCCGCAGCTCTTCTTCCCTGACGCGATTGAAGCCTTGCTGAGGAAGCAGCAGTGAAGTGCTGTTCGCTACAAGCCAAAGCCTCTACGAAAGCACAGCATTTGTTGAGTAATGTTGTGCGGGCTGCTGCTGCTTGCCTGAGACCAGTCTCGCAGTGGGAGAAACCCGCATACAACGAAAGCCTCTTTGCCTGGGCATCTCCCAGGCTGGGAAAAGCACAGCGTTCCATGGGAAATGAGAGTTGGGTTTGGGGATGCTGCTGCTGCTGCTTGCCTGAGCAAGTCTCCTGAGCTCGGAGGATGATACCCGCATGGAGCGAAATACCCTTTACCCTAGCATCCCCTCTGCCTGAGAGAGAAGCCAAGTGTGGGGAAGGCGCCGCATGCCGCCCCCCTTGAAGAGAAGGATCCGTTGGACTTGGGGTCGGGAAACGCTCGGGAAGCAGGATATTCTGCCGTGGCACGAACAGCAGGCTGGTGGCAAGACAAGTGTCACCCGCTCCTTGTGCGTAGCGATGGAAACCTGGTTGCTAAGGAGACATGAGGGGACGACTAGGGCTGGGTTGCGTGCTCCACGCTGAGGAAAGAGTCTGGGCAGAAGGCAGGCCTGTCCTGTGCCTCCGATCCCAAGGGGACAGCATCTCCTTGGCCACCTGTCCCAAGGGCAGACTTGGGCTTGCCACCAGGTACTATACCCGGAACTCACTGAAACAACCCCATGGAGAAACGGGCAGTCAGATGCCGTCTTCCACCAAGATGTGGCAGCGATGTGGGTCGCAGGGGGTGTGCCGGGGAAAGAGTGGAGACAGACCCCCACAGTTCCCCATCCAGTGCACGGGCCGTGTGCAGTGATCCTGTCGCCTCCTCTCTCCTGTGGTGAAGGCACTGGCCTAGACCCCAAGTCTGCCTGAGCGCCAGAGCAAAAGGCAAAGCCTTACCTACCCCAGGAGATGAAAATAGGCATAGAGTGCCATCTAGGACACGCACGCTGCTGCAGGGTTCTGAATGTGTCTACTTAGTTCGGCATAGCAAGGTGAACCCCCGACGTGACCTTGGAGCCCGGGAAACAAGTTCCAAGAGGCACCAGCTTTCTCGCTGCTCTTCTTCCCTGCCGCTACAGAGCAAAACCCAAAAGCTTTCTGAGGAAGCAGCAGCGAAGTGCGGTTCGTGCCAAGCTGAAAACCTCTGCACAAGCATAGCAGTCGCTGGGAAATCAGAGTCAGTTCTGTGGGCTGCCTTTGTTGCTTCCTTTACTAGTATTCGCAGCACTATGGGAGAATCCCGCATAGAGCGAAAGCCTCTTTGCCTTGGCATCCCCTCTGGGAAAGCACAGCATTCTTTGGGAAATCAGAGTCGGGTCTGAGGGATTCTCCTCATGCCTGAGCTGGTCTCCACAGCTCGGTGTAATAAACCCGCATAGAGCGAAATCCTCTATGCCTGGGCATCCTCTCTGCCTGAGAGAGAAGCGTCCTTGCGCCTGTGCAAAGAACCTTAAGAAAAGGGACACATTTTCACTGCGCTCCCAGGAGCATGTCTGTGGAAGGTGCAGCACGCTTCCCGGGGAGAAGAGCAGGAGACGTTGGCCTTCTGGTCTGCAAAAGGCTGCCAAGCAGAAGAGCCGGGCCTGGCAGGAACAGTGGCCAGTGGCAATACAAGTGTCTCCCGCTCACTTGCAGAGAGACGGAAGCCTGGCTGCTACGGAGAGAGGAGGGGATGAGTAGGGCACGGCACGTGCTCCACTCTTAGGAAGGAGTCTGGGTAGAAAGCATGCCTGTCCTGAGCCTCTGGGCCCAAAGAGATAGTAGCGCCTTAGCCACCTGTCCCTGGGGCAGACATGCGCTAGGCACCAGGCGCCTACCCTGAACTCGCAGAAACAGCTCTCTGAAATAACGGGGAGTCAGATGCCATCTTCCTGCAGGATGTGGAAGCTTGGTGGAGGCACGGGGAAAGGGGAAGGATTGGGGAGAGTTTCCCAAAGTTCCCTATTCAGTGCACGGGCCATGAGCAGGAATCCTGTCACCTCTCCTTTCCTGTGGGGAAAGCACTGGCCTAGTCCGCGAGTCCGCTTGAGCGCCAGAGTAAAAGGCCAAGCGATGCCTACACTGGGAGATGGTAGTGTGCATAGAGTGCCATCCTAAGCTACGCACGCTAAGGCAGCGTTGTGGCTGTGCCTGCTTAGTTTGGCCTGGCAGGGTGATCCCAGGACGCGAACATGGATCCCGAGAAAGCAAGACCCTAGAGGCACCAGCTCTCCCGCAGCTCTTCTTCCCTGACGCGATTGAAGCCTTACTGAGGAAGCAGCAGTGAAGTGCTGTTCACTCCAAGCCAAAGCCTCTGCGAAAGCACAGCATTTGCTGAGCAATATTCTGCGGGCTGCTGCTGCTGCCTGAGCCCAGTCTCGCTGTGGGAGAAACCCGCATACAACGAAAGCCTCTTTGCCTGGGCGTCTAACCTGGGAAAGCACAGCATTCCATGGGAAATGAGAGTTGGGTTTGGGGATGCTGCTGCTGTTTGCCTGAGCTAGTCTCCGGAGCTCGGAGGATGATACCCACATGGAGCGAAAAACACTTTACCCTAGCATCCCCGGTGCCTGAGAGAGAAGCCAAGTGTGGGGAAGGCGCCGCACGCCGCCCCCGGTGAAGAGAAGGATCCGTTGGACTTGGGGTCGAGAAACGCTTGGGAAGCTGGATATTCTGCCGTGGCACGAACAGCAGGCTGGTGGCAAGACAAGTGTCACCCGCTCCCTGTGCGGAGCGATGGAAACCTGGCTGCTAAGGAGACATGAGGGGACGACTAGGGCTGGGTTGCGTGCTCCACGCTGAGGAAAGAGTCTGGGCAGAAGGCAGGCCTGTCCTGTGCCTCCGATCCCAAGGGGACAGCATCTCCTTGGCCACCTGTCCCAAGGGCAGACTTGGGCTTGCCACCAGGTTCTATACCCGGAACTCACTGAAACAACCCCATGGAGAAACGGGCCGTCAGATGTTGTCTTCCACCAAGATGTGGCAGCGATGTGGGTCGCAGGGGGTGTGCCGGGGAAAGAGTGGAGACAGACCCCCACAGTTCCCCATCCAGTGCACGGGCCGTGTGCAGTTGTCCTTTCGCCTCCTCTCTCCTGTGGTGAAGGCACTGGCCTAGACCCCGAGTCTGCCTGAGCACCAGAGCAAAAGGCAAAGCCTTACCTACCCCAGGAGATGGAAATAGGCATAGAGTGCCATGCTAGGACACGCACGCTGCTGCAGGGTTCTGAATGTGTCTACTTAGTTCGGCATAGCAAGGTGAACCCCCGACGTGACCTTGGAGCCCGGGAAACAAGTTCCAAGAGGCACCAGCTTTCTCGCTGCTCTTCTTCCCTGCCGCTACAGAGCAAACTCCCAAAAGCTTTCTGAGGAAGCGGCAGCGAAGTGCGGTTCGTGCCAAGCTGAAAACCTCTGCACAAGCATAGCAGTCGCTGGGAAATCAGAGTCAGTTCTGTGGGCTGCCTTTGTTGCTTCCTTTACTAGTATTTGCAGCACTATGGGAGAATCCCGCATAGAGCGAAAGCCTCTTTGCCTTGTCATCCCCTCTGGGAAAGCACAGCATTCTTTGGGAAATCAGAGTCGGGTCTGAGGGATTCTCCTCATGCCTGAGCTGGTCTCCACAGCACGGTGTAATAAAACCGCATGGAGCGAAATCCTCTATGCCTGGGCATCCCCTCTGCCTGAGAGAGAAGCGTCCTTGCGCCTGTGCAAAGAACCTTAAGAAAAGGGACACGTTTTCACTGCGCTCCCCAGGAGCATGTCTGTGGAAGGTGCAGCACGCTTCCCGGGGAGAAGAGCAGGAGACGTTGGCCTTCTGGTCTGCAAAAGGTTGCCAAGCAGGAGAGCCGGGCCTGGCAGGCACAGCGGCCAGAGGCAATACAAGTGTCTCCCGCTCCCTTGCAGAGAGACGGAAGCCTGGCTGCTACGGAGAGAAGAGGGGATGAGTAGGGCAAGGCAAGTGCTCCACTCTTAAGAAGGAGTCTGGGTAGAAAGCATGCCTGTCCTGAGCCTCTGGGCCCAAAGAGATAGTAGCGCCTTGGCCACCTGTCTCTAGGGCAGACATGCGCTAGCCACCAGGCGCCTACCCTGAACTCGCAGAAACAGCTCTCTGAAATAACGGGGAGTCAGATGCCATCTTCCTGCAGGATGTGGAAGCTTGGTGGAGGCACAGGGAAAGGGGAAGGATTGGGGAGAGTTTCCCAAAGCTCCCTACTCAGTGCACGGGCCATGAGCAGGAATCCTGTCACCTCTCCTTTCTTGTGGGGAAAGCACTGGCCTAGTCCGCGAGTCCGCCTGAGCGCCAGAGTAAAAGGCCAAGCGATGCCTACACTGGGAGATGGTAGTGTGCATAGAGTGCGATCCTAAGCTACGCAGGCTACTGCAGCGTTGTGGCTGTGCCTGATTAGATCGGCCTGGCAGTGTGATCCCAGGACGCGAACATGGATCCTGGGAACGCAAGACCCTAGAGGCACCAGCTCTCCCGCAGCTCTTCTTCCCTGACGCGATTGAAGCCTTGCTGAGGAAGCAGCAGTGAAGTGCTGTTCGCTCCAAGCCAAAGCCTCTACGAAAGCACAGCATTTGCTGAGCAATGTTGTGCGGGCTGCTGCTGCTTGCCTGAGACCAGTCTCGCGGTGGGAGAAACCCGCATACAACGAAAGCCTCTTTGCCTGGGCATCTCCCAGGCTGGGAAAAGCACAGCGTTGCATGGGAAATGAGAGTTGGGTTTGGGGATGCTGCTGCTGCTTGCCTGAGCAAGTCTCCTGAGCTCGGAGGATGATACCCGCATGGAGCGAAATACCCTTTACCCTAGCATTCCCTCTGCCTGAGAGAGAAGCCAAGTGTGGGGAAGGCGCCGCATGCCGCCCCCCGTGAAGAGAAGGATCCGTTGGACTTGGGGACGGGAAACGCTCGGGAAGCAGGATATTCTGCCGTGGCACGAACAGCAGGCTGGTGGCAAGACAAGTGTCACCCGCACCTTGTGCGTAGCGATGGAAACCTGGCTGCTAAGGAGACATGAGGGGACGACTAAAACTGGGTTGCGTGCTCCACGCTGAGGAAAGAGTCTGGGCAGAAGGCAGGCCTGTCCTGTGCCTCCGATCCCAAGGGGACAGCATCTCCTTGGCCACCTGTTCCAAGGGCAGACTTGGGCTTGCCACCAGGTACTATACCCGGAACTCACTGAAACAACCCCATGGAGAAACGGGCAGTCAGATGCCGTCTTCCACCAAGATGTGGCAGCGATGTGGGTCGCAGGGGGTGTGCCGGGGAAAGAGTGGAGACAGAACCCCACAGTTCCCCATCCAGTGTACGGGCCGTGTGCAGTGATCCTGTCGCCTCCTCTCTCCTGTGGTGAAGGCACTGGCCTAGACCCCGAGTCTGCCTGAGCACCAGAGCAAAAGGCAAAGCCTTACCTACCCCAGTAGATGAAAATAGGCATAGAGTGCCATGCTAGAACACGCACGCTGCTGCAGGGTTCTGAATGTGTCTACTTAGTTCGGCATAGCAAGGTGAACCCCCGACGTGACCTTGGAGCCCGGGAAACAAGTTCCAAGAGGCACCAGCTTTCTCGCTGCTCTTCTTCCCTGCCGCTACAGAGCAAACTCCCAAAAGCTTTCTGAGGAAGCAGCAGCGAAGTGCGGTTCGTGCCAAGGTGAAAACCTCTGCACAAGCATAGCAGTCGCTGGGAAATCAGAGTCAGTTCTGTGGGCTGCCTTTGTTGCTTCCTTTACTAGTATTCGCAGCACTATGGGAGAATCCCGCATAGAGCGAAAGCCTCTTTGCCTTGTCATCCCCTCTGGGAAAGCACAGCATTCTTTGGGAAATCAGAGTCGGGTCTGAGGGAGTCTCCTCATGCCTGAGCTGGTCTCCACAGCTCGGTGTAATAAACCCGCATAGAGCGAAATCCTCTATGCCTGGGCATCCTCTCTGCCTGAGAGAGAAGCGTCCTTGCGCCTGTGCAAAGAACCTTAAGAAAAGGGACACGTTTTCACTGCGCTCCCCAGGAGCATGTCTGTGGAAGGTGCAGCACGCTTCCCGGGGAGAAGAGCAGGAGACGTTGGCCTTCTGGTCTGCAAAAGGTTGCCAAGCAGGAGAGCCGGGCCTGGCAGGAACAGTGGCCAGTGACAATACAAGTGTCTCCCGCTCACTTTCAGAGAGACGGAAGCCTGGCTGCTACGGAGAGAGGAGGGGATGAGTAGGGCACGGCATGTGCTCCACTCTTAGGAAGGAGTCTGGGTTGAAAGCATGCCTGTCCTGAGCCTCTGGGCCCAAAGAGATAGTAGCGCCTTGGCCACCTGTCCCTGGGGAAAACATGCGCTAGGCACCAGGCGCCTACACTGAACTCGCAGAAACAGCTCTCTGAAATAACGGGGAGTCAGAAGCCATCTTCCTGCAGGATGTGGAAGCTTGGTGGAGGCACGGGGAAAGGGAAGGATTGGGGAGGGTTTCCCAAAGTTCCCTATTCAGTGCACGGGCCATGATCAAAAATCCTGTCACCTCTCCTTTCCTGTGGGGAAAGCACTGGCCTAGTCCGCGAGTCCGCCTTAGCGCCAGAGTAAAAGGCCAAGCGATGCCTACACTGGGAGATGGTAGTGTGCATAGAGTGCCATCCTAAGCTACGCACGCTAAGGCAGCGTTGTGGCTGTGCCTGCTTAGTTCGGCCTGGCAGGGTGATCCCAGGACGCGAACATGGATCCCGAGAAAGCAAGACCCTAGAGGCACCAGCTCTCCCGCAGCTCTTCTTCCCTGACGCGATTGAAGCCTTGCTGAGGAAGCAGCAGTGAAGTGCTGTTCACTCCAAGCCAAAGCCTCTGCGAAAGCACAGCATTTGCTGAGCAATATTCTGCGGGCTGCTGCTGCTGCCTGAGCCCAGTCTCGCGGTGGGAGAAACCCGCATACAATGAAAGCCTCTTTGCCTGGGCGTCTAACCTGGGAAAGCACAGCATTCCATGGGAAATGAGAGTTGGGTTTGGGGATGCTGCTGCTGTTTGCCTGAGCTACTCTCCAGAGCTCGGAGGATGATACCCACATGGAGCGAAAAACACTTTACCCTAGCATCCCCGGTGCCTGAGAGAGAAGCCAAGTGTGGGGAAGGTGCCGCACTCCGCCCCCGGTGAAGAGAAGGATCCGTTGGACTTGGGGACGGGAAACGCTTGGGAAGCAGGATATTCTGCCGTGGCACGAACAGCAGGCTGGTGGCAAGACAAGTGTCACCCGCTCCCTGTGCGGAGCGATGGAAACCTGGCTGCTAAGGAGACATGAGGGGACGACTAGGGCTGGGATGCGTGCTCCAGGCTGAGGAAAGAGTCTGGGCAGAAGGCAGGCCTGTCCTGTGCCTCCGATCCCAAGGGGACAGCATCTCCTTGGCCACCTGTCCCAAGGGCAGACTTGGGCTTGCCACCAGGTTCTATACCCGGAACTCACTGAAACAACCCCATGGAGAAACGGGCAGTCAGATGCTGTCTTCCACCAAGATGTGGCAGCGATGTGGGTCGCAGAGGGTGTGCCGGGGAAAGAGTGGAGACAGAACCCCACAGTTCCCCATCCAGTGCACGGGCCGTGTGCAGTGATCCTGTCGCCTCCTCTCTCCTGTGGTGAAGGCACTGGCCTAGACCCCGAGTCTGCCTGAGCGCCAGAGCAAAAGGAAAAGCCTTACCTACCCCAGGAGATGAAAATAGGCATAGAGTGCCATGCTACGACACGCACGCTGCTGCAGGGTTCTGAATGTGTCTACTTAGTTCGGCATAGCAAGGTGAACCCCCGACGTGACCTTGGAGCCCGGGAAACAAGTTCCAAGAGGCACCAGCTTTCTCGCTGCTCTTCTTCCCTGCCGCTACAGAGCAAACTCCCAAAAGCTTTCTTAGGAAGCAGCAGCGAAGTGCGGTTCTTGCCAAGCTGAAAACCTCTGCACAAGCATAGCAGTCGCTGGGAAATCAGAGTCAGTTCTGTGGGCTGCCTTTGTTGCTTCCTTTACTAGTATTCGGAGCACTATGGGAGAATCCCGCATAGAGCGAAAGCCTCTTTGCCTTGTCATCCCCTCTGGGAAAGCACAGCATTCTTTGGGAAATCAGAGTCGGGTCTGAGGGATTCTCCTCATGCCTGAGCTGGTCTCCACAGCACGGTGTAATAAACCCGCATGGAGCGAAATCCTCTATGCCTGGGCATCCTCTCTGCCTGAGAGAGAAGCGTCCTTGCGCCTGTGCAAAGAACCTTAAGAAAAGGGACACGTTTTCACTGCGCTCCCCAGGAGCATGTCTGTGGAAGGTACAGCACGCTTCCCGGGGAGAAGAGCAGGATACGTTGGCCTTCTCGTCTGCAAAATGTTGCCAAGCAGGAGAGCCGGGCCTGGCAGGCACAGCGGCCAGTGGCAATACAAGTGTCTCCCGCTCCCTTGCAGAGAGACGGGAGCCTGGCTGCTACGGAGAGAGGAGGGGATGTGTAGGGTACGGCATGTGCTCCACTCTTAGGAAGGAGTCTGGGTAGAAAGCATGCCTGTCCTGGGCCTCTGGGCCCAAAGAGATAGTAGCGCCTTGGCCACCTGTCCCTGGGGCAGACATGAGCTAGCCACCAGGCGCCTACCTTGAACTCGCAGAAACATCTCTCTGAAATAACGGGGAGTCAGATGCCATCTTCCTGCAGGATGTGGAAGCTTGGTGGAGGCACGGGGAAAGGGGAAGGATTGAGGAGAGTTTCAAAAAGCTCCCTATTCAGTGCACGGGCCATGAGCAGGAATCCTGTCACCTCTACTTTCCTGTGGGGAAAGCACTGGCCTAGTCCGCGAGACCGCCTGAGCGCCAGAGTAAAAGGCCAAGCGATGCCTACACTGGGAGATGGTAGTGTGCATAGAGTGCCATCCTAAGCTACGCACGCTACTGCAGCGTTGTGGCTGTGCCTGCTTAGTTCGGCCTGGCAGGGTGATCCCAGGACGAGAACATGGATCCCGAGCAAGCAAGACCCTAGAGGCACCAGCTCTCCCGCAGCTCTTCTTCCCTGACGCGATTGAAGCCTTGCTAAGGAAGCAGCAGTGAAGTGCTGTTCGCTCCAAGCCAACGCCTCTACGAAAGCATATCTGACTCCCCGTTATTTCAGGGAGCTGTTTCTGCGAGTTCAGGGTAGGCGCCTGGTGGCTAGTGCATGTCTGCCCCAGGGACAGGTGGCCAAGGAGCTGCCGTCTCCTTAAGCCCAGAGGCTCAGGACAGGCATGCTCTCTGCCCAGACTCCTTCCTAAGAGAGGACCACGCGCCCTGCCCACCTCATCCCCTCCTGTCTCCTTAGCTGGCCAGACTTCCTTCTCTGCACAGGGAGCTAGGGACACTTGTATTGTCCCTGGCCGCTGTGCCTGCCTGGGAAGGCTCTCCTGCTTAGCAACCTTTTCCGGACCAGAAGGCCAACGGCTCCTGCTCTTCTCACTGGGCAGCTTGCTGCACCTTTCACAGACATGCTCCAGGGGAGCGCCGTGAACGACATGTCCCTTTCCTTAAGGCTCTTTCCACAGGCGCAAGCTCGCTTCTCTCTCAGGCAGAGAGATGCACAGGCAAAGAAGATTTCGTTCCATGCGGGTTGATTACACCGTGCTGAGGAGACCAGCTCAGGCAACAGGAGAATCCCTCAGACCCGAATCTGGTTTCGCAAAGAATGCTATGCTTTCCCAGAGGGGATGCCAGGGCAAAGAGGATTTCGCTCTATGCCGTATGCTCCCATAGTGCTGCGAATACTAGGCTAAGGCAAGCAACAAAAGCAGCCCACAGAACAGACTCTGATTTCCCCGCGACTGCTACGCTTTCGCAGAGGTTTTCAGCTTGGCACGAACCGCACTTCGCTGCTGTTTCCTCAGAAAGGCTTTGGGTGTTCACTCTGTCGCGGCAGGGAAGAAGCGAGGCCGGAGAGCTGGTGCCTCTTGGGACTTGCTTTCCCGGGCTTCAAGATCACGCCCGGGGTTCTCCTTGCTATGCCGAACTAAGCAGACACAATCACAACCCTGTAGCAGCGTGCGTGTCTTAGCATGGCACTCTATGCCTATTACCATCTCCTGGGGTAGGTAAGGCTTTGCCTTTTCTCTGGCGCTCAGGCAGACTCGGGGTCTAGGCCAGTGCCTTCACCACAGGAGAGAGGAGGCGACAGGATCACTGCACACGGCCCGTGCACTGCGACGGGCAACTGTGGGGGACTGTCTGGACTCCTTTCCCGGCACACGCCCTGCCACCTACATCGCTGCCACATCTTGGTGGAAGACGACATCTGACTGCCTGTTTCTCCATGGGTTTCTTTCTGCGCATTCCGGGTATAGCACCTGGTGGCAAGCCCAATTCTGCCCTTGGGACAGGTGGCCAAGGAGATGATCTCCCCTTGGTACCAGAGGCACAGGACAGGCCTGCCTTCTGCCCAGACTCCTTCCTCAGAGTGGTTCACGCTCCTCTGCCCTAGTCGTCCCCTCATGTCTCCTTAGCAGCCGGGGTTCCATCGCTCCGCACATGGAGCAGGTGACACTTGTCTTGCCACCGGCCTGCTGTTAGTGCCACGGCAGGCTATCCTGCTTCCCGAGCGTTTCCTGACCCCAAGGCCAACGGCTCCTTCTCTTCTCCGGGGGCGGCGTGCTGAGCCTTCCCCACTCTTGGCTTCTCTCTCTGGCAGAGGGTATGCTAGGGCAAAGGGTATTTCGCTCCATGCGAGTATCTTCCACCGAGCTCCGGAGACTAGCTCAGGAAAGCAGTAGCAGCATCCCCAAACCCAACTCTGATTTCCCAAGGAACGCAGTGTTTCCCAGGGGAGATGCCCAGGCAATGAGACTTTCGCTGTATGCGGGTTTCTCCCACCGTCAGACTGGGCTCAGGCAAGCAGCAGCAGCCCACAGAACATTTCTCAGCGAATGCTGTGCTTTCGCAGAGGCTTTGGCTTGGAGCGAACAGCACTTCGCTGCTGCTTCCTCAGCAAGCCTTCAGATGCCTCAGGGAAGAAGAGCTGCGAGAGAGCTGGTGCCTCTTGGGCCTTGCTTTCCAGGGCTCCATGTTCGCGTCCTGGGATCACCCTGCCAGGCCAAACTAAGCAGACACAGCCACAATGCTGCTATAGCGCTCGAAGCCTTGGATGGCACGCTATGCACAGCACCATCTCCCAGTGTAGGCATCGCTTGGCCTTTTACTCTGGCGGTCAGGCGGACTCGCGGACTAGGCCAGTGCTTTCACCACAGGAAAGGAAAGGTGACAGGATCCGAGCACACCGCCCGTGCACTTAATAGGAAGCTTTGGGGGACTGTCCCCACTCCTTCCCCTTAAACCCCGTGCCTCCTCCAAGCTTCCACATCCTGGAGGAAGACGGCATCTGACTCTCCGTTATTTCAGGGTGCTGTTTCTGCGAGTTCAGTGTAGGCGCCTGGTGGCTAGTGCATGTCTGCCCCAGGACAGGTGGCCAAAGAGCTGCCGTCTCCTTAAGCCCAGAGGCTCAGGACAGGCATGCTCTCTGCCCAGACTCCTTCCTAAGAGAGGACCACGCGCCCTGCCCACCTCATCCCCTCCTGTCTCCTTAGCTGGCCAGACTTCCTTCTCTGCACAGGGAGCTAGTGACACTTGTATTGTCCCTGGCCGCTGTGCCTGCCTGGGAAGGCTCTCCTGCTTAGCAACCTTTTCCGGACCAGAAGGCCAACGGCTCCTGCTCTTCTCACTGGGCAGCTTGCTGCACCTTTCACAGACATGCTCCAGGGGAGCGCCGTGAACGACATGTCCCTTTCCTTAAGGCTCTTTCCACAGGCGCAAGCTCGCTTCTCTCTCAGGGAGAGAGATGCACAGGCAAAGAAGATTTCGTTCCATGCGGGTTGATTACACCGTGCTGAGGAGACCAGCTCAGGCAACAGGAGAATCCCTCAGACCCGAATCTGGTTTCGCAAAGAATGCTATGCTTTCCCAGAGGGGATGCCAGGGCAAAGAGGATTTCGCTCTATGCCGTATGCTCCCATAGTGCTGCGAATACTAGGCTAAGGCAAGCAACAAAAGCAGCCCACAGAACAGACTCTGATTTCCCCGCGACTGCTACGCTTTCGCAGAGGTTTTCAGCTTGGCACGAACCGCACTTCGCTGCTGTTTCCTCAGAAAGGCTTTGGGTGTTCACTCTGTCGCGGCAGGGAAGAAGCGAGGCCGGAGAGCTGGTGCCTCTTGGGACTTGCTTTCCCGGGCTTCAAGATCACGCCCGGGGTTCTCCTTGCTATGCCGAACTAAGCAGACACAATCACAACCCTGTAGCAGCGTGCGTGTCTTAGCATGGCACTCTATGCCTATTACCATCTCCTGGGGTAGGTAAGGCTTTGCCTTTTCTCTGGCGCTCAGGCAGACTCGGGGTCTAGGCCAGTGCCTTCACCACAGGAGAGAGGAGGCGACAGGATCACTGCACACGGCCCGTGCACTGCGACGGGCAACTGTGGGGGACTGTCTGGACTCCTTTCCGGCACACGCCCTGCCACCTACATCGCTGCCACATCTTGGTGGAAGACGACATCTGACTGCCTGTTTCTCCATGGGTTTCTTTCTGCGCATTCCGGGTATAGCACCTGGTGGCAAGCCCAATTCTGCCCTTGGGACAGGTGGCCAAGGAGATGATCTCCCCTTGGTACCAGAGGCACAGGACAGGCCTGCCTTCTGCCCAGACTCCTTCCTCAGAGTGGTTCACGCTCCTCTGCCCTAGTCGTCCCCTCATGTCTCCTTAGCAGCCGGGGTTCCATCGCTCCGCACATGGAGCAGGTGACACTTGTCTTGCCACCGGCCTGCTGTTAGTGCCACGGCAGGCAATCCTGCTTCCCGAGCGTTTCCTGACCCCAAGGCCAACGGCTCCTTCTCTTCTCCGGGGGCGGCGTGCTGAGCCTTCCCCACTCTTGGCTTCTCTCTAAGGCAGAGGGTATGCTAGGGCAAAGGGTATTTCGCTCCATGCGAGTATCTTCCACCGAGCTCCGGAGACTAGCTCAGGCAAGCAGTAGCAGCATCCCCAAACCCAACTCTGATTTCCCAAGGAACGCAGTGCTTTCCCAGGGGAGATGCCCAGGCAATGAGGCTTTCGCTGTATGCGGGTTTCTCCCACCGTCAGACTGGGCTCAGGCAAGCAGCAGCAGCCCACAGAACATTTCTCAGCGAATGCTGTGCTTTCGCAGAGGCTTTGGCTTGGAGCGAACAGCACTTCGCTGCTGCTTCCTCAGCAAGCCTTCAGTTGCCTCAGGGAAGAAGAGCTGCGGGAGAGCTGGTGCCTCTTGGGCCTTGCTTTCCAGGGCTCCATGTTCGCGTCCTGGGATCACCCTGCCAGGCCGAACTAAGCAGACACAGCCACAATGCTGCTATAGCGCGCGAAGCCTTGGATGGCACACTATGCACAGCACCATCTCCCAGTGTAAGCATCGCTTCGCCTTTTACTCTGGCGGTCAGGCGGCCTCGCGGACTAGGCCAGTGCTTTCGCCACAGGAAAGGAAAGGTGACAGGATCCGAGCACACCGCCCGTGCACTTAATAGGAAGCTTTGGGGGACTGTCCCCACTCCTTCCCCTTAAACCCCGTGCCTCCTCCAAGCTTCCACATCCTGGAGGAAGACAGCATCTGACTCTCCGTTATTTCAGGGTGCTGTTTCTGCGAGTTCAGTGTAGGCGCCTGGTGGCTAGTGCATGTCTGCCCCAGGGACAGGTGGCCAAGGAGCTGCCGTCTCCTTAAGCCCAGAGGCTCAGGACAGGCATGCTCTCTGCCCAGACTCCTTCCTAAGAGAGGACCACACGCCCTGCCTACCTCATCCCCTCCTGTCTCCTTAGCTGGCCAGACTTCCTTCTCTGCACAGGGAGCTAGTGACACTTGTATTGTCCCTGGCCGCTGTGCCTGCCTGGGAAGGCTCTCCTGCTTAGCAACCTTTTCCAGACCAGAAGGCCAACGGCTCCTGCTCTTCTCACTGGGCAGCTTGCTGCACCTTTCACAGACATGCTCCTGGGGAGCGCCGTGAAAGACATGTCCCTTTCCTTAAGGCTCTTTCCACAGGCGCAAGCTCGCTTCTCTCTCAGGCAGAGAGATGCACAGGCAAAGAAGATTTCGTTCCATGCGGGTTGATTACACCGTGCTGAGGAGACCAGCTCAGGCAACAGGAGAATCCCTCAGACCCGAATCTGGTTTCGCAAAGAATGCTATGCTTTCCCAGAGGGGATGCCAGGGCAAAGATGATTTCGCTCTATGCCGTATGCTCCCATAGTGCTGCGAATACTAGGCTAAGGCAAGCAACAAAAGCAGCCCACAGAACAGACTCTGATTTCCCCGCGACTGCAATGCTTTGGCAGAGGTTTTCAGCTTGGCACGAACCGCACTTCGCTGCTGTTTCCTCAGAAAGGCTTTGGGTGTTCACTCTGTCCCGGCAGGGAAGAAGAGAGGCGGGAGAGCTGGTGCCTCTTGGGACTTGCTTTCCCGGGCTTCAAGATCACGCCCGGGGTTCTCCTTGCTATGCCGAACTAAGCAGACACAGTCACAACCCTGCAGCAGCGTGCGTGTCTTAGCATGGCACTCTATGCCTATTACCATCTCCTGGGGTAGGTAAGGCTTTGCCTTTTCTCTGGCGCTCAGGCAGACTCGGGGTCTAGGCCAGTGCCTTCACCACAGGAGAGAGGAGGCGACAGGATCTCTGCACACGGCCCGTGCACTGGGACGGGCAACTGTGGGGGACTGTCTCGACTCCTTTCCCGGCACACGCCCTGCCACCCACATCGCTGCCACATCTTGGTGGAAGACGGCATCTGACTGCCTGTTTCTCCATGGGTTTCTTTCTGCGCGTTCCGGGGATAGCACCTGGTGGCAAGCCCAAGTCTGCCCTTGGGACAGGTGGCCAAGGAGATGATCTCCCCTTGGTACCAGAGGCACAGGACAGACCTGCCTTCTGCCCAGACTCCTTCCTCAGAGTGGTTCACGCTCCTCTGCCCTAGTCGTCCCCTCATGTCTCCTTATCAGCCGGGGTTCCATCGCTCCGCACATGGAGCAGGTGACACTTGTCTTGCCACCGGCCTGCTGTTACTGCCACGGCAGGCTATCCTGCTTCCCGAGCGTTTCCTGACCCCAAGGCCAACGGCTCCTTCTCTTCTCCGGGGGCGGCGTGCTGAGCCTTCCCCACTCTTGGCTTCTCTCTAAGGCAGAGGGTATGCTAGGGCAAAGGGTATTTCGCTCCATGCGAGTATCTTCCACCGAGCTCCGGAGACTAGCTCAGGCAAGCAGTAGCAGCATCCCCAAACCCAACTCTGATTTCCCAAGGAACGCAGTGCTTTCCCAGGGGAGATGGCCAGGCAATGAGGCTTTCGCTGAATGTGGATTTCTCCCACCGTCAGACTGGGCTCAGGCAAGCAGCAGCAGCCCACAGAACATTTCTCAGCGAATGCTGTGCTTTCGCAGAGGCTTTGGCTTGGAGCGAACAGCACTTCGCTGCTGCTTCCTCAGCAAGCCTTCAGTTGCCTCAGGGAGAAGAGCTGCGGGAGAGCTGGTGCCTCTTGGGCCTTGCTTTCCAGGGCTCCATGTTCGCGTCCTGGGATCACCCTGCCAGGCCGAACTAAGCAGACACAGCCACAATGCTGCTATAGCGCGCGAAGCCTTCGATGGAACTCTATGCACAGCACCATCTCCCAGTGTAGGCATCGCTTGGCCTTTTACTCTGGCGGTCAGGCGGACTCGCGGACTAGGCCAGTGCTTTCGCCACAGAAAAGGAAAGGTGACAGGATCCGAGCGCACCGCCCGTGCACTTAATAGGGAGCTTTGGGGGACTGTCCCCACTCCTTCCCCTTAAACCCCGTGCCTCCTCCAAGCTTCCACATCCTGGAGGAAGACGGCATCTGACTCTCCGTTATTTCAGGGTGCTGTTTCTGCGAGTTCAGTGTAGGCGCCTGGTGGCTAGTGCATGTCTGCCCCAGGGACAGGTGGCCAAGGAGCTGCCGTCTCCTTAAGCCCAGAGGCTCAGGACAGGCATGCTCTCTGCCCAGACACCTTCCTAAGAGAGGACCACGCGCCCTGCCCACCTCATCCCCTCCTGTCTCCTTAGCTGGCCAGACTTCCTTCTCTGCACAGGGAGCTAGTGACACTTGTATTGTCCCTGGCCGCTGTGCCTGCCTGGGAAGGCTCTCCTGCTTAGCAACCTTTTCCAGACCAGAAGGCCAACGGCTCCTGCTCTTCTCACTGGGCAGCTTGCTGCACCTTTCACAGACATGCTCCTGGGGAGCGCCGTGAAAGACATGTCCCTTTCCTTAAGGCTCTTTCCACAGGCGCAAGCTCGCTTCTCTCTCAGGCAGAGAGATGCACAGGCAAAGAAGATTTCGTTCCATGCGGGTTGATTACACCGTGCTGAGGAGACCAGCTCAGGCAACAGGAGAATCCCTCAGACCCGAATCTGGTTTCGCAAAGAATGCTATGCTTTCCCAGAGGGGATGACAGGGCAAAGAGGATTTCGCTCTATGCCGTATGCTCCCATAGTGCTGCGAATACTAGGCTAAGGCAAGCAACAAAAGCAGCCCACAGAACAGACTCTGATTTCCCCGCGACTGCTATGCTTTCGCAGAGGTTTTCAGCTTGGCACGAACCGCACTTCGCTGCTGTTTCCTCAGAAAGGCTTTGGGTGTTCACTCTGTCGCGGCAGGGAAGAAGAGAGGCGGGAGAGCTGGTGCCTCTTGGGACTTGCTTTCCCGGGCTTCAAGATCACACCGGGTGTTCTCCTTGCTATGCCGAACTAAGCAGACACAGTCACAACCCTGTAGCAGCGTGCGTGTCTTAGCATGGCACTCTATGCCTATTACCATCTCCTGGGGTAGGTAAGGCTTTGCCTTTTCTCAGGCGCTTAGGCAGACTCGGGGTCTAGGCCAGTGCCTTCACCACAGGAGAGAGGAGGCGACAGGATCACTGCACACGGCCCGTGCACTGGGACGGGCAACTGTGGGGGACTGCCTCGACTCCTTCCCGGCACACGCCCTGCCACCCACATCGCTGCCACATCTTGGTGGAAGACGGCATCTGACCTCCTGTTTCTCCATTGGTTTCTTTCTGCGCGTTCCGGGTATAGCACCTGGTGGCAAGCCCAAGTCTGCCCTTGGGACAGGTGGCCAAGGAGATGATCTCCCCTTGGGACCAGAGGCACAGGACAGGCCTGCCTACTGCCCAGACTCCTTCCTCAGAGTGGTTCACGCTCCTCTGCCCTAGTCGTCCACTCATGTCTCCTTAGCAGCCGGGGTTCCATCGCTCCGCACATGGAGCAGGTGACACTTGTCTTGCCACCGGCCTGCTGTTACTGCCACGGCAGGCTATCCTGCTTCCCGAGCGTTTCCTGACCCCAAGGCCAACGGCTCCTTCTCTTCTCCGGGGGCGGCGTGCTGAGCCTTCCCCACTCTTGGCTTCTCTCTAAGGCAGAGGGTATGCTAGGGCAAAGGGTATTTCGCTCCATGCGAGTATCTTCCACCGAGATCCGGAGACTAGCTCAGGCAAGCAGTAGCAGCATCCCCAAACCCAACTCTGATTTCCCAAGGAACGCAGTGCTTTCCCAGGGGAGATGCCCAGGCAATGAGGCTTTCGCTGAATGCGGGTTTCTCCCACCGTCAGACTGGGCTCAGGCAAGCAGCAGCAGCCCACAGAACATTTCTCAGCGAATGCTGTGCTTTCGCAGAGGCTTTGGCTTGGAGCCAACAGCACTTCGCTGCTGCTTCCTCAGCAAGCCTTCAGTTGCCTCAGGGAGAAGAGCTGCGGGAGAGCTGGTGCCTCTTGGGCCTTGCTTTCCAGGGCTCCATGTTCGCGTCCTGGGATCACCCTGCCAGGCCGAACTAAGCAGACACAGCCACAATGCTGCTATAGCGCGCGAAGCCTTGGATGGCACTCTGTGCACAGCACCATCTCCCAGTGTAGGCATCGCTTGGCCTTTTACTCTGGCGGTCAGGCGGACTCGCGGACTAGGCCAGTGCTTTCACCACAGGAAAGGAAAGGTGACAGGATCCGAGCACACCGCCCGTGCACTTAATAGGGAGCTTTGGGGGACTGTCCCCACTCCTTCCCCTTAAACCCCGTGCCTCCTCCAAGCTTCCACATCCTGGAGGAAGACGGCATCTGACTCTCCGTTATTTCAGGGAGCTGTTTCTGCGAGTTCAGTGTAGGCGCCTGGTGGCTAGTGCATGTCTGCCCCAGGGACAGGTGGCCAAGGAGCTGCCGTCTCCTTAAGCCCAGAGGCTCAGGACAGGCATGCTCTCTGCCCAGACTTTTTCCTAAGAGAGGACCACGCGCCCTGCCCACCTCATCCCCTCCTGTCTCCTTAGCTGGCCAGACTTCCTTCTCTGCACAGGGAGCTAGTGACACTTGTATTGTCCCTGGCCGCTGTGCCTGCCTGGGAAGGCTCTCCTGCTTAGCAACCTTTTCCAGACCAGAAGGCCAACGGCTCCTGCTCTTCTCACTGGGCAGCTTGCTGCACCTTTCACAGACATGCTCCTGGGGAGCGCCGTGAAAGACATGTCCCTTTCCTTAAGGCTCTTTCCACAGGCGCAAGCTCGCTTCTCTCTCAGGCAGAGAGATGCACAGGCAAAGAAGATTTCGTTCCATGCGGGTTTATTACACCGTGCTGAGGAGACCAGCTCAGGCAACAGGAGAATCCCTCAGACCCGAATCTGGTTTCGCAAAGAATGCTTTGCTTTCCCAGAGGGGATGACAGGGCAAAGAGGATTTCGCTCTATGCCGTATGCTCCCATAGTGCTGCGAATACTAGGCTAAGGCAAGCAACAAAAGCAGCCCACAGAACAGACTCTGATTTCCCCGCGACTGCTATGCTTTCGCAGAGGTTTTCAGCTTGGCACGAACCGCACTTCGCTGCTGTTTCCTCAGAAAGGCTTTGGGTGTTCACTCTGTCGCGGCAGGGAAGAAGAGAGGCGGGAGAGCTGGTGCCTCTTGGGACTTGCTTTCCCGGGCTTCAAGATCACACCGGGTGTTTTCCTTGCTATGCCGAACTAAGCAGACACAGTCACAACCCTGTAGCAGCGTGCGTGTCTTAGCATGGCACTCTATGCCTATTACCATCTCCTGGGGTAGGTAAGGCTTTGCCTTTTCTCAGGCGCTTAGGCAGACTCGGGGTCTAGGCCAGTGCCTTCACCACAGGAGAGAGGAGGCGACAGGATCACTGCACACGGCCCGTGCACTGGGACGGGCAACTGTGGGGGACTGCCTCGACTCCTTCCCGGCACACGCCCTGCCACCCACATCGCTGCCACATCTTGGTGGAAGACGGCATCTGACTGCCTGTTTCTCCATTGGTTTCTTTCTGCGCGTTCCGGGTAGAGCACCTGGTGGCAAGCCCAAGTCTGCCCTTGGGACAGGTGGCCAAGGAGATGATCTCCCCTTGGGACCAGAGGCACAGGACAGGCCTGCCTTCTGCCCAGACTCCTTCCTCAGAGTGGTTCACGCTCCTCTGCCCTAGTCGTCCCCTCATGTCTCCTTAGCAGCCGGGGTTCCATCACTCCGCACATGGAGCAGGTGACACTTGTCTTGCCACCGGCCTGCTGTTACTGCCACGGCAGGCTATCCTGCTTCCCGAGCGTTTCCTGACCCCAAGGCCAACGGCTCCTTCTCTTCTCCGGGGGCGGCGTGCTGAGCCTTCCCCACTCTTGGCTTCTCTCTAAGGCAGAGGGTATGCTAGGGCAAAGGGTATTTCGCTCCATGCGAGTATCTTCCACCGAGCTCCGGAGACTAGCTCAGGCAAGCAGTAGCAGCATCCCCAAACCCAACTCTGATTTCCCAAGGAACGCAGTGCTTTCCCAGGGGAGATGCCCAGGCAATGAGGCTTTCGCTGAATGCGGGTTTCTCCCACCGTCAGACTGGGCTCAGGCAAGCAGCAGCAGCCCACAGAACATTTCTCAGCGAATGCTGTGCTTTCGCAGAGGCTTTGGCTTGGAGCCAACAGCACTTCGCTGCTGCTTCCTCAGCAAGCCTTCAGTTGCCTCAGGGAGAAGAGCTGCGGGAGAGCTGGTGCCTCTTGGGCCTTGCTTTCCAGGGCTCCATGTTCGCGTCCTGGGATCACCCTGCCAGGCCGAACTAAGCAGACACAGCCACAATGCTGCTATAGCGCGCGAAGCCTTGGATGGCACTCTGTGCACAGCACCATCTCCCAGTGTAGGCATCGCTTGGCCTTTTACTCTGGCGGTCAGGCGGACTCGCGGACTAGGCCAGTGCTTTCACCACAGGAAAGGAAAGGTGACAGGATCCGAGCACACCGCCCGTGCACTTAATAGGGAGCTTTGGGGGACTGTCCCCACTCCTTCCCCTTAAACCCCGTGCCTCCTCCAAGCTTCCACATCCTGGAGGAAGACGGCATCTGACTCTCCGTTATTTCAGGGAGCTGTTTCTGCGAGTTCAGTGTAGGCGCCTGGTGGCTAGTGCATGTCTGCCCCAGGGACAGGTGGCCAAGGAGCTGCCGTCTCCTTAAGCCCAGAGGCTCAGGACAGGCATGCTCTCTGCCCAGACTCCTTCCTAAGAGAGGACCACGCGCCCTGCCCACCTCATCCCCTCCTGTCTCCTTAGCTGGCCAGACTTCCTTCTCTGCACAGGGAGCTAGTGACACTTGTATTGTCCCTGGCCGCTGTGCCTGCCTGGGAAGGCTCTCCTGCTTAGCAACCTTTTCCAGACCAGAAGGCCAACGGCTCCTGCTCTTCTCACTGGGCAGCTTGCTGCACCTTTCACAGACATGCTCCTGGGGAGCGCCGTGAAAGACATGTCCCTTTCCTTAAGGCTCTTTCCACAGGCGCAAGCTCGCTTCTCTCTCAGGCAGAGAGATGCACAGGCAAAGAAGATTTCGTTCCATGCGGGTTGATTACACCGTGCTGAGGAGACCAGCTCAGGCAACAGGAGAATCCCTCAGACCCGAATCTGGTTTCGCAAAAAATGCTATGCTTTCCCAGAGGGGATGACAGGGCAAAGAGGATTTCGCTCTATGCCGTATGCTCCCATAGTGCTGCGAATACTAGGCTAAGGCAAGCAACAAAAGCAGCCCACAGAACAGACTCTGATTTCCCCGCGACTGCTATGCTTTCGCAGAGGTTTTCAGCTTGGCACGAACCGCACTTCGCTGCTGTTTCCTCAGAAAGGCTTTGGGTGTTCACTCTGTCGCGGCAGGGAAGAAGAGAGGCGGGAGAGCTGGTGCCTCTTGGGACTTGCTTTCCGGGACTTCAAGATCACGCCCGGGATTCTCCTTGCTATGCCGAACTAAGCAGACACAGTCACAACCCTGCAGCAGCGTGCGTGTCTTAGCATGGCACTCTATGCCTATTACCATCTCCTGGGGTAGGTAAGGCTTTGCCTTTTCTCTGGCGCTCAGGCAGACTCGGGGTCTAGGCCAGTGCCTTCACCACAGGAGAGAGGAGGCGACAGGATCACTGCACACGGCCCGTGCACTGGGACGGGCAACTGTGGGGGACTGTCTCGACTCCTTTCCCGGCACACGCCCTGCCACCCACATCGCTGCCACATCTTGGTGGAAGACGGCATCTGACTGCCTGTTTCTCCATGGGTTTCTTTCTGCGCGTTCCGGGTATAGCACCTGGTGGCAAGCCCAAGTCTGCCCTTGGGACAGGTGGCCAAGGAGATGATCTCCCCTTGGTACCAGAGGCACAGGACAGGCCTGCCTTCTGCCCAGACTCCTTCCTCAGAGTGGTTCACGCTCCTCTGCCCTAGTCGTCCCCTCATGTCTCCTTAGCAGCCGGGGTTCCATCGCTCCGCACATGGAGCAGGTGACACTTGTCTTGCCACCGGCCTGCTGTTACTGCCACGGCAGGCTATCCTGCTTCCCGAGCGTTTCCTGACCCCAAGGCCAACGGCTCCTTCTCTTCTCCGGGGGCGGCGTGCTGAGCCTTCCCCACTCTTGGCTTCTCTCTAAGGCAGAGGGTATGCTAGGGCAAAGGGTATTTCGCTCCATGCGAGTATCTTCCACCGAGCTCCGGAGACTAGCTCAGGCAAGCAATAGCAGCATCCCCAAACCCAACTCTGATTTCCCAAGGAACGCAGTGCTTTCCCAGGGGAGATGGCCAGGCAATGAGGCTTTCGCTGAATGCGGCTTTCTCCCACCGTCAGACTGGGCTCAGGCAAGCAGCAGCGGCCCACAGAACATTTCTCAGCGAATGCTGTGCTTTCGCAGAGGCTTTGGCTTGGAGCCAACAGCACTTCGCTGCTGCTTCCTCAGCAAGCCTTCAGTTGCCTCAGGGAGAAGAGCTGCGGGAGAGCTGGTGCCTCTTGGGCCTTGCTTTCCAGGGCTCCATGTTCGCGTCCTGGGATCACCCTGCCAGGCCGAACTAAGCAGACACAGCCACAATGCTGCTATAGCGCGCGAAGCCTTGGATGGCACTCTATGCACAGCACCATCTCCCAGTGTAGGCATCGCTTGGCCTTTTACTCTGGCGGTCAGGCGGACTCTCGGACTAGGCCAGTGCTTTCACCACAGGAAAGGAAAGGTGACAGGATCCGAGCACACCGCCCGTGCACTTAATAGGGAGCTTTGGGGACTGTCCCCACTCCTTCCCCTTAAACCCCGTGCCTCCTCCAAGCTTCCACATCCTGGAGGAAGACGGCATCTGACTCCCCGTTATTTCAGGGTGCTGTTTCTGCGAGTTCAGTGTAGGCGCCTGGTGGCTAGTGCATGTCTGCCCCAGGGACAGGTGGCCAAGGGGCTGCCGTCTCCTTAAGCCCAGAGGCTCAGGACAGGCATGCTCTCTGCCCAGACTCCTTCCTAAGAGAGGACCACGCGCCCTGCCCACCTCATCCCCTCCTGTCTCCTTAGCTGGCCAGACTTCCTTCTCTGCACAGGGAGCTAGTGACACTTGTATTGTCCCTGGCCGCTGTGCCTGCCTGGGAAGGCTCTCCTGCTTAGCAACCTTTTCCAGACCAGAAGGCCAACGGCTCCTGCTCTTCTCACTGGGCAGCTTGCTGCACCTTTCACAGACATGCTCCTGGGGAGCGCCGTGAAAGACATGTCCCTTTCCTTAAGGCTCTTTCCACAGGCGCAAGCTCGCTTCTCTCTCAGGCAGAGAGATGCACAGGCAAAGAAGATTTCGTTCCATGCGGGTTGATTACACCGTGCTGAGGAGACCAGCTCAGGCAACAGGAGAATCCCTCAGACCCGAATCTGGTTTCGCAAAAAATGCTATGCTTTCCCAGAGGGGATGACAGGGCAAAGAGGATTTCGCTCTATGCCGTATGCTCCCATAGTGCTGCGAATACTAGGCTAAGGCAAGCAACAAAAGCAGCCCACAGAACAGACTCTGATTTCCCCGCGACTGCTATGCTTTCGCAGAGGTTTTCAGCTTGGCACGAACCGCACTTCGCTGCTGTTTCCTCAGAAAGGCTTTGGGTGTTCACTCTGTCGCGGCAGGGAAGAAGAGAGGCGGGAGAGCTGGTGCCTCTTGGGACTTGCTTTCCGGGACTTCAAGATCACGCCCGGGATTCTCCTTGCTATGCCGAACTAAGCAGACACAGTCACAACCCTGCAGCAGCGTGCGTGTCTTAGCATGGCACTCTATGCCTATTACCATCTCCTGGGGTAGGTAAGGCTTTGCCTTTTCTCTGGCGCTCAGGCAGACTCGGGGTCTAGGCCAGTGCCTTCACCACAGGAGAGAGGAGGCGACAGGATCACTGCACACGGCCCGTGCACTGGGACGGGCAACTGTGGGGGACTGTCTCGACTCCTTTCCCGGCACACGCCCTGCCACCCACATCGCTGCCACATCTTGGTGGAAGACGGCATCTGACTGCCTGTTTCTCCATGGGTTTCTTTCTGCGCGTTCCGGGTATAGCACCTGGTGGCAAGCCCAAGTCTGCCCTTGGGACAGGTGGCCAAGGAGATGATCTCCCCTTGGTACCAGAGGCACAGGACAGGCCTGCCTTCTGCCCAGACTCCTTCCTCAGAGTGGTTCACGCTCCTCTGCCCTAGTCGTCCCCTCATGTCTCCTTAGCAGCCGGGGTTCCATCGCTCCGCACATGGAGCAGGTGACACTTGTCTTGCCACCGGCCTGCTGTTACTGCCACGGCAGGCTATCCTGCTTCCCGAGCGTTTCCTGACCCCAAGGCCAACGGCTCCTTCTCTTCTCCGGGGGCGGCGTGCTGAGCCTTCCCCACTCTTGGCTTCTCTCTCTGGCAGAGGGTATGCTAGGGCAAAGGGTATTTCGCTCCATGCGAGTATCTTCCACCGAGCTCCGGAGACTAGCTCAGGCAAGCAGTAGCAGCATCCCCAAACCCAACTCTGATTTCCCAAGGAACGCAGTGCTTTCCCAGGGGAGATGGCCAGGCAATGAGGCTTTCGCTGAATGCGGCTTTCTCCCACCGTCAGACTGGGCTCAGGCAAGCAGCAGCGGCCCACAGAACATTTCTCAGCGAATGCTGTGCTTTCGCAGAGGCTTTGGCTTGGAGCCAACAGCACTTCGCTGCTGCTTCCTCAGCAAGCCTTCAGTTGCCTCAGGGAGAAGAGCTGCGGGAGAGCTGGTGCCTCTTGGGCCTTGCTTTCCAGGGCTCCATGTTCGCGTCCTGGGATCACCCTGCCAGGCCGAACTAAGCAGACACAGCCACAATGCTGCTATAGCGCGCGAAGCCTTGGATGGCACTCTATGCACAGCACCATCTCCCAGTGTAGGCATCGCTTGGCCTTTTACTCTGGCGGTCAGGCGGACTCTCGGACTAGGCCAGTGCTTTCACCACAGGAAAGGAAAGGTGACAGGATCCGAGCACACCGCCCGTGCACTTAATAGGGAGCTTTGGGGACTGTCCCCACTCCTTCCCCTTAAACCCCGTGCCTCCTCCAAGCTTCCACATCCTGGAGGAAGACGGCATCTGACTCCCCGTTATTTCAGGGTGCTGTTTCTGCTAGTTCAGTGTAGGCGCCTGGTGGCTAGTGCATGTCTGCCCCAGGGACAGGTGGCCAAGGGGCTGCCGTCTCCTTAAGCCCAGAGGCTCAGGACAGGCATGCTCTCTGCCCAGACTCCTTCCTAAGAGAGGACCACGCGCCCTGCCCACCTCATCCCCTCCTGTCTCCTTAGCTGGCCAGACTTCCTTCTCTGCACAGGGAGCTAGTGACACTTGTATTGTCCCTGGCCGCTGTGCCTGCCTGGGAAGGCTCTCCTGCTTAGCAACCTTTTCCAGACCAGAAGGCCAACGGCTCCTGCTCTTCTCACTGGGCAGCTTGTTGCACCTTTCACAGACATGCTCCTGGGGAGCGCCGTGAAAGACATGTCCCTTTCCTTAAGGCTCTTTCCACAGGCGCAAGCTCGCTTCTCTCTCAGGCAGAGAGATGCACAGGCAAAGAAGATTTCGTTCCATGCGGGTTTATTACACCGTGCTGAGGAGACCAGCTCAGGCAACAGGAGAATCCCTCAGACCCGAATCTGGTTTCGCAAAAAATGCTATGCTTTCCCAGAGGGGATGCCAGGGTAAAGAGGATTTCGCTCTATCCAGTATGCTCCCATAATGCTGCGAATACTAGGCTAAGGCAAGCAACAAAAGCAGCCCACAGAACAGACTCTGATTTCCCCGCGACTGCTATGCTTTCGCAGAGGTTTTCAGCTTGGCACGAACCGCACTTCGCTGCTGTTTCCTCAAAAAGGCTTTGGGTGTTCACTCTGTCGCGGCAGGGAAGAAGAGAGGCGGGAGAGCTGATGCCTCTTGGGACTTGCTTTCCCGGGCTTCAAGATCACGCCCGGGGTTCTCCTTGCTATGCCGAACTAAGCAGACACAGTCACAACCCTGCAGCAGCGTGCGTGTCTTAGCATGGCACTCTATGCCTCTTACCATCTCCTGGGGTAGGTAAGGCTTTGCCTTTTCTCTGGCGCTCAGGCAGACTCGGGGTCTAGGCCAGTGCCTTCACCACAGGAGAGAGGAGGCGACAGGATCACTGCACATGGCCCGTGCACTTGGACGGGCAAGTGTGGGGGACTGTCTCGACTCCTTTCCCGGCACACGCCCTGCCACCCACATCGCTGCCACATCTTGGTGGAAGACGGCATCTGACTGCCTGTTTCTCCATGGGTTTCTTTCTGCGCGTTCCGGGTATAGCACCTGGTGGCAAGACCAAGTCTGCCCTTGGGACAGGTGGCCAAGGAGATGATCTCCCCTTGGTACCAGAGGCACAGGACAGGCCTGCCTTCTGCCCAGACTCCTTCCTCAGAGTGGTTCACGCTCCTCTGCCCTAGTCGTCCCCTCATGTCTCCTTAGCAGCCAGGGTTCCATCGCTCCGCACATGGAGCAGGTGACACTTGTCTTGCCACCGGCCTGCTGTTACTGCCACGGCAGGCTATCCTGCTTCCCGAGCGTTTCCTGACCCCAAGGCCAACGGCTCCTTCTCTTCTCCGGGGGCGGCGTGCTGAGCCTTCCCCACTCTTGGCTTCTCTCTAAGGCAGAGGGTATGCTAGGGCAAAGGGTATTTCGCTCCATGCGAGTATCTTCCACCGAGCTCCGGAGACTAGCTCAGTCAAGCAGTAGCAGCATCCGCAAACCCAACTCAGATTTCCCAAGGAACGCAGTGCTTTCCTAGGGGAGATGCCCAGGCAATGAGGCTTTCGCTGTATGCGGGTTTCTCCCACCGTCAGACTGGGCTCAGGCAAGCAGCAGCAGCCCACAGAACATTTCTCAGCGAATGCTGTGCTTTCGCAGAGGCTTTGGCTTGGAGCAAACAGCACTTCGCTGCTGCTTCCTCAGCAAGCCTTCAGTTGCCTCAGGGAAGAAGAGCTGCGGGAGAGCTGGTGCCTCTTGGGCCTTGCTTTCCAGGGCTCCATGTTCGCGTCCTGGGATCACCCTGCCAGGCCGAACTAAGCAGACACAGCCACAATGCTGCTATAGCGCGCGAAGCCTTCGATGGAACTCTATGCACAGCACCATCTCCCAGTGTAGGCATCGCTTGGCCTTTTACTCTGGCGGTCAGGCGGACTCGCGGACTAGGCCAGTGCTTTCACCACAGGAAAGGAAAGGTGACAGGATCCGAGCACACCGCCCGTGCACTTAATAGGGAGCTTTGGGGGACTGTCCCCACTCCTTCCCCTTAAACCCCGTGCCTCCTCCAAGCTTCCACATCCTGGAGGAAGACGGCATTTGACTCTCCGTTATTTCAGGGTGCTGTTTCTGCGAGTTCAGTGTAGGCGCCTGTTGGCTAGTGCATGTCTGCCCCAGGGACAGGTGGCCAAGGAGCTGCCGTCTCCTTAAGCCCAGAGGCTCAGGACGGGCATGCTCTCTGCCCAGACTCCTTCCTAAGAGAGCACCAAGCGCCCTGCCCACCTCATCCCCTACTGTCTCCTTAGCTGGTCAGACTTCCTTCTCTGCACAGGGAGCTAGTGACACTTGTATTGTCCCTGGCCGCTGTGCCTGCCTGGGAAGGCTCTCCTGCTTAGCAACCTTTTCCAGACCAGAAGGCCAACGGCTCCTGCTCTTCTCACTGGGCAGCTTGTTGCACCTTTCACAGACTTGCTCCTGGGGAGCGCCGTGAAAGACATGTCCCTTTCCTTAAGGCTCTTTCCACAGGCGCAAGCTCGCTTCTCTCTCAGGCAGAGAGATGCACAGGCAAAGAAGATTTCGTTCCATGCGGGTTGATTACACCGTGCTGAGGAGACCAGCTCAGGCAACAGGAGAATCCCTCAGACCCGAATCTGGTTTCGCAAAAAATGCTATGCTTTCCCAGAGGGGATGCCAGGGCAAAGAGGATTTCGCTCTATGCCGTATGCTCCCATAGTGCTGCGAATACTAGGCTAAGGCAAGCAACAAAAGCAGCCCACAGAACAGACTCTGATTTCCCCGCGACTGCTATGCTTTCACAGAGGTTTCCAGCTTGGCACGAACCGCACTTCGCTGCTGTTTCCTCAGAAAGGCTTTGGGTGTTCACTCTGTCGCGGCAGGGAAGAAGAGAGGCGGGAGAGCTGGTGCCTCTTGGGACTTGCTTTCCCGGGCTTCAAGATCACGCCCGGGGTTCTCCTTGCTATGCCGAACTAAGCAGACACAGTCACAACCCTGCAGCAGCGTTCGTGTGTTAGCATGGCACTCTATGCCTCTTACCATCTCCTGGGGTAGGTAAGGCTTTGCCTTTTCTCTGGCGCTCAGGCAGACTCGGGGTCTAGGCCAGTGCCTTCACCACAGGAGAGAAGAGGCGACAGGATCTCTGCACACGGCCCGTGCACTGGGACGGGCAACTGTGGGGGACTGTCTCGACTCCTTTCCCGGCACACGCCCTGCCACCCACATCGCTGCCACATCTTGGTGGAAGACGGCATCTGACTGCCTGTTTCTCCATGGGTTTCTTTCTGCGCGTTCCGGGGATAGCACCTGGTGGCAAGCCCAAGTCTGCCCTTGGGACAGGTGGCCAAGGAGATGATCTCCCCTTGGTACGAGAGGCACAGGACAGGCCTGCCTTCTGCCCAGACTCCTTCCTCAGAGTGGTTCACGCTCCTCTGCCCTAGTCGTCCCCTCATGTCTCCTTAGCAGCCGGGGTTCCATCGCTCCGCACATGGAGCAGGTGACACTTGTCTTGCCACCGGCCTGCTGTTACTGCCACGGCAGGCTATCCTGCTTCACGAGCGTTTCCTGACCCCAAGGCCAACGGCTCCTTCTCTTCTCCTGGGGCGGCGTGCTGAGCCTTCCCCACTCTTGGCTTCACTCTCTGGCAGAGGGTATGCTAGGGCAAAGGGTATTTCGCTCCATGCGATATCTTCCACCGAGCTCCGGAGACTAGCTCAGGCAAGCAGTAGCAGCATCCCCAAACCCAACTCTGATTTCCCAAGGAACGCACTGCTTTCCCAGGGGAGATGCCCAGGCAATGAGGCTTTCGCTGTATGCGGGTTTCTCCCACCGTCAGACTGGGCTCTGGCAAGCAGCAGCAGCCCACAGAACATTTCTCAGCGAATGCTGTGCTTTCGCAGAAGCTTTGGCTTGGAGCGAACAGCACTTCGCTGCTGCTTCCTCAGCAAGCCTTCAGTTGCCTCAGGGAAGAAGAGCTGCGGGAGAGCTGGTGCCTCTTGGGCCTTGCTTTCCAGGGCTCCATGTTCGCGTCCTGGGATCACCCTGCCAGTCCGAACTAAGCAGACAGAGCCATAATGCTGCTATAGCGCGTGAAGCCTTGGATGGCACTCTATGCACAGCACCATCTCCCAGTGTAGGCATCGCTTGGCCTTTCACTCTGGCGGTCAGGCGGACTCGCGGACTAGGCCAGTGCTTTCGCCACAGGAAAGGAAAGGTGACAGGATCCGAGCACACCACCCATGCACTTAATAGGGAGCTTTGGGGGACTGTCCCCACTCCTTCCCCTTAAACCCCGTGCCTCCTACAAGCTTCCACATCCTGGAGGAAGACGGCATCTGACTCTCCGTTATTTCAGGGTGCTGTTTCTGCGAGTTCAGTGTAGGCGCCTGGTGGCTAGTGCATGTCTGCCCCAGGGACAGGTGGCCAAGGAGCTACCGTCTCCTTAAGCCCAGAGGCTCAGGACAGGCATGCTCTCTGCCCAGACTCCTTCCTAAGAGAGGACCACGCGCCCTGCCCACCTCATCCCCTCCTGTCTCCTTAGCTGGCCAGACTTCCTTCTCTGCACAGGGAGCTAGTGACACTTGTATTGTCCCTGGCCGCTGTGCCTGCCTGGGAAGGCTCTCCTGCTTAGCAACCTTTTCCAGACCAGAAGGGCAACGGCTCCTGCTCTTCTCACAGGGCAGCTTGCTGCACCTTTCACAGACATGCTCCTGGGGAGCGCCGTGAAAGACATGTCCCTTTCCTTAAGGCTCTTTCCACAGGCGCAAGCTCGCTTCTCTCTCAGGCAGAGAGATGCACAGGCAAAGAAGATTTCGTTCCATGCGGGTTTATTACACCGTGCTGAGGAGACCAGCTCAGGCAACAGGAGAATCCCTCAGACCCGAATCTGGTTTCGCAAAGAATGCTATGCTTTCCCAGAGGGGATGCCAGGGCAAAGAGGATTTCGCTCTATGCCGTATGCTCCCATAGTGCTGCGAATACTAGGCTAAGGCAAGCAACAAAAGCAGCCCACAGAACAGACTCTGATTTCCCCGCGACTGCTATGCTTTCGCAGAGGTTTTCAGCTTGGCACGAACCGCACTTCGCTGCTGTTTCCTCAGAAAGGCTTTGGGTGTTCACTCTGTCGCGGCAGGGAAGAAGAGAGGCGGGAGAGCTGGTGCCTCTTGGGACTTGCTTTCCCGGGCTTCAAGATCACGCCCGGGGTTCTCCTTGCTTGACGAACTAAGCAGACACAGTCACAACCCTGCAGCAGCGTGCGTGTGTTAGCATGGCACTCTATGCCTCTTACCATCTCCTGGGGTAGGTAAGGCTTTGCCTTTTCTGTGGCGCTCAGGCAGACTCGGGGTCTAGGCCAGTGCCTTCACGACAGGAGAGAGGAGGCGACAGGATCTCTGCACACGGCCCGTGCACTGGGACGGGCAACTTTGGGGGACTGTCTCGACTCCTTTCCCGGCACACGCCCTGCCACCCACATCGCTGCCACATCTTGGTGGAAGACGGCATCTGACTGCCTGTTTCTCCATGGGTTTCTTTCTGCGCGTTCCGGGTATAGCACCTGGTGGCAAGCCCAAGTCTGCCCTTGGGACAGGTGGCCAAGGAGATGATCTCCCCTTGGGACCAGAGGCACAGGACAGGCCTGCCTTCTGCCCAGACTCCTTCCTCAGAGTGGTTCACGCTCCTCTGCCCTAGTCGTCCCCTCATGTCTCCTTAGCAGCCGGGGTTCCATCGCTCCGCACATGGAGCAGGTGACACTTGTCTTGCCACCGGCCTGCTGTTAGTGCCACGGCAGGCTATCCTGCTTAACGAGCGTTTCCTGACCCCAAGGCCAACGGCTCCTTCTCTTCTCCGGGGGCGGCGTGCTGAGCCTTCCCCACTCTTGGCTTCTCTCTCTGGCAGAGGGTATGCTAGGGCAAAGGGTACTTCGCTCCATGCGAGTATCTTCCACCGAGCTCCGGAGACTAGCTCAGGCAAGCAGTAGCAGCATCCCCAAACCCAACTCTGATTTCCCAAGGAACGCAGTGCTTTCCCAGGGGAGATGCCCAGGCAATGAGGCCTTCGCTGTATGCGGGTTTCTCCCACCGTCAGAGTGGGCTCAGGCAAGCAGCTGCAGCCCACAAAACATTTCTCAGCGAATGCTGTGCTTTCGCAGAGGCTTTGGCTTGGAGCGAACAGCACTTCGCTGCTGCTTCCTCAGCAAGCCTTCAGTTGCCTCAGGGAAGAAGAGCTGCGGGAGAGCTGGTGCCTAATGGGCCTTGCTTTCCAGGGCTCCATGTTCGCGTCCTGGGATCACCCTGCCAGGCCGAACTAAGCAGACACAGCCACAATGCTGCTATAGCGCGCGTAGCCTTGGATGGCACTCTATGCACACCACCATCTCCCAGTGTAGGCATCGCTTGGCCTTTTACTCTGGCGCTCAGGAGGACTCGCGGACTAGGCCAGTGCTTCGCCACAGGCAAGGAAAGGTGACAGGATCCCAGCACACCGCCCGTGCACTTAATAGGGAGCTTTGGGGGACTGTCCCCACTCCTTCCCCTTAAACCCCGTGCCTCCTCCAAGCTTCCATATCCTGGAGGAAGACAGCATCTGACTCTCCGTTATTTCAGGGAGCTGTTTCTGCGAGTTCAGTGTAGGCGCCTGGTGGCTAGTGCATGTCTGCCCCAGGGACAGGTGGCCAAGGAGCTGCCGTCTCCTTAAGCCCAGAGGCTCAGGACAGGCATGCTCTCTGCCCAGACTCCTTCCTAAGAGAGGACCACGCGCCCTGCCCACCTCATCCACTCCTGTCTCCTTTGCTGGCCAGACTTCCTTCTCTGCACAGGGAGCTAGTGACACTTGTATTGTCCCTGGCCGCTGTGCCTCCCTGGGAAGGCTCTCCTGCTTAGCAACCTTTTCCAGACCAGAATGCCAACGGCTCCTGCTCTTCTCACTGGGCAGCTTGCTGCACCTTTCACAGACATGCTCCTGGGGAGCGCCGTGAAAGACATGTCCCTTTCCTTAAGACTCTTTCCACAGGCGCAAGCTCGCTTCTCTCTCAGGCAGAGAGACGCACAGGCAAAGAAGATTTCGTTCCATGCGGGTTTATTACACCGTGCTGAGGAGACCAGCTCAGGCAACAGGAGAATCCCTCAGACCCGAATCTGGTTTCGCAAAGAATGCTATGCTTTCCCAGAGGGGTTGTAGGGCAAAGAGGATTTCGCTCTATGCCGTATGCTCCCATAGTGCTGCGAATACTAGGCTAAGGCAAGCAACAAAAGCAGCCCACAGAACAGACTCTGATTTCCCCGCGACTGCTATGCTTTCGCAGAGGTTTTCAGCTTGGCACGAACCGCACTTCGCTGCTGTTTCCTCAGAGAGGCTTTGGGTGTTCACTCTGTCGCGGCAGGGAAGAAGAGAGGCGGGAGAGCTGGTGCCTCTTGGGACTTGCTTTCCCGGGCTTCAAGATCACGTCCGGGGTTCTCCTTGCTATGCCGAACTAAGCAGACACAGTCACAACCCTGCAGCAGCGTGCGTGTCTTAGCATGGCACTCTATGCCTCTTACCATCTCCTGGGGTAGGTAAGGCTTTGCCTTTTCTCTGGCGCTCAGGCAGACTCGGGGTCTAGGCCAGTGCCTTCACGACAGGAGAGAGGAGGCGACAGGATCTCTGCACACGGCCCGTGCACTGGGACGGGCAACTGTGGGGGACAGTCTCGACTCTTTTCCCGGCACACGCCCTGCCACCCACATCGCTGCCACATCTTGGTGGAAGACGGCATCTGACTGCCCGATTCTCCATGGGTTTGTTTCTGCGCGTTCCGGGTAGAGCACCTGATGGCAAGCCCAAGTCTGCCCTTGGGACAGGTGGCCAAGGAGATGATCTCCCCTTGGGACCAGAGGCACAGGACAGGCCTGCCTTCTGCCCAGACTCCTTCCTCAGAGTGGTTCAAGCTCCTCTGCCCTAGTCGTCCCCTCATGTTTCCTTAGCAGCCAGGGTTCCATCGCTCCGCACATGGAGCAGGTGACACTTGTCTTGCCACCGGCCTGCTGTTAGTGCCACGGCAGGCTATCCTGCTTAACGAGCGTTTCCTGACCCCAAGGCCAACGGCTCCTTCTCTTCTCCGGGGGCGGCGTGCTGAGGCTTCCCCACTCTTGGCTTCTCTCTCTGGCAGAGGGTATGCTAGGGCAAAGGGTACTTCGCTCCATGCGAGTATCTTCCACCGAGCTCCGGAGACTAGCTCAGGCAAGCAGTAGCAGCATCCCCAAACCCAACTCTGATTTCCCAAGGAACGCAGTGCTTTCCCAGGGGAGATGCCCAGGCAATGAGGCCTTCGCTGTATGCGGGTTTCTCCCACCGTCAGACTGGGCTCAGGCAAGCAGCAGCAGCCCACAAAACATTTCTCAGCGAATGCTGTGCTTTCGCAGAGGCTTTGGCTTGGAGCGAACAGCACTTCGCTGCTGCTTCCTCAGCAAGCCTTCAGTTGCCTCAGGGAAGAAGAGCTGCGGGAGAGCTGGTGCCTAATGGGCCTTGCTTTCCAGGGCTCCATGTTCGCGTCCTGGGATCACCCTGCCAGGCCGAACTAAGCAGACACAACCACAATGCTGCTATAGCGCGCGTAGCCTTGGATGGCACTCTATGCACACCACCATCGCCCAGTGTAGGCATCGCTTGGCCTTTTACTCTGGCGCTCAGGAGGACTCGCGGACTAGGCCAGTGCTTTCGCCACAGGAAAGGAAAGGTGACAGGATCCCAGCACACCGCCCCTGCACTTAATAGGGAGCTTTGGGGGACTGTCCCCACTCCTTCCCCTTAAACCCCGTGCCTCCTCCAAGCTTCCACATCCTGGAGGAAGACGGCATCTGACTCTCCGTTATTTCAGGGAGCTGTTTCTGCGAGTTCAGTGTAGGCGCCTGGTGGCTAGTGCATGTCTGCCCCAGGGACAGGTGGCCAAGGAGCTGCCGTCTCCTTAAGCCCAGAGGCTCAGGACAGGCATGCTCTCTGCCCAGACTCCTTCCTAAGAGAGGACCACGCGCCCTGCCCACCTCATCCACTCCTGTCTCCTTTGCTGGCCAGACTTCCTTCTCTGCACAGGGAGCTAGTGACACTTGTATTGTCCCTGGCCGCTGTGCCTGCCAGGGAAGGCTCTCCTGCTTAGCAACCTTTTCCAGACCAGAAGGCCAATGGCTCCTGCTCTTCTCACTGGGCAGCTTGCTGCACCTTTCACAGACATGCTCCTGGGGAGCGCCGTGAAAGACATGTCCCTTTCCTTAAGACTCTTTCCACAGGCGCAAGCTCGCTTCTCTCTCAGGCAGAGAGACGCACAGGCAAAGAAGATTTCGTTCCATGCGGGTTTATTACACCGTGCTGAGGAGACCAGCTCAGGCAACAGGAGAATCCCTCAGACCCGAATCTGGTTTCGCAAAGAATGCTATGCTTTCCCAGAGGGGATACCAGGGCAAAGAGGATTTCGCTCTATGCCGTATGCTCCCATAGTGCTGCGAATACTAGGCTAAGGCAAGCAACAAAAGCAGCCCACAGAACAGACTCTGATTTCCCCGCGACTGCTATGCTTTCGCAGAGGTTTTCAGCTTGGCACGAACCGCACTTCGCTGCTGTTTCCTCAGAAAGGCTTTGGGTTTTCACTCTGTCGCGGCAGGGAAGAAGAGAGGCGGGAGAGCTGGTGCCTCTTGGGACTTGCTTTCCCGGGCTTCAAGATCACGCCCGGGGTTCTCCTTGCTATGCCGAACTAAGCAGACACAGTCACAACCCTGTAGCAGCGTGCGTGTCTTAGCATGGCACTCTATGCCTCTTACCATCTCCTGGGGTAGGTAAGGCTTTGCCTTTTCTCTGGCGCTCAGGCAGACTCGGGGTCTAGGCCAGTGCCTTCACGACAGGAGAGAGGAGGCGACAGGATCTCTGCACACGGCCCGTGCACTGGGACGGGCAACTGTGGGGGACAGTCTCGACTCTTTTCCCGGCACACGCCCTGCCACCCACATCGCTGCCACATCTTGGTAGAAGACGGCATCTGACTGCCCGATTCTCCATGGGTTTGTTTCTGCGCGTTCCGGGTATAGCACCTGGTGGCAAGCCCAAGTCTGCCCTTGGGACAGGTGGCCAAGGAGATGATCTCCCCTTGGGACCAGAGGCTCAGGACAGGCCTGCCTTCTGCCCAGACTCCTTCCTCAGAGTGGTTCACGCTCCTCTGCCCTAGTCGTCCCCTCATGTCTCCTTAGCAGCCGGGGTTCCATCGCTCCGCACATGGAGCAGGTGACACTTGTCTTGCCACCGGCCTGCTGTTAGTGCCACGGCAGGCTATCCTGCTTAACGAGCGTTTCCTGACCCCAAGGCCAACGGCTCCTTCTCTTCTCCGGGGGCGGCGGGCTGAGCCTTCCCCACTCTTGGCTTCTCTCTCTGGCAGAGGGTATGCTAGGGCAAAGGGTATTTCGCTCCATGTGAGTATCTTCCACCGAGCTCCGGAGACTAGCTCAGGCAAGCAGTAGCAGCATCCCCAAACCCAACTCTGATTTCCCAAGGAACGCAGTGCTTTCCCAGGGGAGATGCCCAGGCAATGAGGCTTTCGCTGTATGCGGGTTTCTCCCACCGTCAGACTGGGCTCAGGCAAGCAGCAGCAGCCCACAAAACATTTCTCAGCGAATGCTGTGCTTTCGCAGAGGCTTTGGCTTGGAGCGAACAGCACTTCCCTGCTGCTTCCTCAGCAAGCCTTCAGTTGCCTCAGGGAAGAAGAGCTGCGGGAGAGCTGGTGCCTAATGGGCCTTGCTTTCCAGGGCTCCATGTTCGCGTCCTGGGATCACCCTGCCAGGCCGAACTAAGCAGACACAGCCACAATGCTGCTATAGCGCGCGTAGCCTTGGATGGCACTCTATGCACACCACCATCTCCCAGTGTAGGCATCGCTTGGCCTTTTACTCTGGCGCTCAGGAGGACTCGCGGACTAGGCCAGTGCTTTCGCCACAGGAAAGGAAAGGTGACAGGATCCCAGCACACCGCCCGTGCACTTAATAGGGAGCTTTGGGGGACTGTCCCCACTCCTTCCCCTTAAACCCCGTGCCTCCTCCAAGCTTCCACATCCTGGAGGAAGACGGCATCTGACTCTCCGTTATTTCAGGGAGCTGTTTCTGCGAGTTCAGTGTAGGCGCCTGGTGGCTAGTGCATGTCTGCCCCAGGGACAGGTGGCCAAGGAGCTGCCGTCTCCTTAAGCCCAGAGGCTCAGGACAGGCATGCTCTCTGCCCAGACTCCTTCCTAAGAGAGGACCACGCGCCCTGCCCACCTCATCCATTCCTGTCTCCTTTGCTGGCCAGACTTCCTTCTCTGCACAGGGAGCTAGTGACACTTGTATTGTCCCTGGCCGCTGTGCCTGCCTGGGAAGGCTCTCCTGCTTAGCAACCTTTTCCAGACCAGAAGGCCAATGGCTCCTGCTCTTCTCACTGGGCAGCTTGCTGCACCTTTCACAGACATGCTCCTGGGGAGCGCCGTGAAAGACATGTCCCTTTCCTTAAGACTCTTTCCACAGGCGCAAGCTCGCTTCTCTCTCAGGCAGAGAGATGCACAGGCAAAGAAGATTTCGTTTCATGCGGGTTGATTACACCGTGCTGAGGAGACCAGCTCAGGCAACAGGAGAATCCCTCAGACCCGAATCTGGTTTCGCAAAGAATGCTATGCTTTCCCAGAGGGGATGCCAGGGCAAAGAGGATTTCGCTCTATGCCGTATGCTCCCATAGTGCTGCGAATACTAGGCTAAGGCAAGCAACAAAAGCAGCCCACAGAACAGACTCTGATTTCCCCGCGACTGCTATGCTTTCGCAGAGGTTTTCAGCTTGGCACGAACCGCACTTCGCTGCTGTTTCCTCAGAGAGGCTTTGGGTGTTCACTCTGTCGCGGCAGGGAAGAAGAGAGGCGGGAGAGCTGGTGCCTCTTGGGACTTGCTTTCCCGGGCTTCAAGATCATGCCCGGGGTTCTCCTTGCTATGCCGAACTAAGCAGACACAGTCACAACCCTGTAGCAGCGTGCGTGTCTTAGCATGGCACTCTATGCCTATTACCATCTCCTGGGGTAGGTAAGGCTTTGCCTTTTCTCTGGCGCTCAGGCAGACTCGGGTTCTAGGCCAGTGCCTTCACCACAGGATAGAGGAGGCGACAGGATCACTGCACACGGCCCGTGCACTGGGACGGGCATCTGTGGGGGACTGTCTCGACTCCTTTCCCGGCACACGCCCTGCCACCCACATCGCTGCCACATCTTGGTGGAAGACGGCATCTGACTGCCCGATTCTCCATGGGTTTGTTTCTGCGCGTTCCGGGTAGAGCACCTGGTGGCAAGCCCAAGTCTGCCCTTGGGACAGGTGGCCAAGGAGATGATCTCCCCTTGGGACCAGAGGCACAGGACAGGCCTACCTTCTGACCAGACTCCTTCCTCAGAGTGGTTCACGCTCCTCTGCCCTCGTCGTCCCCTCATGTCTCCTTAGCAGCCGGGGTTCCATCGCTCCGCACATGGAGCAGGTGACACTTGTCTTGCCACCGGCCTGCTGTTAGTGCCACGGCAGGCTATCCTGCTTCCCGAGCGTTTCCTGACCCCAAGGCCAACGGCTCCTTCTCTTCTCCGGGGGCGGCGTGCTGAGCCTTCCCCACTCTTGGCTTCTCTCTCTGGCAGAGGGTATGCTAGCGCAAAGGGTACTTCGCTCCATGCGAGAATCTTCCACCGAGCTCCGGAGACTAGCTCAGGCAAGCAGTAGCAGCATCCCCAAACCCAACTCTGATTTCCCAAGGAACGCAGTGCTTTCCCAGGGGAGATGCCCAGGCAATGAGGCCTTCGCTGTATGCGGGTTTCTCCCACCGTCAGACTGGGCTCAGGCAAGCAGCAGCAGCCCACAAAACATTTCTCAGCGAATGCTGTGCTTTCGCAGAGGCTTTGGCTTGGAGCGAACAGCACTTCCCTGCTGCTTCCTCAGCAAGCCTTCAGTTGCCTCAGGGAAGAAGAGCTGCGGGAGAGCTGGTGCCTAATGGGCCTTGCTTTCCAGGGCTCCATGTTCGCGTCCTGGGATCACCCTGCCAGGCCGAACTAAGCAGACACAGCCACAATGCTGCTATAGCGCGCGTAGCCTTGGATGGCACTCTATGCACACCACCATCTCCCAGTGTAGGCATCGCTTGGCCTTTTACTCTGGCGCTCAGGAGGACTCGCGGACTAGGCCAGTGCTTTCGCCACAGGAAAGGAAAGGTGACAGGATCCCAGCACACCGCCCCTGCACTTAATAGGGAGCTTTGGGGGACTGTCCCCACTCCTTCCCCTTAAACCCCGTGCCTCCTCCAAGCTTCCACATCCTGGAGGAAGACGGCATCTGACTCTCCGTTATTTCAGGGAGCTGTTTCTGCGAGTTCAGTGTAGGCGCCTGGTGGCTAGTGCATGTCTGCCCCAGGGACAGGTGGCCAAGGAGCTGCCGTCTCCTTAAGCCCAGAGGCTCAGGACAGGCATGCTCTCTGCCCAGACTCCTTCCTAAGAGAGGACCACGCGCCCTGCCCACCTCATCCATTCCTGTCTCCTTTGCTGGCCAGACTTCCTTCTCTGCACAGGGAGCTAGTGACACTTGTATTGTCCCTGGCCGCTGTGCCTGCCTGGGAAGGCTCTCCTGCTTAGCAACCTTTTCCAGACCAGAAGGCCAATGGCTCCTGCTCTTCTCACTGGGCAGCTTGCTGCACCTTTCACAGACATGCTCCTGGGGAGCGCCGTGAAAGACATGTCCCTTTCCTTAAGACTCTTTCCACAGGCGCAAGCTCGCTTCTCTCTCAGGCAGAGAGATGCACAGGCAAAGAAGATTTCGTTCCATGCGGGTTTATTACACCGTGCTGAGGAGACCAGCTCAGGCAACAGGAGAATCCCTCAGACCCGAATCTGGTTTCGCAAAGAATGCTATGCTTTCCCAGATGGGATGCCAGGGCAAAGAGGATTTCGCTCTATGCCGTATGCTCCCATAGTGCTGCGAATACTAGGCTAAGGCAAGCAACAAAAGCAGCCCACAGAACAGACTCTGATTTCCCCGCGACTGCTATGCTTTCGCAGAGGTTTTCAGCTTGGCACGAACCGCACTTCGCTGCTGTTTCCTCAGAGAGGCTTTGGGTGTTCACTCTGTCGCGGCAGGGAAGAAGAGAGGCGGGAGAGCTGGTGCCTCTTGGGACTTGCTTTCCCGGGCTTCAAGATCATGCCCGGGGTTCTCCTTGCTATGCCGAACTAAGCAGACACAGTCACAACCCTGTAGCAGCGTGCGTGTCTTAGCATGGCACTCTATGCCTATTACCATCTCCTGGGGTAGGTAAGGCTTTGCCTTTTCTCTGGCGCTCAGGCAGACTCGGGGTCTAGGCCAGTGCCTTCACCACAGGATAGAGGAGGCGACAGGATCACTGCACACGGCCCGTGCACTGGGACGGGCAACTGTGGGGGACTGTCTCGACTCCTTTCCCGGCACACGCCCTGCCACCCACATCGCTGCCACATCTTGGTGGAAGACGGCATCTGACTGCCCGATTCTCCATGGGTTTGTTTCTGCGCGTTCCGGGTAGAGCACCTGGTGGCAAGCCCAAGTCTGCCCTTGGGACAGGTGGCCAAGGAGATGATCTCCCCTTGGGACCAGAGGCACAGGACAGGCCTGTCTTCTGCCCAGACTCCTTCCTCAGAGTGGTTCACGCTCCTCTGCCCTCGTCGTCCCCTCATGTCTCCTTAGCAGCCGGGGTTCCATCGCTCCGCACATGGAGCAGGTGACACTTGTCTTGCCACCGGCCTGCTGTTAGTGCCACGGCAGGCTATCCTGCTTCCCGAGCGTTTCCTGACCCCAAGGCCAACGGCTCCTTCTCTTCTCCGGGGGCGGCGTGCTGAGCCTTCCCCACTCTTGGCTTCTCTCTCTGGCAGCGGGTATGCTAGGGCAAAGGGTACTTCGCTCCATGCGAGTATCTTCCACCGAGCTCCGGAGACTAGCTCAGGCAAGCAGTAGCAGCATCCCCAAACCCAACTCTGATTTCCCAAGGAACGCAGTGCTTTCCCAGGGGAGATGCCCAGGCAATGAGGCCTTCGCTGTATGCGGGTTTCTCCCACCGTCAGACTGGGCTCAGGCAAGCAGCAGCAGCCCACAAAACATTTCTCAGCGAATGCTGTGCTTTCGCAGAGGCTTTGGCTTGGAGCGAACAGCACTTCGCTGCTGCTTCCTCAGCAAGCCTTCAGTTGCCTCAGGGAAGAAGAGCTGCGGGAGAGCTGGTGCCTAATGGGCCTTGCTTTCCAGGGCTCCATGTTCGCGTCCTGGGATCACCCTGCCAGGCCGAACTAAGCAGACACAGCCACAATGCGGCTATAGCGCGCGTAGCCTTGGATGGCACTCTATGCACACCACCATCGCCCAGTGTAGGCATCGCTTGGCCTTTTACTCTGGCGCTCAGGAGGACTCGCGGACTAGGCCAGTGCTTTCGCCACAGGAAAGGAAAGGTGACAGGATCCCAGCACACCGCCCGTGCACTTAATAGGGAGCTTTGGGGGACTGTCCCCACTCCTTCCCCTTAAACCCCGTGCCTCCTCCAAGCTTCCACATCCTGGAGGAAGACGGCATCTGACTCTCCGTTATTTCAGGGAGCTGTTTCTGCGAGTTCAGTGTAGGCGCCTGGTGGCTAGTGCATGTCTGCCCCAGGGACAGGTGGCCAAGGAGCTGCCGTCTCCTTAAGCCCAGAGGCTCAGGACAGGCATGCTCTCTACCCAGACTCCTTCCTAAGAGAGGACCACGCGCCCTGCCCACCTCATCCACTCCTGTCTCCTTTGCTGGCCAGACTTCCTTCCCTGCACAGGGAGCTAGTGACACTTGTATTGTCCCTGGCGGCTGTGCCTGCCTGGGAAGGCTCTCCTGCTTAGCAACCTTTTCCAGACCATAAGGCCAACGGCTCCTGCTCTTCTCACTGGGCAGCTTGCTGCACCTTTCACAGACATGCTCCTGGGGAGCGCCGTGAAAGACATGTCCCTTTCCTTAAGACTCTTTCCACAGGCGCAAGCTCGCTTCTCTCTCAGGCAGAGAGACGCACAGGCAAAGAAGATTTCGTTCCATGCGGGTTTATTACACCGTGCTGAGGAGACCAGCTCAGGCAACAGGAGAATCCCTCAGACCCGAATCTGGTTTCGCAAAGAATGCTATGCTTTCCCAGAGGGGATGCCAGGGCAAAGAGGATTTCGCTCTATGCCGTATGCTCCCATAGTGCTGCGAATACTAGGCTAAGGCAAGCAACAAAAGCAGCCCACAGAACAGACTCTGATTTCCCCGCGACTGCTATGCTTTCGCAGAGGTTTTCAGCTTGGCACGAACCGCACTTCGCTGCTGTTTCCTCAGAAAGGCTTTGGGTTTTCACTCTGTCGCGGCAGGGAAGAAGAGAGGCGGGAGAGCTGGTGCCTCTTGGGACTTGCTTTCCCGGGCTTCAAGATCACGCCCGGGGTTCTCCTTGCTATGCCGAACTAAGCAGACACAGTCACAACCCTGTAGCAGCGTGCGTGTCTTAGCATGGCACTCTATGCCTCTTACCATCTCCTGGGGTAGGTAAGGCTTTGCCTTTTCTCTGGCGCTCAGGCAGACTCGGGGTCTAGGCCAGTGCCTTCACGACAGGAGAGAGGAGGCGACAGGATCTCTGCACACGGCCCGTGCACTGGGACGGGCAACTGTGGGGGACAGTCTCGACTCCTTTCCCGGCACACGCCCTGCCACCCACATCGCTGCCACATCTTGGTGGAAGACGGCATCTGACTGCCCGATTCTCCATGGGTTTGTTTCTGCGCGTTCCGGGTATAGAACCTGGTGGCAAGCCCAAGTCTGCCCTTGGGACAGGTGGCCAAGGAGATGATCTCCCCTTGGGACCAGAGGCTCAGGACAGGCCTGCCTTCTGCCCAGACTCCTTCCTCAGAGTGGTTCACGCTCCTCTGCCCTAGTCGTCCCCTCATGTCTCCTTAGCAGCCGGGGTTCCATCGCTCCGCACATGGAGCAGGTGACACTTGTCTTGCCACCGGCCTGCTGTTAGTGCCACGGCAGGCTATCCTGCTTAACGAGCGTTTCCTGACCCCAAGGCCAACGGCTCCTTCTCTTCTCCGGGGGCGGCGTGCTGAGCCTTCCCCACTCTTGGCTTCTCATCTGGCAGAGGGTATGCTTGGGCAAAGGGTATTTCGCTCCATGCGAGTATCTTCCACCGAGCTCCGGAGACTAGCTCAGGCAAGCAGTAGCAGCATCCCCAAACCCAACTCTGATTTCCCAAGGAACGCAGTGCTTTCCCAGGGGAGATGCCCAGGCAATGAGGCTTTCGCTGTATGCGGGTTTCTCCCACCGTCAGACTGGGCTCAGGCAAGCAGCAGCAGCCCACAAAACATTTCTCAGCGAATGCTGTGCTTTCGCAGAGGCTTTGGCTTGGAGCGAACAGCACTTCGCTGCTGCTTCCTCATCAAGCCTTCAGTTGCCTCAGGGAAGAAGAGCTGCGGGAGAGCTGGTGCCTAATGGGCCTTGCTTTCCAGGGCTCCATGTTCGCGTCCTGGGATCACCCTGCCAGGCCGAACTAAGCAGACACAGCCACAATGCTGCTATAGCGCGCGTAGCCTTGGATGGCACTCTATGCACACCACCATCTCCCAGTGTAGGCATCGCTTGGCCTTTTACTCTGGCGCTCAGGAGGACTCGCGGACTAGGGCAGTGCTTTCGCAACAGGAAAGGAAAGGTGACAGGATCCCAGCACACCGCCCGTGCACTTAATAGGGAGCTTTGGGGGACTGTCCCCACTCCTTCCCCTTAAACCCCGTGCCTCCTCCAAGCTTCCACATCCTGGAGGAAGACGGCATCTGACTCTCCGTTATTTCAGGGAGCTGTTTCTGCGAGTTCAGTGTAGGCGCCTGGTGGCTAGTGCATGTCTGCCCCAGGGACAGGTGGCCAAGGAGCTGCCGTCTCCTTAAGCCCAGAGGCTCAGGACAGGCAAGCTCTCTGCCCAGACTCCTTCCTAAGAGAGGACCACGCGCCCTGCCCACCTCATCCACTCCTGTCTCCTTTGCTGGCCAGACTTCCTTCTCTGCACATGGAGCTAGTGACACTTGTATTGTCCCTGGCCGCTGTGCCTGCCTGGGAAGGCTCTCCTGCTTAGCAACCTTTTCCAGACCAGAAGGCCAATGTCTCCTGCTCTTCTCACTGGGCAGCTTGCTGCACCTTTCACAGACATGCTCCTGGGGAGCGCCGTGAAAGACATGTCCCTTTCCTTAAGACTCTTTCCACAGGCGCAAGCTCGCTTCTCTCTCAGGCAGAGAGATGCACAGGCAAAGAAGATTTTGTTCCATGCGGGTTTATTACACCGTGCTGAGGAGACCAGCTCAGGCAACAGGAGAATCCCTCAGACCCGAATCTGGTTTCGCAAAGAATGCTATGCTTTCCCAGAGGGGATGCCAGGGCAAAGAGGATTTCGCTCTATGCCGTATGCTCCCATAGTGCTGCGAATACTAGGCTAAGGCAAGCAACAAAAGCAGCCCACAGAACAGACTCTGATTTCCCCGCGACTGCTATGCTTTCGCAGAGGTTTTCAGCTTGGCACGAACCGCACTTCGCTGCTGTTTCCTCAGAAAGGCTTTGGGTGTTCACTCTGTCGCGGCAGGGAAGAAGAGAGGCGGGAGAGCTGGTGCCTCTTGGGACTTGCTTTCCCAGGCTTCAAGATCACGCCCGGGGTTCTCCTTGCTATGCCGAACTAAGCAGACACAGTCACAACCCTGCAGCAGCGTGCGTGTCTTAGCATGGCACTCTATGCCTATTACCATCTCCTGGGGTAGGTAAGGCTTTGCCTTTTCTCTGGCGCTCAGGCAGACTCGGGGTCTAGGCCAGTGCCTTCACCACAGGAGAGAGGAGGCGACAGGATCACTGCAAACGGCCCGTGCACTGGGACGGGCAACTGTGGGGGGCAGTCTCGACTCTTTTCCCGGCAAACGCCCTGTCACCCACATCGCTGCCACATCTTGGTGGAAGACGGCATCTGACTGCCCGATTCTCCATGGGTTTGTTTCTGCGCGTTCCGGGTAGAGCACCAGGTGGCAAGCCCAAGTCTCCCCTTGGGACAGGTGGCCAAGGAGATGATCTCCCCTTGGGACCAGTGGCACAGGACAGGCCTGCCTTCTGCCCAGACTCCTCCCTCAGAGTGGTTCATGCTCCTCTGCCCTAGTCGTCCCCTCATGTCTCCTTAGCAGCCGGGGTTCCATCGCTCCGCACATGGAGCAGGTGACACTTGTCTTGCCACCGGCCTGCTGTTAGTGCCACGGCAGGCTATCCTGCTTAACGAGCGTTTCCTGACCCCAAGGCCAACGGCTCCTTCTCTTCTCCGGGGGCGGCGTGCTGAGCCTTCCCCACTCTTGGCTTCTCTCTCTGGCAGAGGGTATGCTAGGGCAAAGGGTATTTCGCTCCATGCGAGTATCTTCCACCGAGCTCCGGAGACTAGCTCAGGCAAGCAGTAGCAGCATCCCCAAACCCAACTCTGATTTCCCAAGGAACGCAGTGCTTTCCCAGGGGAGATGCCCAGGCAATGAGGCTTTCGCTGTATGCGGGTTTCTCCCACCGTCAGACTGGGCTCAGGCAAGCAGCAGCAGCCCACAAAACATTTCTCAGCGAATGCTGTGCTTTCGCAGAGGCTTTGGCTTGGAGCGAACAGCACTTCGCTGCTGCTTCCTCAGCAAGCCTTCAGTTGCCTCAGGGAAGAAGAGCTGTGGGAGAGCTGGTGCCTAATGGGCCTTGCTTTCCAGGGCTCCATGTTCGCGTCCTGGGATCACCCTGCCAGGCCGAACTAAGCAGACACAGCCACAATGCTGCTATAGCGCGCGTAGCCTTGGATGGCACTCTATGCACACCACCATCTCCCAGTGTAGGCATCGCTTGGCCTTTTACTCTGGCGCTCAGGAGGACTCGCGGACTAGGCCAGTGCTTTCGCCACAGGAAAGGAAAGGTGACAGGATCCCAGCACACCGCCCCTGCACTTAATAGGGAGCTTTGGGGGACTGTCCCCACTCCTTCCCCTTAAACCCCGTGCCTCCTCCAAGCTTCCACATCCTGGAGGAAGACGGCATCTGACTCTCCGTTATTTCAGGGAGCTGTTTCTGCGAGTTCAGTGTAGGCGCCTGGTGGCTAGTGCATGTCTGCCCCAGGGACAGGTGGCCAAGGAGCTGCCGTCTACTTAAGCCCAGAGGCTCAGGACAGGCATGCTCTCTGCCCAGACTCCTTCCTAAGAGAGGACCACGCGCCCTGCCCACCTCATCCATTCCTGTCTCCTTTGCTGGCCAGACTTCCTTCTCTGCACAGGGAGCTAGTGACACTTGTATTGTCCCTGGCCGCTGTGCCTGCCTGGGAAGGCTCTCCTGCTTAGCAACCTTTTCCAGACCAGAAGGCCAATGGCTCCTGCTCTTCTCACTGGGGAGCTTGCTGCACCTTTCACAGACATGCTCCTGGGGAGCGCCGTGAAAGACATGTCCCTTTCCTTAAGACTCTTTCCACAGGCGCAAGCTCGCTTCTCTCTCAGGCAGAGAGATGCACAGGCAAAGAAGATTTTGTTCCATGCGGGTTTATTACACCGTGCTGAGGAGACCAGCTCAGGCAACAGGAGAATCCCTCAGACCCGAATCTGGTTTCGCAAAGAATGCTATGCTTTCCCAGAGGGGATGACAGGGCAAAGAGGATTTCGCTCTATGCCGTATGCTCCCATAGTGCTGCGAATACTAGGCTAAGGCAAGCAACAAAAGCAGCCCACAGAACAGACTCTGATTTACCCGCGACTGCTATGCTTTCGCAGAGGTTTTCAGCTTGGCACGAACCGCACTTCGCTGCTGTTTCCTCAGAAAGGCTTTGGGTGTTCACTCTGTCGCGGCAGGGAAGAAGAGAGGCGGGAGAGCTGGTGCCTCTTGGGACTTGCTTTCCCAGGCTTCAAGATCACGCCCGGGGTTCTCCTTGCTATGCCGAACTAAGCAGACACAGTCACAACCCTGCAGCAGCGTGCGTGTCTTAGCATGGCACTCTATGCCTATTACCATCTCCTGGGGTAGGTAAGGCTTTGCCTTTTCTCTGGCGCTCAGGCAGACTCGGGGTCTAGGCCAGTGCCTTCACCACAGGATAGAGGAGGCGACAGGATCACTGCACACGGCCCGTGCACTGGGACGGGCAACTGTGGGGGACTGTCTCGACTCCTTTCCCGGCACACGCCCTGCCACCCACATCGCTGCCACATCTTGGTGGAAGACGGCATCTGACTGCCCGATTCTCCATGGGTTTGTTTCTGCGCGTTCCGGGTAGAGCACCTGGTGGCAAGCCCAAGTCTGCCCTTGGGACAGGTGGCCAAGGAGATGATCTCCCCTTGGGACCAGAGGCACAGGACAGGCCTGTCTTCTGCCCAGACTCCTTCCTCAGAGTGGTTCACGCTCCTCTGCCCTCGTCGTCCCCTCATGTCTCCTTAGCAGCCGGGGTTCCATCGCTCCGCACATGGAGCAGGTGACACTTGTCTTGCCACCGGCCTGCTGTTAGTGCCACGGCAGGCTATCCTGCTTCCCGAGCGTTTCCTGACCCCAAGGCCAACGGCTCCTTCTCTTCTCCGGGGGCGGCGTGCTGAGCCTTCCCCACTCTTGGCTTCTCTCTCTGGCAGCGGGTATGCTAGGGCAAAGGGTACTTCGCTCCATGCGAGTATCTTCCACCGAGCTCCGGAGACTAGCTCAGGCAAGCAGTAGCAGCATCCCCAAACCCAACTCTGATTTCCCAAGGAACGCAGTGCTTTCCCAGGGGAGATGCCCAGGCAATGAGGCCTTCGCTGTATGCGGGTTTCTCCCACCGTCAGACTGGGCTCAGGCAAGCAGCAGCAGCCCACAAAACATTTCTCAGCGAATGCTGTGCTTTCGCAGAGGCTTTGGCTTGGAGCGAACAGCACTTCGCTGCTGCTTCCTCAGCAAGCCTTCAGTTGCCTCAGGGAAGAAGAGCTGCGGGAGAGCTGGTGCCTAATGGGCCTTGCTTTCCAGGGCTCCATGTTCGCGTCCTGGGATCACCCTGCCAGGCCGAACTAAGCAGACACAGCCACAATGCGGCTATAGCGCGCGTAGCCTTGGATGGCACTCTATGCACACCACCATCGCCCAGTGTAGGCATCGCTTGGCCTTTTACTCTGGCGCTCAGGAGGACTCGCGGACTAGGCCAGTGCTTTCGCCACAGGAAAGGAAAGGTGACAGGATCCCAGCACACCGCCCGTGCACTTAATAGGGAGCTTTGGGGGACTGTCCCCACTCCTTCCCCTTAAACCCCGTGCCTCCTCCAAGCTTCCACATCCTGGAGGAAGACGGCATCTGACTCTCCGTTATTTCAGGGAGCTGTTTCTGCGAGTTCAGTGTAGGCGCCTGGTGGCTAGTGCATGTCTGCCCCAGGGACAGGTGGCCAAGGAGCTGCCGTCTCCTTAAGCCCAGAGGCTCAGGACAGGCATGCTCTCTACCCAGACTCCTTCCTAAGAGAGGACCACGCGCCCTGCCCACCTCATCCACTCCTGTCTCCTTTGCTGGCCAGACTTCCTTCCCTGCACAGGGAGCTAGTGACACTTGTATTGTCCCTGGCGGCTGTGCCTGCCTGGGAAGGCTCTCCTGCTTAGCAACCTTTTCCAGACCATAAGGCCAACGGCTCCTGCTCTTCTCACTGGGCAGCTTGCTGCACCTTTCACAGACATGCTCCTGGGGAGCGCCGTGAAAGACATGTCCCTTTCCTTAAGACTCTTTCCACAGGCGCAAGCTCGCTTCTCTCTCAGGCAGAGAGATGCACAGGCAAAGAAGATTTCGTTCCATGCGGGTTTATTACACCGTGCTGAGGAGACCAGCTCAGGCAACAGGAGAATCCCTCAGACCCGAATCTGGTTTCGCAAAGAATGCTATGCTTTCCCAGAGGGGATGCCAGGGCAAAGAGGATTTCGCTCTATGCCGTATGCTCCCATAGTGCTGCGAATACTAGGCTAAGGCAAGCAACAAAAGCAGCCCACAGAACAGACTCTGATTTACCCGCGACTGCTATGCTTTCGCAGAGGTTTTCAGCTTGGCACGAACCGCACTTCGCTGCTGTTTCCTCAGAAAGGCTTTGGGTGTTCACTCTGTCGCGGCAGGGAAGAAGAGAGGCGGGAGAGCTGGTGCCTCTTGGGACTTGCGTTCCCAGGCTTCAAGATCACGCCCGGGGTTCTCCTTGCTATGCCGAACTAAGCAGACACAGTCACAACCCTGCAGCAGCGTGCGTGTCTTAGCATGGCACTCTATGCCTATTACCATCTCCTGGGTTAGGTAAGGCTTTGCCTTTTCTCTGGCGCTCAGGCAGACTCGGGGTCTAGGCCAGTGCCTTCACCACAGGATAGAGGAGGCGACAGGATCACTGCACACGGCCCGTGCACTGGGACGGGCAACTGTGGGGGGCAGTCTCGACTCTTTTCCCGGCAAACGCCCTGTCACCCACATCGCTGCCACATCTTGGTGGAAGACGGCATCTGACTGCCCGATTCTCCATGGGTTTGTTTCTGCGCGTTCCGGGTAGAGCACCAGGTGGCAAGCCCAAGTCTCCCCTTGGGACAGGTGGCCAAGGAGATGATCTCCCCTTGGGACCAGTGGCACAGGACAGGCCTGCCTTCTGCCCAGACTCCTTCCTCAGAGTGGTTCACGCTCCTCTGCCCTAGTCGTCCCCTCATGTCTCCTTAGCAGCCGGGGTTCCATCGCTCCGCACATGGAGCAGGTGACACTTGTCTTGCCACCGGCCTGCTGTTAGTGCCACGGCAGGCTATCCTGCTTAACGAGCGTTTCCTGACCCCAAGGCCAACGGCTCCTTCTCTTCTCCGGGGGCAGCGTGCTGAGCCTTCCCCACTCTTGGCTTCTCTCTCTGGCAGAGGGTATGCTAGGGCAAAGGGTATTTCGCTCCATGCGAGTATCTTCCACCGAGCTCCGGAGACTAGCTCAGGCAAGCAGTAGCAGCATCCCCAAACCCAACTCTGATTTCCCAAGGAACGCAGTGCTTTCCCAGGGGAGATGCCCAGGCAATGAGGCTTTCGCTGTATGCGGGTTTCTCCCACCGTCAGACTGGGCTCAGGCAAGCAGCAGCAGCCCACAAAACATTTCTCAGCGAATGCTGTGCTTTCGCAGAGGCTTTGGCTTGGAGCGAACAGCACTTCGCTGCTGCTTCCTCAGCAAGCCTTCAGTTGCCTCAGGGAAGAAGAGCTGCGGGAGAGCTGGTGCCTAATGGGCCTTGCTTTCCAGGGCTCCATGTTCGCGTCCTGGGATCACCCTGCCAGGCCGAACTAAGCAGACACAGCCACAATGCTGCTATAGCGCGCGTAGCCTTGGATGGCACTCTATGCACACCACCATCTCCGAGTGTAGGCATCGCTTGGCCTTTTACTCTGGCGCTCAGGAGGACTCGCGGACTAGGCCAGTGCTTTCGCCACAGGAAAGGAAAGGTGACAGGATCCCAGCACACCGCCCGTGCACTTAATAGGGAGCTTTGGGGGACTGTCCCCTCTCCTTCCCCTTAAACCCCGTGCCTCCTCCAAGCTTCCACATCCTGGAGGAAGACGGCATCTGACTCTCCGTTATTTCAGGGAGCTGTTTCTGCGAGTTCAGTGTAGGCGCCTGGTGGCTAGTGCATGTCTGCCCCAGGGACAGGTGGCCAAGGAGCTGCCGTCTCCTTAAGCCCAGAGGCTCAGGACAGGCATGCTCTCTGCCCAGACTCCTTCCTAAGAGAGGACCACGCGCCCTGCCCACCTCATCCATTCCTGTCTCCTTTGCTGGCCAGACTTCCTTCTCTGCACAGGGAGCTAGTGACACTTGTATTGTCCCTGGCCGCTGTGCCTGCCTGGGAAGGCTCTCCTGCTTAGCAACCTTTTCCAGACCAGAAGGCCAATGGCTCCTGCTCTTCTCACTGGGCAGCTTGCTGCACCTTTCACAGACATGCTCCTGGGGAGCGCCGTGAAAGACATGTCCCTTTCCTTAAGGCTCTTTCCACAGGCGCAAGCTCGCTTCTCTCTCAGGCAGAGAGATGCACAGGCAAAGAAGATTTCGTTCCATGCGGGTTTATTACACCGTGCTGAGGAGACCAGCTCAGGCAACAGGAGAATCCCTCAGACCCGAATCTGGTTTCGCAAAGAATGCTATGCTTTCCCAGAGGGGATGCCAGGGCAAAGAGGATTTCGCTCTATGCCGTATGCTCCCATAGTGCTGCGAATACTAGGCTAAGGCAAGCACAAAAGCAGCCCACAGAACAGTCTCTGATTTCCCCGCGACTGCTATGCTTTCGCAGAGGTTTTCAGCTTGGCACGAACCGCACTTCGCTGCTGTTTCCTCAGAGAGGCTTTGGGTGTTCACTCTGTCGCGGCAGGGAAGAAGAGAGGCGGGAGAGCTGGTGCCTCTTGGGACTTGCTTTCCCGGGCTTCAAGATCATGCCCGGGGTTCTCCTTGCTATGCCGAACTAAGCAGACACAGTCACAACCCTGTAGCAGCGTGCGTGTCTTAGCATGGCACTCTATGCCTCTTACCATCTCCTGGGGTAGGTAAGGATTTGCCTTTTCTCTGGCGCTCAGGCAGACTCGGGGTCTAGGCCAGTGCCTTCACCACAGGATAGAGGAGGCGACAGGATCACTGCACACGGCCCGTGCACTGGGACGGGCAACTGTGGGGGACTGTCTCGACTCCTTTCCCGGCACACGCCCTGCCACCCACATCGCTGCCACATCTTGGTGGAAGACGGCATCTGACTGCCCGATTCTCCATGGGTTTGTTTCTGCGCGTTCCGGGTAGAGCACCTGGTGGCAAGCCCAAGTCTGCCCTTGGGACAGGTGGCCAAGGAGATGATCTCCCCTTGGGACCAGAGGCACAGGACAGGCCTGTCTTCTGCCCAGACTCCTTCCTCAGAGTGGTTCACGCTCCTCTGCCCTCGTCGTCCCCTCATGTCTCCTTAGCAGCCGGGGTTCCATCGCTCCGCACATGGAGCAGGTGACACTTGTCTTGCCACCGGCCTGCTGTTAGTGCCACGGCAGGCTATCCTGCTTCCCGAGCGTTTCCTGACCCCAAGGCCAACGGCTCCTTCTCTTCTCCGGGGGCGGCGTGCTGAGCCTTCCCCACTCTTGGCTTCTCTCTCTGGCAGAGGGTATGCTAGGGCAAAGGGTATTTCGCTCCATGCGAGTATCTTCCACCGAGCTCCGGAGACTAGCTCAGGCAAGCAGTAGCAGCATCCCCAAACCCAACTCTGATTTCCCAAGGAACGCAGTGCTTTCCCAGGGGAGATGCCCAGGCAATGAGGCCTTCGCTGTATGCGGGTTTCTCCCACCGTCAGACTGGGCTCAGGCAAGCAGCAGCAGCCCACAAAACATTTCTCAGCGAATGCTGTGCTTTCGCAGAGGCTTTGGCTTGGAGCGAACAGCACTTCGCTGCTGCTTCCTCAGCAAGCCTTCAGTTGCCTCAGGGAAGAAGAGCTGCGGGAGAGCTGGTGCCTAATGGGCCTTGCTTTCCAGGGCTCCATGTTCGCGTCCTGGGATCACCCTGCCAGGCCGAACTAAGCAGACACAGCCACAATGCTGCTATAGCGCGCGTAGCCTTGGATGGCACTCTATGCACACCACCATCTCCGAGTGTAGGCATCGCTTGGCCTTTTACTCTGGCGCTCAGGAGGACTCGCGGACTAGGCCAGTGCTTTCGCCACAGGAAAGGAAAGGTGACAGGATCCCAGCACACCGCCCGTGCACTTAATAGGGAGCTTTGGGGGACTGTCCCCACTCCTTCCCCTTAAACCCCGTGCCTCCTCCAAGCTTCCACATCCTGGAGGAAGACGGCATCTGACTCTCCGTTATTTCAGGGAGCTGTTTCTGCGAGTTCAGGGTAGGCGCCTGGTGGCTAGTGCATGTCTGCCCCAGGGACAGGTGGCCAAGGAGCTGCCGTCTCCTTAAGCCCAGAGGCTCAGGACAGGCATGCTCTCTGCCCAGACTCCTTCCTAAGAGAGGACCACGCGCCCTGCCCACCTCATCCACTCCTGTCTCCTTTGCTGGCCAGACTTCCTTCTCTGCACAGGGAGCTAGTGACACTTGTATTGTCCCTGGCCGCTGTGCCTGCCTGGGAAGGCTCTCCTGCTTAGCAACCTTTTCCAGACCAGAAGGCCAACGGCTCCTGCTCTTCTCACTGGGCAGCTTGCTGCACCTTTCACAGACATGCTCCTGGGGAGCGCCGGGAAAGACATGTCCCTTTCCTTAAGACTCTTTCCACAGGCGCAAGCTCGCTTCTCTCTCAGGCAGAGAGATGCACAGGCAAGGAAGATTTCGTTCCATGCGGGTTTATTACACCGTGCTGAGGAGACCAGCTCAGGCAACAGGAGAATCCCTCAGACCCGAATCTGGTTTCGCAAAGAATGCTATGCTTTCCCAGAGGGGATGCCAGGGCAAAGAGGATTTCGCTCTATGCCGTATGCTCCCATAGTGCTGCGAATACTAGGCTAAGGCAAGCAACAAAAGCAGCCCACAGAACAGACTCTGATTTCCCCGCGACTGCTATGCTTTCGCAGAGGTTTTCAGCTTGGCACGAACCGCACTTCGCTGCTGTTTCCTCAGAGAGGCTTTGGGTGTTCACTCTGTCGCGGCAGGGAAGAAGAGAGGCGGGAGAGCTGGTTCCTCTTGGGACTTGCTTTCCCGGGCTTCAAGATCACGCCCGGGGTTCTCCTTGCTATGCCGAACTAAGCAGACACAGTCACAACCCTGCAGCAGCGTGCGTGTCTTAGCATGGCACTCTATGCCTCTTACCATCTCCTGGGGTAGGTAAGGCTTTGCCTTTTCTCTGGCGCTCAGGCAGACTCGGGGTCTAGGCCAGTGCCTTCACGACAGGAGAGAGGAGGCGACAGGATCTCTGCACACGGCCCGTGCACTGGGACGGGCAACTGTGGGGGACAGTCTCGACTCTTTTCCCGGCACACGCCCTGCCACCCACATCGCTGCCACATCTTGGTGGAAGACGGCATCTGACTGCCCGATTCTCCATGGGTTTGTTTCTGCGCGTTCCGGGTATAGCACCTGGTGGCAAGCCCAAGTCTGCCCTTGGGACAGGTGGCCAAGGAGATGATCTCCCCTTGGGACCAGAGGCTCAGGACAGGCCTGCCTTCTGCCCAGACTCCTTCCTCAGAGTGGTTCACGCTCCTCTGCCCTAGTCGTCCCCTCATGTCTCCTTAGCAGCCGGGGTTCCATCGCTCCGCACATGGAGCAGGTGACACTTGTCTTGCCACCGGCCTGCTGTTAGTGCCACGGCAGGCTATCCTGCTTCCCGAGCGTTTCCTGACCCCAAGGCCAACGGCTCCTTCTCTTCTCCGGGGGCGGCGTGCTGAGCCTTCCCCACTCTTGGCTTCTCTCTCTGGCAGAGGGTATGCTAGGGCAAAGGGTATTTCGCTCCATGCGAGTATCTTCCACCGAGCTCCGGAGACTAGCTCAGGCAAGCAGTAGCAGCATCCCCAAACCCAACTCTGATTTCCCAAGGAACGCAGTGCTTTCCCAGGGGAGATGCCCAGGCAATGAGGCTTTCGCTGTATGCGGGTTTCTCCCACCGTCAGACTGGGCTCAGGCAAGCAGCAGCAGCCCACAAAACATTTCTCAGCGAATGCTGTGCTTTCGCAGAGGCTTTGGCTTGGAGCGAACAGCACTTCGCTGCTGCTTCCTCAGCAAGCCTTCAGTTGCCTCAGGGAAGAAGAGCTGCGGGAGAGCTGGTGCCTAATGGGCCTTGCTTTCCAGGGATCCATGTTCGCGTCCTGGGATCACCCTGCCAGGCCGAACTAAGCAGACACAGCCACAATGCTGCTATAGCGCGCGTAGCCTTGGATGGCACTCTATGCACACCACCATCTCCGAGTGTAGGCATCGCTTGGCCTTTTACTCTGGCGCTCAGGAGGACTCGCGGACTAGGCCAGTGCTTTCGCCACAGGAAAGGAAAGGTGACAGGATCCCAGCACACCGCCCCTGCACTTAATAGGGAGCTTTGGGGGACTGTCCCCACTCCTTCCCCTTAAACCCCGTGCCTCCTCCAAGCTTCCACATCCTGGAGGAAGACGGCATCTGACTCTCCGTTATTTCAGGGAGCTGTTTCTGCGAGTTCAGTGTAGGCGCCTGGTGGCTAGTGCATGTCTGCCCCAGGGACAGGTGGCCAAGGAGCTGCCGTCTCCTTAAGCCCAGAGGCTCAGGACAGGCAAGCTCTCTGCCCAGACTCCTTCCTAAGAGAGGACCACGCGCCCTGCCCACCTCATCCATTCCTGTCTCCTTTGCTGGCCAGACTTCCTTCTCTGCACAGGGAGCTAGTGACACTTGTATTGTCCCTGGCCGCTGTGCCTGCCTGGGAAGGCTCTCCTGCTTAGCAACCTTTTCCAGACCAGAAGGCCAATGGCTCCTGCTCTTCTCACTGGGCAGCTTGCTGCACCTTTCACAGACATGCTCCTGGGGAGCGTCGTGAAAGACATGTCCCTTTCCTTAAGACTCTTTCCACAGGCGCAAGCTCGCTTCTCTCTCAGGCAGAGAGATGCACAGGCAAAGAAGATTTCGTTCCATGCGGGTTTATTACACCGTGCTGAGGAGACCAGCTCAGGCAACAGGAGAATCCCTCAGACCCGAATCTGGTTTCGCAAAGAATGCTATGCTTTCCCAGAGGGGATGCCAGGGCAAAGAGGATTTTGCTCTATGCCGTATGCTCCCATAGTGCTGCGAATACTAGGCTAAGGCAAGCAACAAATGCAGCCCACAGAACAGACTCTGATTTACCCGCGACTGCTATGCTTTCGCAGAGGTTTTCAGCTTGGCACGAACCGCACTTCGCTGCTGTTTCCTCAGAAAGGCTTTGGGTGTTCACTCTGTCGCGGCAGGGAAGAAGAGAGGCGGGAGAGCTGGTGCCTCTTGGGACTTGCTTTCCCAGGCTTCAAGATCACGCCCGGGGTTCTCCTTGCTATGCCGAACTAAGCAGACACAGTCACAACCCTGCAGCAGCGTGCGTGTCTTAGCATGGCACTCTATGCCTATTACCATCTCCTGGGGTAGGTAAGGCTTTGCCTTTTCTCTGGCGCTCAGGCAGACTCGGGGTCTAGGCCAGTGCCTTCACCACAGGAGAGAGGAGGCGACAGGATCACTGCACACGGCCCGTGCACTGGGACGAGCAACTGTGGGAGACAGTCTCGACTCTTTTCCCGGCACACGCCCTGCCACCCACATCACTGCCACATCTTGGTGGAAGACGGCATCTGACTGCCCGATTCTCCATGGGTTTGTTTCTGCGCGTTCCGGGTAGAGCACCTGGTGGCAAGCCCAAGTCTGCCCTTGGGACAGGTGGCCAAGGAGATGATCTCCACTTGGTACCAGAGGCACAGGACAGGCCTGCCTTCTGCCCAGACTCCTTCCTCAGAGTGGTTCACGCTCCTCTGCCCTAGTCGTCCCCTCATGTCTCCTTAGCAGCCGGGGTTCCATCGCTCCGCACATGGAGCAGGTGACACTTGTCTTGCCACCGGCCTGCTGTTAGTGCCACGGCAGGCTATCCTGCTTAACGAGCGTTTCCTGACCCCAAGGCCAACGGCTCCTTCTCTTCTCCGGGGGCGGCGTGCTGAGCCTTCCCCACTCTTGGCTTCTCTCTCTGGCAGAGGGTATGCTAGGGCAAAGGGTATTTCGCTCCATGCGAGTATCTTCCACCGAGCTCCGGAGACTAGCTCAGGCAAGCAGTAGCAGCATCCCCAAACCCAACTCTGATTTCCCAAGGAACGCAGTGCTTTCCCAGGGGAGATGCCCAGGCAACGAGGCTTTCGCTGTATGCGGGTTTCTCCCACCGTCAGACTGGGCTCAGGCAAGCAGCAGCAGCCCACAAAACATTTCTCAGCGAATGCTGTGCTTTCGCAGAGGCTTTGGCTTGGAGCGAACAGCACTTCGCTGCTGCTTCCTCATCAAGCCTTCAGTTGCCTCAGGGAAGAAGAGCTGCGGGAGAGCTGGTGCCTAATGGGCCTTGCTTTCCAGGGTTCCATGTTCGCGTCCTGGGATCACCCTGCCAGGCCGAACTAAGCAGACACAGCCACAATGCTGCTATAGCGCGCGTAGCCTTGGATGGCACTCTATGCACACCACCATCTCCCAGTGTAGGCATCGCTTTGCCTTTTACTCTGGCGCTCAGGAGGACTCGCGGACTAGGCCAGTGCTTTCGCCACAGGAAAGGAAAGGTGACAGGATCCCAGCACACCGCCCGTGCACTTAATAGGGAGCTTTGGGGGACTGTCCCCACTCCTTCCCCTTAAACCCCGTGCCTCCTCCAAGCTTCCACATCCTGGAGGAAGACGGCATCTGACTCTCCGTTATTTCAGGGAGCTGTTTCTGCGAGTTCAGTGTAGGCGCCTGGTGGCTAGTGCATGTCTGCCCCAGGGACAGGTGGCCAAGGAGCTGCCGTCTCCTTAAGCCCAGAGGCTCAGGACAGGCAAGCTCTCTGCCCAGACTCCTTCCTAAGAGAGGACCACGCGCCCTGCCCACCTCATCCACTCCTGTCTCCTTTGCTGGCCAGACTTCCTTCTCTGCACAGGGAGCTAGTGACACTTGTATTGTCCCTGGCCGCTGTGCCTGCCTGGGAAGGCTCTCCTGCTTAGCAACCTTTTCCAGACCAGAAGGCCAATGTCTCCTGCTCTTCTCACTGGGCAGCTTGCTGCACCTTTCACAGACATGCTCCTGGGGAGCGCCGTGAAAGACATGTCCCTTTCCTTAAGACTCTTTCCACAGGCGCAAGCTCGCTTCTCTCTCAGGCAGAGAGATGCACAGGCAAAGAAGATTTCGTTCCATGCGGGTTTATTACACCGTGCTGAGGAGACCAGCTCAGGCAACAGGAGAATCCCTCAGACCCGAATCTGGTTTCGCAAAGAATGCTATGCTTTCCCAGAGGGGATGCCAGGGCAAAGAGGATTTTGCTCTATGCCGTATGCTCCCATAGTGCTGCGAATACTAGGCTAAGGCAAGCAACAAAAGCAGCCCACAGAACAGACTCTGATTTCCCCGCGACTGCTATGCTTTCGCAGAGGTTTTCAGCTTGGCACGAACCGCACTTCGCTGCTGTTTCCTCAGAAAGGCTTTGGGTGTTCACTCTGTCGCGGCAGGGAAGAAGAGAGGCGGGAGAGCTGGTGCCGCTTGGGACTTGCTTTCCCAGGCTTCAAGATCACGCCCGGGGTTCTCCTTGCTATGCCGAACTAAGCAGACACAGTCACAACCCTGCAGCAGCGTGCGTGTCTTAGCATGGCACTCTATGCCTATTACCATCTCCTGGGGTAGGTAAGGCTTTGCCTTTTCTCTGGCGCTCAGGCAGACTCGGGGTCTAGGCCAGTGCCTTCACACAGGAGAGAGGAGGCGACAGGATCACTGCAAACGGCCCGTGCACTGGGACGGGCAACTGTGGGGGGCAGTCTCGACTCTTTTCCCGGCAAACGCCCTGCCACCCACATCGCTGCCACTACTTGGTGGAAGACGGCATCTGACTGCCCGATTCTCCATGGGTTTGTTTCTGCGCGTTCCGGGTGGAGCACCAGGTGGCAAGCCCAAGTCTCCCCTTGGGACAGGTGGCCAAGGAGATGATCTCCCCTTGGGACCAGTGGCACAGGACAGGCCTGCCTTCTGCCCAGACTCCTTCCTCAGAGTGGTTCACGCTCCTCTGCCCTAGTCGTCCCCTCATGTCTCCTTAGCAGCCGGGGTTCCATCGCTCCGCACATGGAGCAGGTGACACTTGTCTTGCCACCGGCCTGCTGTTAGTGCCACGGCAGGCTATCCTGCTTCCCGAGCGTTTCCTGACCCCAAGGCCAACGGCTCCTTCTCTTCTCCGGGGGCGGCGTGCTGAGCCTTCCCCACTCTTGGCTTCTCTCTCTGGCAGAGGGTATGCTAGGGCAAAGGGTATTTCGCTCCATGCGAGTACCTTCCACCGAGCTCCGGAGACTAGCTCAGGCAAGCAGTAGCAGCATCCCCAAACCCAACTCTGATTTCCCAAGGAACGCACTGCTTTCCCAGGGGAGATGCCCAGGCAACGAGGCCTTCGCTGTATGCGGGTTTCTCCCACCGTCAGACTGGGCTCAGGCAAGCAGCAGCAGCCCACAAAACATTTCTCAGCGAATGCTGTGCTTTCGCAGAGGCTTTGGCTTGGAGCGAACAGCACTTCGCTGCTGCTTCCTCAGCAAGCCTTCAGTTGCCTCAGGGAAGAAGAGCTGCGGGAGAGCTGGTGCCTAATGGGCCTTGCTTTCCAGGGCTCCATGTTCGCGTCCTGGGATCACCCTGCCAGGCCGAACTAAGCAGACACAGCCACAATGCTGCTATAGCGTGCGTAACCTTGGATGGCACTCTATGCACACCACCATCTCCCAGTGTAGGCATCGCTTGGCCTTTTACTCTGGCGCTCAGGAGGACTCACGGACTAGGGCAGTGCTTTCGCCACAGGAAAGGAAAGGTGACAGGATCCCAGCACACCGCCCGTGCACTTAATAGGGAGCTTTGGGGGACTGTCCCCACTCCTTCCCCTTAAACCCCGTGCCTCCTCCAAACTTCCACATCCTGGAGGAAGACGGCATCTGACTCTCCGTTATTTCAGGGAGCTGTTTCTGCGAGTTCAGTGTAGGCGCCTGGTGGCTAGTGCATGTCTGCCCCAGGGACAGGTGGCCAAGGAGCTGCCGTCTCCTTAAGCCCAGAGGCTCAGGACAGGCAAGCTCTCTGCCCAGACTCCTTCCTAAGAGAGGACCACGCGCCCTGCCCACCTCATCCACTCCTGTCTCCTTTGCTGGCCAGACTTCCTTCTCTGCACAGGGAGCTAGTGACACTTGTATTGTCCCTGGCCGCTGTGCCTGCCTGGGAAGGCTCTCCTGCTTAGCAACCTTTTCCAGACCAGAAGGCCAATGTCTCCTGCTCTTCTCACTGGGCAGCTTGCTGCACCTTTCACAGACATGCTCCTGGGGAGCGCCGTGAAAGACATGTCCCTTTCCTTAAGACTCTTTCCACAGGCGCAAGCTCGCTTCTCTCTCAGGCAGAGAGATGCACAGGCAAAGAAGATTTCGTTCCATGCGGGTTTATTACACCGTGCTGAGGAGACCAGCTCAGGCAACAGGAGAATCCCTCAGACCCGAATCTGGTTTCGCAAAGAATGCTATGCTTTCCCAGAGGGGATGCCAGGGCAAAGAGGATTTTGCTCTATGCCGTATGCTCCCATAGTGCTGCGAATACTAGGCTAAGGCAAGCAACAAAAGCAGCCCACAGAACAGACTCTGATTTACCCGCGACTGCTATGCTTTCGCAGAGGTTTTCAGCTTGGCACGAACCGCACTTCGCTGCTGTTTCCTCAGAAAGGCTTTGGGTGTTCACTCTGTCGCGGCAGGGAAGAAGAGAGGCGGGAGAGCTGGTGCCTCTTGGGACTTGCTTTCCCGGGCTTCAAGATCACGCCCGGGGTTCTCCTTGCTATGCCGAACTAAGCAGACACAGTCACAACCCTGCAGCAGCGTGCGTGTCTTAGCATGGCACTCTATGCCTCTTACCATCTCCTGGGGTAGGTAAGGCTTTGCCTTTTCTCTGGCGCTCAGGCAGACTCGGGGTCTAGGCCAGTGCCTTCACGACAGGAGAGAGGAGGCGACAGGATCTCTGCACACGGCCCGTGCACTGGGACGGGCAACTGTGGGGGACAGTCTCGACTCTTTTCCCGGCACACGCCCTGCCACCCACATCGCTGCCACATCTTGGTGGAAGACGGCATCTGACTGCCCGATTCTCCATGGGTTTGTTTCTGCGCGTTCCGGGTAGAGCACCTGGTGGCAAGCCCAAGTCTGCCCTTGGGACAGGTGGCCATGGAGATGATCTCCCCTTGGGACCAGAGGCACAGGACAGGCCTGCCTTCTGCCCAGACTCCTTCCTCAGAGTGGTTCACGCTCCTCTGCCCTAGTCGTCCCCTCATGTCTCCTTAGCAGCCGGGGTTCCATCGCTCCGCACATGGAGCAGGTGACACTTGTCTTGCCTCCAGCCTGCTGTTAGTGCCACGGCAGGCTATCCTGCTTCCCGAGCGTTTCCTGACCCCAAGGCCAACGGCTCCTTCTCTTCTCCGGGGGCGGCGTGCTGAGCCTTCCCCACTCTTGGCTTCTCTCTCTGGCAGAGGGTATGCAAGCGCAAAGGGTACTTCGCTCCATGCGAGTATCTTACACCGAGCTCCGGAGACTAGCTCAGGCAAGCAGTAGTAGCATCCCCAAACCCAACTCTGATTTCCCAAGGAACGCAGTGCTTTCCCAGGGGAGATGCCCAGGCAACGAGGCCTTCGCTGTATGCGGGTTTCTCCCACCGTCAGACTGGGCTCAGGCAAGCAGCAGCAGCCCACAAAACATTTCTCAGCGAATGCTGTGCTTTCGCAGAGGCTTTGGCTTGGAGCGAACAGCACTTCGCTGCTGCTTCCTCAGCAAGCCTTCAGTTGCCTCAGGGAAGAAGAGCTGCGGGAGAGCTGGTGCCTAATGGGCCTTGCTTTCCAGGGCTCCATGTTCGCGTCCTGAGATCACCCTGCCAGGCCGAACTAAGCAGACACAGCCACAATGCTGCTATAGCGCGCGTAGCCTTGGATGGCACTCTATGCAAACCACCATCTCCCAGTGTAGGCATCGCTTGGCCTTTTACTCTGGCGCTCAGGAGGACTCGCGGACTAGGGCAGTGCTTTCGCCACAGGAAAGGAAAGGTGACAGGATCCCAGCACACCGCCCGTGCACTTAATAGGGAGCTTTGGGGGACTGTCCCCACTCCTTCCCCTTAAACCCCGTGCCTCCTCCAAGCTTCCACATCCTGGAGGAAGACGGCATCTGACTCTCCGTTATTTCAGGGAGCTGTTTCTGCGAGTTCAGTGTAGGCGCCTGGTGGCTAGTGCATGTCTGCCCCAGGGACAGGTGGCCAAGGAGCTGCCGTCTCCTTAAGCCCAGAGGCTCAGGACAGGCAAGCTCTCTGCCCAGACTCCTTCCTAAGAGAGGACCACGCGCCCTGCCCACCTCATCCACTCCTGTCTCCTTTGCTGGCCAGACTTCCTTCTCTGCACAGGGAGCTAGTGACACTTGTATTGTCCCTGGCCGCTGTGCCTGCCTGGGAAGGCTCTCCTGCTTAGCAACCATTTCCAGACCAGAAGGCCAATGGCTCCTGCTCTTCTCACTGGGCAGCTTGCTGCACCTTTCACAGACATGCTCCTGGGGAGCGCCGTGAAAGACATGTCCCTTTCCTTAAGACTCTTTCCACAGGCGCAAGCTCGCTTCTCTCTCAGGCAGAGAGATGCACAGGCAAAGAAGATTTCGTTCCATGCGGGTTTACTACACCGTGCTGAGGAGACCAGCTCAGGCAACAGGAGAATCCCTCAGACCCGAATCTGGTTTCGCAAAGAATGCTATGCTTTCCCAGAGGGGATGCCAGGGCAAAGAGGATTTTGCTCTATGCCGTATGCTCCCATAGTGCTGCGAATACTAGGCTAAGGCAAGCAACAAAAGCAGCCCACAGAACAGACTCTGATTTCCCCGCGACTGCTATGCTTTCGCAGAGGTTTTCAGCTTGGCACGAACCGCACTTCGCTGCTGTTTCCTCAGAAAGGCTTTGGGTGTTCACTCTGTCGCGGCAGGGAAGAAGAGAGGCGGGAGAGCTGGTGCCTCTTGGGACTTGCTTTCCCGGGCTTCAAGATCACGCCCGGGGTTCTCCTTGCTATGCCGAACTAAGCAGACACAGTCACAACCCTGCAGCAGCGTGCGTGTCTTAGCATGGCACTCTATGCCTCTTACCATCTCCTGGGGTAGGTAAGGCTTTGCCTTTTCTCTGGCGCTCAGGCAGACTCGGGGTCTAGGCCAGTGCCTTCACAACAGGAGAGAGGAGGCGACAGGATCTCTGCACACGGCCCGTGCACTGGGACGGGCAACTGTGGGGGACAGTCTCGACTCTTTTCCCGGCACACGCCCTGCCACCCACATCGCTGCCACATCTTGGTGGAAGACGGCATCTGACTGCCCGATTCTCCATGGGTTTGTTTCTGCGCGTTCCGGGTAGAGCACCTGGTGGCAAGCCCAAGTCTGCCCTTGGGACAGGTGGCCATGGAGATGATCTCCCCTTGGGACCAGAGGCACAGGACAGGCCTGCCTTCTGCCCAGACTCCTTCCTCAGAGTGGTTCACGCTCCTCTGCCCTAGTCGTCCCCTCATGTCTCCTTAGCAGCCGGGGTTCCATCGCTCCGCACATGGAGCAGGTGACACTTGTCTTGCCTCCAGCCTGCTGTTAGTGCCACTGCAGGCTATCCTGCTTCCCGAGCGTTTCCTGACCCCAAGGCCAACGGCTCCTTCTCTTCTCCGGGGGCGGCGTGCTGAGCCTTCCCCACTCTTGGCTTCTCTCTCTGGCAGAGGGTATGCTAGGGCAAAGGGTATTTCGCTCCATGCGAGTATCTTCCACCGAGCTCCGGAGACTAGCTCAGGCAAGCAGTAGCAGCATCCCCAAACCCAACTCTGATTTCCCAAGGAACGCAGTGCTTTCCCAGGGGAGATGCCCAGGCAATGAGGCTTTCGCTGTATGCGGGTTTCTCCCACCGTCAGACTGGGCTCAGGCAAGCAGAAGCAGCCCACAAAACATTTCTCAGCGAATGCTGTGCTTTCGCAGAGGCTTTGGCTTGGAGCGAACAGCACTTCGCTGCTGCTTCCTCAGCAAGCCTTCAGTTGCCTCAGGGAAGAAGAGCTGCGGGAGAGCTGGTGCCTAATGGGCCTTGCTTTCCAGGGCTCCATGTTCGCGTCCTGGGATCACCCTGCCAGGCCGAACTAAGCAGACACAGCCACAATGCTGCTATAGCGCGCGTAGCCTTGGATGGCACTCTATGCACACCACCATCTCCCAGTGTAGGCATCGCTTGGCCTTTTACTCTGGCGCTCAGGAGGACTCGCGGACTAGGCCAGTGCTTTCGCCACAGGCAAGGAAAGGTGACAGGATCCCAGCACACCGCCCGTGCACTTAATAGGGAGCTTTGGGGGACTGTCCCCACTCCTTCCCCTTAAACCCCGTGCCTCCTCCAAGCTTCCACATCCTGGAGGAAGACGGCATCTGACTCTCCGTTATTTCAGTGAGCTGTTTCTGCGAGTTCAGTGTAGGCGCCTGGTGGCTAGTGCATGTCTGCCCTAGGGACAGGTGGCCAAGGAGCTGCCGTCTCCTTAAGCCCAGAGGCTCAGGACAGGCATGCTCTCTGCCCAGACTCCTTCCTAAGAGAGGACCACGCGCCCTGCCCACCTCATCCACTCCTGTCTCCTTTGCTGGCCAGACTTCCTTCTCTGCACAGGGAGCTAGTGACACTTGTATTGTCCCTGGCCGCTGTGCCTGCCTGGGAAGGCTCTCCTGCTTAGCAACCTTTTCCAGACCAGAAGGCCAATGGCTCCTGCTCTTCTCACTGGGCAGCTTGCTGCACCTTTCACAGACATGCTCCTGGGGAGCGCCGTGAAAGACATGTCCCTTTCCTTAAGACTCTTTCCACAGGCGCAAGCTCGCTTCTCTCTCAGGCAGAGAGATGCACAGGCAAAGAAGATTTCGTTCCATGCGGGTTTATTACACCGTGCTGAGACCAGCTCAGGCAACAGGAGAATCCCTCAGACCCGAATCTGGTTTCGCAAAGAATGCTATGCTTTCCCAGAGGGGATGCCAGGGCAAAGAGGATTTCGCTCTATGCCGTATGCTCCCATAGTGCTGCGAATACTAGGCTAAGGCAAGCAACAAAAGCAGCCCACAGAACAGACTCTGATTTACCCGCGACTGCTATGCTTTCGCAGAGGTTTTCAGCTTGGCACGAACCGCACTTCGCTGCTGTTTCCTCAGAAAGGCTTTGGGTGTTCACTCTGTCGCGGCAGGGAAGAAGAGAGGCGGGAGAGCTGGTGCCTCTTGGGACTTGCTTTCCCAGGCTTCAAGATCACGCCCGGGGTTCTCCTTGCTATGCCGAACTAAGCAGACACAGTCACAACCCTGCAGCAGCGTGCGTGTCTTAGCATGGCACTCTATGCCTATTACCATCTCCTGGGGTAGGTAAGGCTTTGCCTTTTCTCTGGCGCTCAGGCAGACTCGGGGTCTAGGCCAGTGCCTTCACCACAGGAGAGAGGAGGCGACAGGATCACTGCAAACGGCCCGTGCACTGGGACGGGCAACTGTGGGGGGCAGTCTCGACTCTTTTCCCGGCAAACGCCCTGCCACCCACATCGCTGCCACATCTTGGTGGAAGACGGCATCTGACTGCCCGATTCTCCATGGGTTTGTTTCTGCGCGTTCCGGGTGGAGCACCAGGTGGCAAGCCCAAGTCTCCCCTTGGGACAGGTGGCCAAGGAGATGATCTCCCCTTGGGACCAGTGGCACAGGACAGGCCTGCCTTCTGCCCAGACTCCTTCCTCAGAGTGGTTCACGCTCCTCTGCCCTAGTCGTCCCCTCATGTCTCCTTAGCAGCCGGGGTTCCATCGCTCCGCACATGGAGCAGGTGACACTTGTCTTGCCACCGGCCTGCTGTTAGTGCCACGGCAGGCTATCCTGCTTAACGAGCGTTTCCTGACCCCAAAGCCAACGGCTCCTTCTCTTCTCCGGGGGCGGCGTGCTGAGCCTTCCCCACTCTTGGCTTCTCTCTCTGGCAGAGTGTATGCTAGCGCAAAGGGTATTTCGCTCCATGCGAGTATCTTCCACCGAGCTCCGGAGACTAGCTCAGGCAAGCAGTAGCAGCATCCCCAAACCCAACTCTGATTTCCCAAGGAACGCAGTGCTTTCCCAGGGGAGATGCCCAGGCAATGAGGCCTTCGCTGTATGCGGGTTTCTCCCACCGTCAGACTGGGCTCAGGCAAGCAGCAGCAGCCCACAAAACATTTCTCAGCGAATGCTGTGCTTTCGCAGAGGCTTTGGCTTGGAGCGAACAGCACTTCGCTGCTGCTTCCTCAGCAAGCCTTCAGTTGCCTCAGGGAAGAAGAGCTGCGGGAGAGCTGGTGCCTAATGGGCCTTGCTTTCCAGGGCTCCATGTTCGCGTCCTGGGATCACCCTGCCAGGCCGAACTAAGCAGACACAGCCACAATGCTGCTATAGCGCGCGTAGCCTTGGATGGCACTCTATGCACACCACCATCTCCCAGTGTAGGCATCGCTTGGCCTTTTACTCTGGCGCTCAGGAGGACTCGCGGACTAGGCCAGTGCTTTCGCCACAGGAAAGGAAAGGTGACAGGATCCCAGCACACCGCCCGTGCACTTAATAGGGAGCTTTGGGGGACTGTCCCCACTCCTTCCCCTTAAACCCCGTGCCTCCTCCAAGCTTCCACATCCTGGAGGAAGACGGCATCTGACTTTCCGTTATTTCAGGGAGCTGTTTCTGCGAGTTCAGTGTAGGCGCCTGGTGGCTAGTGCATGTCTGCCCCAGGGACAGGTGGCCAAGGAGCTGCCGTCTCCTTAAGCCCAGAGGCTCAGGACAGGCATGCTCTCTGCCCAGACTCCTTCCTAAGAGAGGACCACGCGCCCTGCCCACCTCATCCACTCCTGTCTCCTTTGCTGGCCAGACTTCCTTCTCTGCACAGGGAGCTAGTGACACTTGTATTGTCCCTGGCCGCTGTGCCTGCCTGGGAAGGCTCTCCTGCTTAGCAACCTTTTCCAGACCAGAAGGCCAATGGCTCCTGCTCTTCTCACTGGGGAGCTTGCTGCACCTTTCACAGACATGCTCCTGGGGAGCGCCGTGAAAGACATGTCCCTTTCCTTAAGACTCTTTCCACAGGCGCAAGCTCGCTTCTCTCTCAGGCAGAGAGATGCACAGGCAAAGAAGATTTCGTTCCATGCGGGTTTACTACACCGTGCTGAGGAGACCAGCTCAGGCAACAGGAGAATCCCTCAGACCCGAATCTGGTTTCGCAAAGAATGCTATGCTTTCCCAGAGGGGATGCCAGGGCAAAGAGGATTTCGCTCTATGCCGTATGCTCCCATAGTGCTGCGAATACTAGGCTAAGGCAAGCAACAAAAGCAGCCCACAGAACAGACTCTGATTTCCCCGCGACTGCTATGCTTTCGCAGAGGTTTTCAGCTTGGCACGAACCGCACTTCGCTGCTGTTTCCTCAGAAAGGCTTTGGGTGTTCACTCTGTCGCGGCAGGGAAGAAGAGAGGCGGGAGAGCTGGTGCCTCTTGGGACTTGCTTTCCCGGGCTTCAAGATCACGCCCGGGGTTCTCCTTGCTATGCCGAACTAAGCAGACACAGTCACAACCCTGCAGCAGCGTGCGTGTCTTAGCATGGCACTCTATGCCTCTTACCATCTCCTGGGGTAGGTAAGGCTTTGCCTTTTCTCTGGCGCTCAGCCAGACTCGGGGTCTAGGCCAGTGCCTTCACGACAGGAGAGAGGAGGCGACAGGATCTCTGCACACGGCCCGTGCACTGGGACGGGCAACTGTGGGGGACAGTCTCGACTCTTTTCCCGGCACACGCCCTGCCACCCACATCGCTGCCACATCTTGGTGGAAGACGGCATCTGACTGCCCGATTCTCCATGGGTTTGTTTCTGCGCGTTCCGGGTAGAGCACCTGGTGGCAAGCCCAAGTCTGCCCTTGGGACAGGTGGCCATGGAGATGATCTCCCCTTGGGACCAGAGGCACAGGACAGGCCTGCCTTCTGCCCAGACTCCTTCCTCAGAGTGGTTCACGCTCCTCTGCCCTAGTCGTCCCCTCATGTCTCCTTAGCAGCCGGGGTTCCATCGCTCCGCACATGGAGCAGGTGACACTTGTCTTGCCACCGGCCTGCTGTTAGTGCCACGGCAGGCTATCCTGCTTCCCGAGCGTTTCCTGACCCCAAGGCCAACGGCTCCTTCTCTTCTCCGGGGGCGGCGTGCTGAGCCTTCCCCACTCTTGGCTTCTCTCTCTGGCAGAGGGTATGCTAGGGCAAAGGGTATTTCGCTCCATGCGAGTATCTTCCACCGAGCTCCGGAGACTAGCTCAGGCAAGCAGTAGCAGCATCCCCAAACCCAACTCTGATTTCCCAAGGAACGCAGTGCTTTCCTAGGGTAGATGCCCAGGCAATGAGGCTTTCGCTGTATGCGGGTTTCTCCCACCGTCAGACTGGGCTCAGGCAAGCAGCAGCAGCCCACAAAACATTTCTCAGCGAATGCTGTGCTTTCGCAGAGGCTTTGGCTTGGAGCGAACAGCACTTCGCTGCGGCTTCCTCAGCAAGCCTTCAGTTGCCTCAGGGAAGAAGAGCTGCGGGAGAGCTGGTGCCTAATGGGCCTTGCTTTCCAGGGCTCCATGTTCGCGTCCTGGGAGCACCCTGCCAGGCCGAACTAAGCAGACACAGCCACAATGCTGCTATAGCGCGCGTAGCCTTGGATGGCACTCTATGCACACCACCATCTCCCAGTGTAGGCATCGCTTGGCCTTTTACTCTGGCGCTCAGGAGGACTCGCGGACTAGGCCAGTGCTTTCGCCACAGGAAAGGAAAGGTGACAGGATCCGAGCACACCGCCCGTGCACTTAATAGGGAGCTTTGGGGGACTGTCCCCACTCCTTCCTTTTAAACCCCGTGCCTCCTCCAAGCTTCCACATCCTGGAGGAAGACGGCATCTGACTCTCCGTTATTTCAGGGAGCTGTTTCTGCGAGTTCAGTGTAGGCGCCTGGTGGCTAGTGCATGTCTGCCCCAGGGACAGGTGGCCAAGGAGCTGCCGTCTCCTTAAGCCCAGAGGCTCAGGACAGGCATGCTCTCTGCCCAGACACCTTCCTAAGAGAGGACCACGCGCCCTGCCCACCTCATCCACTCCTGTCTCCTTTGCTGGCCAGACTTCCTTCTCTGCACAGGGAGCTAGTGACACTTGTATTGTCCCTGGCCGCTGTGCCTGCCTGGGAAGACTCTCCTGCTTAGCAACCTTTTCCAGACCAGAAGGCCAATGGCTCCTGCTCTTCTCACTGGGCAGCTTGCTGCACCTTTCACAGACATGCTCCTGGGGAGCGCCGTGAAAGACATGTCCCTTTCCTTAAGACTCTTTCCACAGGCGCAAGCTCGCTTCTCTCTCAGGCAGAGAGATGCACAGGCAAAGAAGATTTCGTTCCATGCGGGTTGATTACACCGTGCTGAGGAGACCAGCTCAGGCAACAGGAGAATCCCTCAGACCCGAATCTGGTTTCGCAAAGAATGCTATGCTTTCCCAGAGGGGATGCCAGGGCAAAGAGGATTTTGCTCTATGCCGTATGCTCCCATAGTGCTGCGAATACTAGGCTAAGGCAAGCAACAAAAGCAGCCCACAGAACAGACTCTGATTTCCCCGCGACTGCTATGCTTTCGCAGAGGTTTTCAGCTTGGCACGAACCGCACTTCGCTGCTGTTTCCTCAGAAAGGCTTTGGGTGTTCACTCTGTCGCGGCAGGGAAGAAGAGAGGCGGGAGAGCTGGTGCCTCTTGGGACTTGCTTTCCCGGGCTTCAAGATCACGCCCGGGGTTCTCCTTGCTATGCCGAACTAAGCAGACACAGTCACAACCCTTCAGCAGCGTGCGTGTCTTAGCATGGCACTCTATGCCTCTTACCATCTCCTGGGGTAGGTAAGGCTTTGCCTTTTCTCTGGCGCTCAGGCAGACTCGGGGTCTAGGCCCGTGCCTTCACCACAGGAGAGAGGAGGCGACAGGATCACTGCACACGGCCCGTGCACTGGGACGGGCAACTGTGGGGGACAGTCTCGACGCTTTTCCCGGCACACGCCCTGCCACCCACATCGCTGCCACATCTTGGTGGAAGACGGCATCTGACTGCCCGATTCTCCATGGGTTTGTTTCTGCGCGTTCCGGGTAGAGCACCTGGTGGCAAGCCCAAGTCTGCCCTTGGGACAGGTGGCCAAGGAGATGATCTCCCCTTGGGACCAGAGGCACAGGACAGGCCTGCCTTCTGCCCAGACTCCTTCCTCAGAGTGGTTCACGCTCCTCTGCCCTAGTCGTCCCCTCATGTCTCCTTAGCAGCCGGGGTTCCATCGCTCCGCACATGGAGCAGGTGACACTTGTCTTGCCACCGGCCTGCTGTTAGTGCCACGGCAGGCTATCCTGCTTAACGAGCGTTTCCTGACCCCAAGGCCAACGGCTCCTTCTCTTCTCCGGGGGCGGCGTGCTGAGCCTTCCCCACTCTTGGCTTCTCTCTCTGGCAGAGGGTATGCTAGGGCAAAGGGTATTTCGCTCCATGCGAGTATCTTCCACCGAGCTCCGGAGACTAGCTCAGGCAAGCAGTAGCAGCATCCCCAAACCCATCTCTGATTTCCCAAGGAACGCAGTGCTTTCCCAGGGGAGATGCCCAGGCAATGAGGCTTTCGCTGTATGCGGGTTTCTCCCACCGTCAGACTGGGCTCAGGCAAGCAGCAGCAGCCCACAAAACAATTCTCAGCGAATGCTGTGCTTTCGCAGAGGCTTTGGCTTGGAGCGAACAGCACTTCGCTGCTGCTTCCTCAGCAAGCCTTCAGTTGCCTCAGGGAAGAAGAGCTGCGGGAGAGCTGGTGCCTAATGGGCCTTGCTTTCCAGGGCTCCATGTTCGCCTCCTGGGATCACCCTGCCAGGCCGAACTAAGCAGACACAGCCACAAAGCTGCTATAGCGCGCGTAGCCTTGGATGGCACTCTATGCACACCACCATCTCCCAGTGTAGGCATCGCTTGGCCTTTTACTCTGGCGCTCAGGAGGACTCGCGGACTAGGCCAGTGCTTTCGCCACAGGAAAGGAAAGGTGACAGGATCCGAGCACACCGCCCGTGCACTTAATAGGGAGCTTTGGGGGACTGTCCCCACTCCTTCCCCTTAAACCCCGTGCCTCCTCCAAGCTTCCACATCCTGGAGAAAGACGGCATCTGACTCTCCGTTATTTCAGGGAGCTGTTTCTGCGAGTTCAGTGTAGGCGCCTGGTGGCTAGTGCATGTCTGCCCCAGGGACAGGTGGCCAAGGAGCTGCCGTCTCCTTAAGCCCAGAGGCTCAGGACAGGCAGGCTCTCTGCCCAGACTCCTTCCTAAGAGAGGACCACGCGCCCTGCCCACCTCATCCACTCCTGTCTCCTTTGCTGGCCAGACTTCCTTCTCTGCACAGGGAGCTAGTGACACTTGTATTGTCCCTGGCCGCTGTGCCTGCCTGGGAAGACTCTCCTGCTTAGCAACCTTTTCCAGACCAGAAGGCCAATGGCTCCTGCTCTTCTCACTGGGGAGCTTGCTGAACCTTTCACAGACATGCTCCTGGGGAGCGCCGTGAAAGACATGTCCCTTTCCTTAAGACTCTTTCCACAGGCGCAAGCTCGCTTCTCTCTCAGGCAGAGAGATGCACAGGCAAAGAAGATTTCGTTCCATGCGGGTTTATTACACCGTGCTGAGGAGACCAGCTCAGGCAACAGGAGAATCCCTCAGACCCGAATCTGGTTTCGCAAAGAATGCTATGCTTTCCCAGAGGGGATGCCAGGGCAAAGAGGATTTCGCTCTATGCCGTATGCTCCCATAGTGCTGCGAATACTAGGCTAAGGCAAGCAACAAAAGCAGCCCACAGAACAGACTCTGATTTCCCCGCGACTGCTATGCTTTCGCAGAGGTTTTCAGCTTGGCACGAACCGCACTTCGCTGCTGTTTCCTCAGAGAGGCTTTGGGTGTTCACTCTGACGCGGCAGGGAAGAAGAGAGGCGGGAGAGCTGGTGCCTCTTGGGACTTGCTTTCCCGGGCTTCAAGATCACGCCCGGGGTTCTCCTTGCTATGCCGAACTAAGCAGACACAGTCACAACCCTGCAGCAGCGTGCGTGTCTTAGCATGGCACTCTATGCCTATTACCATCTCCTGGTGTAGGTAAGGCTTTGCCTTTTCTCTGGCGCTCAGGCAGACTCGGGGTCTAGGCCAGTGCCTTCACCACAGGAGAGAGGAGGCGACAGGATCACTGCACACGGCCCGTGCACTGGGACGGGCAACTGTGGGGGACAGTCTCGACTCTTTTCCCGGCACACGCCCTGCCTCCCACATCGCTGCCACATCTTGGTGGAAGACGGCATCTGACTGCCCGATTCTCCATGGGTTTGTTTCTGTGCGTTCCGGGTAGAGCACCTGGTGGCAAGCCCAAGTCTGCCCTTGGGACAGGTGGCCAAGGAGATAATCTCCCCTTGGGACCAGAGGCACAGGACAGACCTGCCTTCTGCCCAGACTCCTTCCTCAGAGTGGTTCACGCTCCTCTGCCCTCGTCGTCCCCTCATGTCTCCTTAGCAGCCGGGGTTCCATCGCTCCGCACATGGAGCAGGTGACACTTGTCTTGCCACCGGCCTGCTGTTAGTGCCACGGCAGGCTATCCTGCTTCCCGAGCGTTTCCTGACCCCAAGGCCAACGGCTCCTTCTCTTCTCCGGGGGCGGCGTGCTGAGCCTTCCCCACTCTTGGCTTCTCTCTCTGGCAGAGGGTATGCTAGGGCAAAGGGTATTTCGCTCCATGCGAGTATCTTCCACCGAGCTCCGGAGACTAGCTCAGGCAAGCAGTAGCAGCATCCCCAAACCCAACTCTGATTTCCCAAGGAACGCAGTGCTTTCCCAGGGGAGATGCCCAGGCAATGAGGCTTTCGCTGTATGCGGGTTTCTCCCACCGTCAGACTGGGCTCAGACAAGCAGCAGCAGCCCACAAAACATTTCTCAGCGAATACTGTGCTTTCGCAGAGGCTTTGGCTTGGAGCGAACAGCACTTCGCTGCTGCTTCCTCAGCAAGCCTTCAGTTGCCTCAGGGAAGAAGAGCTGCGGGAGAGCTGGTGCCTAATGGGCCTTGCTTTCCAGGGCTCCATGTTCGCGTCCTGGGATCACCCTGCCAGGCCGAACTAAGCAGACACAGCCACAAAGCTGCTATAGCGCGCGTAGCCTTGGATGGCACTCTATGCACACCACCATCTCCCAGTGTAGGCATCGCTTGGCCTTTTACTCTGGCGCTCAGGAGGACTCGCGGACTAGGCCAGTGCTTTCGCCACAGGAAAGGAAAGGTGACGGGATCCGAGCACACCGCCCGTGCACTTAATAGGGAGCTTTGGGGGACTGTCCCCACTCCTTCCTTTTAAACCCCGTGCCTCCTCCAAGCTTCCACATCCTGGAGGAAGACGGCATCTGACTCTCCGTTATTTCAGGGAGCTGTTTCTGCGAGTTCAGTGTAGGTTCCTGGTGGCTAGTGCATGTCTGCCCCAGGGACAGGTGGCCAAGGAGCTGCCGTCTCCTTAAGCCCAGAGGCTCAGGACAGGCATGCTCTCTGCCCAGACTCCTTCCTAAGAGAGGACCACGCGCCCTGCCCACCTCATCCACTCCTGTCTCCTTTGCTGGCCAGACTTCCTTCTCTGCACAGGGAGCTAGTGACACTTGTATTGTCCCTGGCCGCTGTGCCTGCCTGGGAAGACTCTCCTGCTTAGCAACCTTTTCCAGACCAGAAGGCCAATGGCTCCTGCTCTTCTCACTGGGGAGCTTGCTGCACCTTTCACAGACATGCTCCTGGGGAGCGCCGTGAAAGACATGTCCCTTTCCTTAAGACTCTTTCCACAGGCGCAAGCTCGCTTCTCTCTCAGGCAGAGAGATGCACAGGCAAAGAAGATTTCGTTCCATGCGTGTTTATTACACCGTGCTGAGGAGACCAGCTCAGGCAACAGGAGAATCCCTCAGACCCGAATCTGGTTTCGCAAAGAATGCTATGCGTTCCCAGAGGGGATGCCAGGGCAAAGAGGATTTCGCTCTATGCCGTATGCTCCCATAGTGCTGCGAATACTAGGCTAAGGCAAGCAACAAAAGCAGCCCACGAACAGACTCTGATTTCCCCGCGACTGCTATGCTTTCGCAGAGGTTTTCAGCTTGGCACGAACCGCACTTCGCTGCTGTTTCCTCAGAAAGGCTTTGGGTGTTCACTCTGTCGCGGCAGGGAAGAAGAGAGGCGGGAGAGCTGGTGCCTCTTGGGACTTGCTTTCCCGGGCTTCAAGATCACGCCCGGGGTTCTCCTTGCTATGCCGAACTAAGCAGACACAGTCACAACCCTGCAGCAGCGTGCGTGTCTTAGCATGGCACTCTATGCCTATTACCATCTCCTGGTGTAGGTAAGGCTTTGCCTTTTCTCTGGCGCTCAGGCAGACTCGGGGTCTAGGCCAGTGCCTTCACGACAGGAGAGAGGAGGCGACAGGATCACTGCACACGGCCCGTGTACTGGGACGGGCAACTGTGGGGGACAGTCTCGACTCTTTTCCCGGCACACGCCCTGCCTCCCACATCGCTGCCACATCTTGGTGGAAGACGGCATCTGACTGCCCGATTCTCCATGGGTTTGTTTCTGCGCGTTCCGGGTAGAGCACCTGGTGGCAAGCCCAAGTCTGCCCTTGGGACAGGTGGCCAAGGAGATGATCTCCCCTTGGGACCAGAGGCACAGGACAGGCCTGCCTTCTGCCCAGACACCTTCCTCAGAGTGGTTCACGCTCCTCTGCCCTCGTCGTCCCCTCATGTCTCCTTAGCAGCCGGGGTTCCATCGCTCCGCACATGGAGCAGGTGACACTTGTCTTGCCACCGGCCTGCTGTTAGTGCCACGGCAGGCTATCCTGCTTCCCGAGCGTTTCCTGACCCCAAGGCCAACGGCTCCTTCTCTTCTCCGGGGGCGGCGTGCTGAGCCTTCCCCACTCTTGGCTTCTCTCTCTGGCAGAGGGTATGCTAGGGCAAAGGGTATTTCGCTCCATGCGAGTATCTTCCACCGAGCCCCGGAGACTAGCTCAGGCAAGCAGTAGCAGCATCCCCAAACCCAACTCTGATTTCCCAAGGAACGCAGTGCTTTCCCAGGGGAGATGCCCAGGCAATGAGGCTTTCACTGTATGCGGGTTTCTCCCACCGTCAGACTGGGCTCAGGCAAGCAGCAGCAGCCCACAGAACATTTCTCAGCGAATGCTGTGCTTTCGCAGAGGCTTTGGCTTGGAGCGAACAGCACTTCGCTGCTGCTTCCTCAGCAAGCCTTCAGTTGCCTCAGGGAAGAAGAGCTGCGGGAGAGCTGGTGCCTAATGGGCCTTGCTTTCCAGGGCTCCATGTTCGCGTCCTGGGATCACCCTGCCAGGCCGAACTAAGCAGACACAGCCACAAAGCTGCTATAGCGCGCGTAGCCTTGGATGGCACTCTATGCACACCACCATCTCCCAGTGTAGGCATCGCTTGGCCTTTTACTCTGGCGCTCAGGAGGACTCGCGGACTAGGCCAGTGCTTTCGCCACAGGAAAGGAAAGGTTACAGGATCCGAGCACACCGCCCGTGCACTTAATAGGGAGCTTTGGGGGACTGTCCCCACTCCTTCCTTTTAAACCCCGTGCCTCCTCCAAGCTTCCACATCCTGGAGGAAGACGGCATCTGACTCTCCGTTATTTCAGGGAGCTGTTTCTGCGAGTTCAGTGTAGGCGCCTGGTGGCTTGTGCATGTCTGCCCCAGGGACAGGTGGCCAAGGAGCTGCCGTCTCCTTAAGCCCAGAGGCTCAGGACAGGCATGCTCTCTGCCCAGACTCCTTCCTAAGAGAGGACCACGCGCCCTGCCCACCTCATCCACTCCTGTCTCCTTTGCTGGCCAGACTTCCTTCTCTGCACAGGGAGCTAGTGACACTTGTATTGTCCCTGGCCGCTGTGCCTGCCTGGGAAGACTCTCCTGCTTAGCAACCTTTTCCAGACCAGAAGGCCAATGGCTCCTGCTCTTCTCACTGTGGAGCTTGCTGCACCTTTCACAGACATGCTCCTGGGGAGCGCCGTGAAAGACATGTCCCTTTCCTTAAGACTCTTTCCACAGGCGCAAGCTCGCTTCTCTCTCAGGCAGAGAGATGCACAGGCAAAGAAGATTTCGTTCCATGCGGGTTTATTACACCGTGCTGAGGAGACCAGCTCAGGCAACAGGAGAATCCCTCAGACCCGAATCTGGTTTCGCAAAGAATGCTATGCTTTCCCAGAGGGGATGCCAGGGCAAAGAGGATTTCGCTCTATGCCGTATGCTCCCATAGTGCTGCGAATACTAGGCTAAGGCAAGCAACAAAAGCAGCCCACAGAACAGACTCTGATTTCCCCGCGACTGCTATGCTATCGCAGAGGTTTTCAGCTTGGCACGAACCGCACTTCGCTGCTGTTTCCTCAGAGAGGCTTTGGGTGTTCACTCTGTCGCGGCAGGGAAGAAGAGAGGCGGGAGAGCTGGTGCCTCTTGGGACTTGCTTTCCCGGGCTTCAAGATCACGCCCGGGGTTCTCCTTGCTATGCCGAACTAAGCAGACACAGTCACAACCCTGCAGCAGCGTGCGTGTCTTAGCATGGCACTCTATGCCTATTACCATCTCCTGGTGTAGGTAAGGCTTTGCCTTTTCTCTGGCGCTCAGGCAGACTCGGGGTCTAGGCCAGTGCCTTCACGACAGGAGAGAGGAGGCGACAGGATCACTTCACACGGCCCGTGCACTGGGACGGGCAACTGTGGGGGACAGTCTCGACTCTTTTCCCGGCACACGCCCTGCCTCCCACATCGCTGCCACATCTTGGTGGAAGACGGCATCTGACTGCCCGATTCTCCATGGGTTTGTTTCTGCGCGTTCCGGGTAGAGCACCTGGTGGCAAGCCCAAGTCTGCCCTTGGGACAGGTGGCCAAGGAGATGATCTCCCCTTGGGACCAGAGGCACAGGACAGGCCTGCCTTCTGCCCAGACTCCTTCCTCAGAGTGGTTCACGCTCCTCTGCCCTCGTCGTCCCCTCATGTCTCCTTAGCAGCCGGGGTTCCATCGCTCCGCACATGGAGCAGGTGACACTTGTCTTGCCACCGGCCTGCTGTTAGTGCCACGGCAGGCTATCCTGCTTAACGAGCGTTTCCTGACCCCAAGGCCAACGGCTCCTTCTCTTCTCCGGGGGCGGCGTGCTGAGCCTTCCCCACTCTTGGCTTCTCTCTCTGGCAGAGGGTATGCTAGGGCAAAGGGTATTTCGCTCCATGCGAGTATCTTCCACCGAGCTCCGGAGACTAGCTCAGGCAAGCAGTAGCAGCATCCCCAAACCCAACTCTGATTTCCCAAGGAACGCAGTGCTTTCCCAGGGGAGATGCCCAGGCAAAAGGGCTTTCGCTGTATGCGGGTTTCTCCCTCCGTCAGACTGGGCTCAGGCAAGCAGCAGCAGCCCACAAAACATTTCTCAGCGAATGCTGTGCTTTCGCAGAGGTTTGGCTTGGAGCGAACAGCACTTCGCTGCTGCTTCCTCAGCAAGCCTTCAGTTGCCTCAGGGAAGAAGAGCTGCGGGAGAGCTGGTGCCTAATGGGCCTTGCTTTCCAGGGCTCCATGTTCGCGTCCTGGGATCACCCTGCCAGGCCGAACTAAGCAGACACAGCCACAATGCTGCTATAGCGCGCGTAGCCTTGGATGGCACTCTATGCACACCACCACCTCCCAGTGTAGGCATCGCTTGGCCTTTTACTCTGGCGCTCAGGAGGACTCGTGGACTAGGCCAGTGCTTTCGCCACAGGCAAGGAAATGTGACAGGATCCCAGCACACCGCCCGTGCACTTAATAGGGAGCTTTGGGGGACTGTCCCTACTCCTTCCCCTTAAACCCCGTGCCTCCTCCAAGCTTCCACATCCTGGAGGAAGACGGCATCTGACTCTCCGTTATTTCAGGGAGCTGTTTCTGCGAGTTCAGTGTAGGCGCCTGGTGGCTAGTGCATGTCTGCCCCAGGGACAGGTGGCCAACGAGCTGCCGTCTCCTTAAGCCCAGAGGCTCAGGACAGGCATGCTCTCTGCCCAGACTCCTTCCTAAGAGAGGACCATGTGCCCTGCCCACCTCATCCACTCCTGTCTCCTTTGCTGGCCAGACTTCCTTCTCTGCACAGGGAGCTAGTGACACTTGTATTGTCCCTGGCCGCTGTGCCTGCCTGGGAAGACTCTCCTGCTTAGCAACCTGTTCCAGACCAGAAGGCCAATGGCTCCTGCTCTTCTCACTGGGGAGCTTGCTGCACCTTTCACAGACATGCTCCTGGGGAGCGCCGTGAAAGACATGTCCCTTTCCTTAAGACTCTTTCCACAGGCGCAAGCTCGCTTCTCTCTCAGGCAGAGAGATGCACAGGCAAAGAAGATTTCGTTCCATGCGGGTTTATTACACCGTGCTGAGGAGACCAGCTCAGGCAACAGGAGAATCCCTCAGACCCGAATCTGGTTTCGCAAAGAATGCTATGCTTTCCCAGAGGGGATGCCAGGGCAAAGAGGATTTCGCTCTATGCCGTATGCTCCCATAGTGCTGCGAATACTAGGCTAAGGCAAGCAACAAAAGCAGCCCACAGAACAGACTCTGATTTCCCCGCGACTGCTATGCTTTCGCAGAGGTTTTCAGCTTGGCACGAACCGCAATTCGCTGCTGTTTCCTCAGAGAGGCTTTGGGTGTTCACTCTGTCCCGGCAGGGAAGAAGAGAGGCGGGAGAGCTGGTGCCTCTTGGGACTTGCTTTCCCGGGCTTCAAGATCACGCCCGGGGTTCTCCTTGCTATGCCGAACTAAGCAGACACAGTCACAACCCTGCAGCAGCGTGCGTGTCTTAGCATGGCACTCTATGCCTCTTACCATCTCCTGGGGTAGGTAAGGCTTTGCCTTTTCTCTGGCGCTCAGGCAGACTCGGGGTCTAGGCCAGTGCCTTCACGACAGGAGAGAGGAGGCGACAGGATCTCTGCACACGGCCCGTGCACTGGGACGGGCAACTGTGGGGGACAGTCTCGACTCTTTTCCCGGCACACGCCCTGCCACCCACATCGCTGCCACATCTTGGTGGAAGACGGCATCTGACTGCCCGATTCTCCATGGGTTTGTTTCTGCGCGTTCCGGGTAGAGCACCTGGTGGCAAGCCCAAGTCTGCCCTTGGGACAGGTGGCCAAGGAGATGATCTCCCCTTGGGACCAGAGGCACAGGACAGGCCTGCCTTCTGCCCAGACTCCTTCCTCAGAGTGGTTCACGCTCCTCTGCCCTCGTCGTCCCCTCATGTCTCCTTAGCAGCCGGGGTTCCATCGCTCCGCACATGGAGCAGGTGACACTTGTCTTGCCACCGGCCTGCTGTTAGTGCCACGGCAGGCTATCCTGCTTCCCGAGCGTTTCCTGACCCCAAGGCCAACGGCTCCTTCTCTTCTCCGGGGGCGGCGTGCTGAGCCTTCCCCACTCTTGGCTTCTCTCTCTGGCAGAGGGTATGCTAGGGCAAAGGGTATTTCGCTCCATGCGAGTATCTTCCACCGAGCTCCGGAGACTAGCTCAGGCAAGCAGTAGCAGCATCCCCAAACCCAACTCTGATTTCCCAAGGAACGCAGTGCTTTCCCAGGGGAGATGCCCAGGCAATGAGGCTTTCGCTGTATGCGGGTTTCTCCCACCGTCAGACTGGGCTCAGGCAAGCAGCAGCAGCCCACAAAACAATTCTCAGCGAATGCTGTGCTTTCGCAGAGGCTTTGGCTTGGAGCGAACAGCACTTCGCTGCTGCTTCCTCAGCAAGCCTTCAGTTGCCTCAGGGAAGAAGAGCTGCGGGAGAGCTGGTGCCTAATGGGCCTTGCTTTCCAGGGCTCCATGTTCGCGTCCTGGGATCACCCTGCCAGGCCGAACTAAGCAGACACAGCCACAAAGCTGCTATAGCGCGCGTAGCCTTGGATGGCACTCTATGCACACCACCATCTCCCAGTGTAGGCATCGCTTGGCCTTTTACTCTGGCGCTCAGGAGGACTCGCGGACTAGGCCAGTGCTTTCGCCACAGGAAAGGAAAGGTGACAGGATCCGAGCACACCGCCCGTGCACTTAATAGGGAGCTTTGGGGGACTGTCCCCACTCCTTCCTTTTAAACCCCGTGCCTCCTCCAAGCTTCCACATCCTGGAGGAAGACGGCATCTGACTCTCCGTTATTTCAGGGAGCTGTTTCTGCGAGTTCAGTGTAGGCGCCTGGTGGCTAGTGCATGTCTGCCCCAGGGACAGGTGGCCAAGGAGCTGCCGTCTCCTTAAGCCCAGAGGCTCAGGACAGGCATGCTCTCTGCCCAGACTCCTTCCTAAGAGAGGACCACGCGCCCTGCCCACCTCATCCACTCCTGTCTCCTTTGCTGGCCAGACTTCCTTCTCTGCACAGGGAGCTAGTGACACTTGTATTGTCCCTGGCCGCTGTGCCTGCCTGGGAAGACTCTCCTGCTTAGCAACCTTTTCCAGACCAGAAGGCCAATGGCTCCTGCTCTTCTCACTGGGGAGCTTGCTGCACCTTTCACAGACATGCTCCTGGGGAGCGCCGTGAAAGACATGTCCCTTTCCTTAAGACTCTTTCCACAGGCGCAAGCTCGCTTCTCTCTCAGGCAGAGAGATGCACAGGCAAAGAAGATTTCGTTCCATGCGGGTTTATTACACCGTGCTGAGGAGACCAGCTCAGGCAACAGGAGAATCCCTCAGACCCGAATCTGGTTTCGCAAAGAATGCTATGCTTTCCCAGAGGGGATGCCAGGGCAAAGAGGATTTCGCTCTATGCCGTATGCTCCCATAGTGCTGCGAATACTAGGCTAAGGCAAGCAACAAAAGCAGCCCACAGAACAGACTCTGATTTCCCCGCGACTGCTATGCTTTCGCAGAGGTTTTCAGCTTGGCACGAACCGCACTTCGCTGCTGTTTCCTCAGAGAGGCTTTGGGTGTTCACTCTGTCGCGGCAGGGAAGAAGAGAGGCGGGAGAGCTGGTGCCTCTTGGGACTTGCTTTCCCGGGCTTCAAGATCACGCCCGGGGTTCTCCTTGCTATGCCGAACTAAGCAGACACAGTCACAACCCTGCAGCAGCGTGCGTGTCTTAGCATGGCACTCTATGCCTCTTACCATCTCCTGGGGTAGGTAAGGCTTTGCCTTTTCTCTGGCGCTCAGGCAGACTCGGGGTCTAGGCCAGTGCCTTCACGACAGGAGAGAGGAGGCGACAGGATCTCTGCACACGGCCCGTGCACTGGGACGGGCAACTGTGGGGGACAGTCTCGACTCTTTTCCCGGCACACGCCCTGCCACCCACATCGCTGCCACATCTTGGTGGAAGACGGCATCTGACTGCCCGATTCTCCATGGGTTTGTTTCTGCGCGTTCCGGGTAGAGCACCTGGTGGCAAGCCCAAGTCTGCCCTTGGGACAGGTGGCCAAGGAGATGATCTCCCCTTGGGACCAGAGGCACAGGACAGGCCTGCCTTCTGCCCAGACTCCTTCCTCAGAGTGGTTCACGCTCCTCTGCCCTCGTCGTCCCCTCATGTCTCCTTAGCAGCCGGGGTTCCATCGCTCCGCACATGGAGCAGGTGACACTTGTCTTGCCACCGGCCTGCTGTTAGTGCCACGGCAGGCTATCCTGCTTCCCGAGCGTTTCCTGACCCCAAGGCCAACGGCTCCTTCTCTTCTCCGGGGGCGGCGTGCTGAGCCTTCCCCACTCTTGGCTTCTCTCTCTGGCAGAGGGTATGCTAGGGCAAAGGGTATTTCGCTCCATGCGAGTATCTTCCACCGAGCTCCGGAGACTAGCTCAGGCAAGCAGTAGCAGCATCCCCAAACCCAACTCTGATTTCCCAAGGAACGCAGTGCTTTCCCAGGGGAGATGCCCAGGCAATGAGGCTTTTGCTGTATGCGGGTTTCTCCCACCGTCAGACTGGGCTCAGGCAAGCAGCAGCAGCCCACAGAACATTTCTCAGCGAATGCTGTGCTTTCGCAGAGGTTTGGCTTGGAGCGAACAGCACTTCGCTGCTGCTTCCTCAGCAAGCCTTCAGTTGCCTCAGGGAAGAAGAGCTGCGGGAGAGCTGGTGCCTAATGGGCCTTGCTTTCCAGGGCTCCATGTTCGCGTCCTGGGATCACCCTGCCAGGCCGAACTAAGCAGACACAGCCACAATGCTGCTATAGCGCGCGTAGCCTTGGATGGCACTCTATGCACACCACCATCTCCCAGTGTAGGCATCGCTTGGCCTTTTACTCTGGCGCTCAGGAGGACTCGTGGACTAGGCCAGTGCTTTCGCCACAGGCAAGGAAAGGTGACAGGATCCCAGCACACCGCCCGTGCACTTAATAGGGAGCTTTGGGGGACTGTCCCTACTCCTTCCCCTTAAACCCCGTGCCTCCTCCAAGCTTCCACATCCTGGAGGAAGACGGCATCTGACTCTCCATTATTTCAGGGAGCTGTTTCTGCGAGTTCAGTGTAGGCGCCTGGTGGCTAGTGCATGTCTGCCCCAGGGACAGGTGGCCAAGGAGCTGCCGTCTCCTTAAGCCCAGAGGCTCAGGACAGGCATGCTCTCTGCCCAGACTCCTTCCTAAGAGAGGACCACGTGCCCTGCCCACCTCATCCACTCCTGTCTCCTTTGCTGGCCAGACTTCCTTCTCTGCACAGGGAGCTAGTGACACTTGTATTGTCCCTGGCCGCTGTGCCTGCCTGGGAAGACTCTCCTGCTTAGCAACCTGTTCCAGACCAGAAGGCCAATGGCTCCTGCTCTTCTCACTGGGGAGCTTGCTGCACCTTTCACAGACATGCTCCTGGGGAGCGCCGTGAAAGACATGTCCCTTTCCTTAAGGCTCTTTCCACAGGCGCAAGCTCGCTTCTCTCTCAGGCAGAGAGATGCACAGGCAAAGAAGATTTCGTTCCATGCGGGTTTATTACACCGTGCTGAGGAGACCAGCTCAGGCAACAGGAGAATCCCTCAGACCCGAATCTGGTTTCGCAAAGAATGCTATGCTTTCCCAGAGGGGATGCCAGGGCAAAGAGGATTTCGCTCTATGCCGTATGCTCCCATAGTGCTACGAATACTAGGCTAAGGCAAGCAACAAAAGCAGCCCACAGAACAGACTCTGATTTCCCCGCGACTGCTATGCTTTCGCAGAGGTTTTCAGCTTGGCACGAACCGCACTTCGCTGCTGTTTCCTCAGAGAGGCTTTGGGTGTTCACTCTGTCGCGGCAGGGAAGAAGAGAGGCGGGAGAGCTGGTGCCTCTTGGGACTTGCTTTCCCGGGCTTCAAGATCACGCCCGGGGTTCTCCTTGCTATGCCGAACTAAGCAGACACAGTCACAACCCTGCAGCAGCGTGCGTGTCTTAGCATGGCACTCTATGCCTCTTACCATCTCCTGGGGTAGGTAAGGCTTTGCCTTTTCTCTGGCGCTCAGGCAGACTCGGGGTCTAGGCCAGTGCCTTCACGACAGGAGAGAGGAGGCGACAGGATCTCTGCACACGGCCCGTGCACTGGGACGGGCAACTGTGGGGGACAGTCTCGACTCTTTTCCCGGCACACGCCCTGCCACCCACATCGCTGCCACATCTTGGTGGAAGACGGCATCTGACTGCCCGATTCTCCATGGGTTTGTTTCTGCGCGTTCCGGGTAGAGCACCTGGTGGCAAGCCCAAGTCTGCCCTTGGGACAGGTGGCCAAGGAGATGATCTCCCCTTGGGACCAGAGGCACAGGACAGGCCTGCCTTCTGCCCAGACTCCTTCCTCAGAGTGGTTCACGCTCCTCTGCCCTCGTCGTCCCCTCATGTCTCCTTAGCAGCCGGGGTTCCATCGCTCCGCACATGGAGCAGGTGACACTTGTCTTGCCACCGGCCTGCTGTTAGTGCCACGGCAGGCTTTCCTGCTTAACGAGCGTTTCCTGACCCCAAGGCCAACGGCTCCTTCTCTTCTCCGGGGGCGGCGTGCTGAGCCTTCCCCACTCTTGGCTTCTCTCTCTGGCAGAGGGTATGCTAGGGCAAAGGGTATTTCGCTCCATGCGAGTATCTTCCACCGAGCTCCGGAGACTAGCTCAGGCAAGCAGTAGCAGCATCCCCAAACCCAACTCTGATTTCCCAAGGAACGCAGTGCTTTCCCAGGGGAGATGCCCAGGCAATGAGGCTTTCGCTGTATGCGGGTTTCTCCCACCGTCAGACTGGGCTCAGGCAAGCAGCAGCAGCCCACAAAACAATTCTCAGCGAATGCTGTGCTTTCGCAGAGGCTTTGGCTTGGAGCGAACAGCACTTCGCTGCTGCTTCCTCAGCAAGCCTTCAGTTGCCTCAGGGAAGAAGAGCTGCGGGAGAGCTGGTGCCTAATGGGCCTTGCTTTCCAGGGCTCCATGTTCGCGTCCTGGGATCACCCTGCCAGGCCGAACTAAGCAGACACAGCCACAAAGCTGCTATAGCGCGCGTAGCCTTGGATGGCACTCTATGCACACCACCATCTCCCAGTGTAGGCATCGCTTGGCCTTTTACTATGGCGCTCAGGAGGACTCGCGGACTAGGCCAGTGCTTTCGCCACAGGAAAGGAAAGGTGACAGGATCCGAGCACACCGCCCGTGCACTTAATAGGGAGCTTTGGGGGACTGTCCCCACTCCTTCCTTTTAAACGCCGTGCCTCCTCCAAGCTTCCACATCCTGGAGGAAGACGGCATCTGACTCTCCGTTATTTCAGGGAGCTGTTTCTGCGAGTTCAGTGTAGGCGCCTGGTGGCTAGTGCATGTCTGCCCCAGGGACAGGTGGCCAAGGAGCTGCCGTCTCCTTAAGCCCAGAGGCTCAGGACAGGCATGCTCTCTGCCCAGACTCCTTCCTAAGAGAGGACCACGCGCCCTGCCCACCTCATCCACTCCTGTCTCCTTTGCTGGCCAGACTTCCTTCTCTGCACAGGGAGCTAGTGACACTTGTATTGTCCCTGGCCGCTGTGCCTGCCTGGGAAGACTCTCCTGCTTAGCAACCTTTTCCAGACCAGAAGGCCAATGGCTCCTGCTCTTCTCACTGGGGAGCTTGCTGCACCTTTCACAGACATGCTCCTGGGGAGCGCCGTGAAAGACATGTCCCTTTCCTTAAGACTCTTTCCACAGGCGCAAGCTCGCTTCTCTCTCAGGCAGAGAGATGCACAGGCAAAGAAGATTTCGTTCCATGCGGGTTTATTACACCGTGCTGAGGAGACCAGCTCAGGCAACAGGAGAATCCCTCAGACCCGAATCTGGTTTCGCAAAGAATGCTATGCTTTCCCAGAGGGGATGCCAGGGCAAAGAGGATTTCGCTCTATGCCGTATGCTCCCATAGTGCTGCGAATACTAGGCTAAGGCAAGCAACAAAAGCAGCCCACAGAACAGACTCTGATTTCCCCGCGACTGCTATGCTTTCGCAGAGGTTTTCAGCTTGGCACGAACCGCACTTCGCTGCTGTTTCCTCAGAGAGGCTTTGGGTGTTCACTCTGTCGCGGCAGGGAAGAAGAGAGGCGGGAGAGCTGGTGCCTCTTGGGACTTGCTTTCCCGGGCTTCAAGATCACGCCCGGGGTTCTCCTTGCTATGCCGAACTAAGCAGACACAGTCACAACCCTGCAGCAGCGTGCGTGTCTTAGCATGGCACTCTATGCCTTTACCATCTCCTGGGGTAGGTAAGGCTTTGCCTTTTCTCTGGCGCTCAGGCAGACTCGGGGTCTAGGCCAGTGCCTTCACCACAGGAGAGAGGAGGCGACAGGATCTCTGCACACGGCCCGTGCACTGGGACGGGCAACTGTGGGGGACAGTCTCGACTCTTTTCCCGGCACACGCCCTGCCACCCACATCGCTGCCACATCTTGGTGGAAGACGGCATCTGACTGCCCGATTCTCCATGGGTTTGTTTCTGCGCGTTCCGGGTAGAGCACCTGGTGGCAAGCCCAAGTCTGCCCTTGGGACAGGTGGCCAAGGAGATGATCTCCCCTTGGGACCAGAGGCACAGGACAGGCCTGCCTTCTGCCCAGACTCCTTCCTCAGAGTGGTTCACGCTCCTCTGCCCTCGTCGTCCCCTCATGTCTCCTTAGCAGCCGGGGTTCCATCGCTCCGCACATGGAGCAGGTGACACTTGTCTTGCCACCGGCCTGCTGTTAGTGCCACGGCAGGCTATCCTGCCTAACGAGCGTTTCCTGACCCCAAGGCCAACGGCTCCTTCTCTTCTCCGGGGGCGGCGTGCTGAGCCTTCCCCACTCTTGGCTTCTCTCTCAGGCAGAGGGTATGCTAGGGCAAAGGGTATTTCGCTCCATGCGAGTATCTTCCACCGAGCTCCGGAGACTAGCTCAGGCAAGCAGTAGCAGCATCCCCAAACCCAACTCTGATTTCCCAAGGAACGCAGTGCTTTCCCAGGGGAGATGCCCAGGCAATGAGGCTTTCGCTGTATGCGGGTTTCTCCCACCGTCAGACTGGACTCAGGCAAGCAGCAGCAGCCCACAGAACATTTCTCAGCGAATGCTGTGCTTTCGCAGAGGCTTTGGCTTGGAGCGAACAGCACTTCGCTGCTGCTTCCTCAGCAAGCCTTCAGTTGCCTCAGGGAAGAAGAGCTGCGGGAGAGCTGGTGCCTAATGGGCCTTGCTTTCCAGGGCTCCATGTTCGCGTCCTGGGATCACCCTGCCAGGCCGAACTAAGCAGACACAGCCACAATGCTGATATAGCGCGCGTAGCCTTGGATGGCACTCTATGCACACCACCATCTCCCAGTGTAGGCATCGCTTGGCCTTTTACTCTGGCGCTCATGAGGACTCGCGGACTAGGCCAGTGCTTTCGCCACAGGCAAGGAAAGGTGACAGGATCCCAGCACACCGCCCGTGCACTTAATAGGGAGCTTTGGGGGACTGTCCCTACTCCTTCCCCTTAAACCCCGTGCCTCCTCCAAGCTTCCACATCCTGGAGGAAGACGGCATCTGACTCTCCGTTATTTCAGGGAGCTGTTTCTGCGAGTTCAGTGTAGGCGCCTGGTGGCTAGTGCATGTCTGCCCCAGGGACAGGTGGCCAAGGAGCTGCCGTCTCCTTAAGCCCAGAGGCTCAGGACAGGCATGCTCTCTGCCCAGACTCCTTCCTAAGAGAGGACCACGTGCCCTGCCCACCTCATCCACTCCTGTCTCCTTTGCTGGCCAGACTTCCTTCTCTGCACAGGGAGCTAGTGACACTTGTATTGTCCCTGGCCGCTGTGCCTGCCTGGGAAGACTCTCCTGCTTAGCAACCTTTTCCAGACCAGAAGGCCAATGGCTCCTGCTCTTCTCACTGGGGAGCTTGCTGCACCTTTCACAGACATGCTCCTGGGGAGCGCCGTGAAAGACATGTCCCTTTCCTTAAGGCTCTTTCCACAGGCGCAAGCTCGCTTCTCTCTCAGGCAGAGAGATGCACAGGCAAAGAAGATTTCGTTCCATGCGGGTTTATTACACCGTGCTGAGGAGACCAGCTCAGGCAACAGGAGAATCCCTCAGACCCGAATCTGGTTTCGCAAAGAATGCTATGCTTTCCCAGAGGGGATGCCAGGGCAAAGAGGATTTCGCTCTATGCCGTATGCTCCCATAGTGCTGCGAATACTAGGCTAAGGCAAGCAACAAAAGCAGCCCACAGAACAGACTCTGATTTCCCCGCGACTGCTATGCTTTCGCAGAGGTTTTCAGCTTGGCACGAACCGCACTTCGCTGCTGTTTCCTCAGAGAGGCTTTGGGTGTTCACTCTGTCGCGGCAGGGAAGAAGAGAGGCGGGAGAGCTGGTGCCTCTTGGGACTTGCTTTCCCGGGCTTCAAGATCACGCCCGGGGTTCTCCTTGCTATGCCGAACTAAGCAGACACAGTCACAACCCTGCAGCAGCGTGCGTGTCTTAGCATGGCACTCTATGCCTCTTACCATCTCCTGGGGTAGGTAAGGCTTTGCCTTTTCTCTGGCGCTCAGGCAGACTCGGGGTCTAGGCCAGTGCCTTCACGACAGGAGAGAGGAGGCGACAGGATCTCTGCACACGGCCCGTGCACTGGGACGGGCAACTGTGGGGGACAGTCTCGACTCTTTTCCCGGCACACGCCCTGCCACCCACATCGCTGCCACATCTTGGTGGAAGACGGCATCTGACTGCCCGATTCTCCATGGGTTTGTTTCTGCGCGTTCCGGGTAGAGCACCTGGTGGCAAGCCCAAGTCTGCCCTTGGGACAGGTGGCCAAGGAGATGATCTCCCCTTGGGACCAGAGGCACAGGACAGGCCTGCCTTCTGCCCAGACTCCTTCCTCAGAGTGGTTCACGCTCCTCTGCCCTCGTCGTCCCCTCATGTCTCCTTAGCAGCCGGGGTTCCATCGCTCCGCACATGGAGCAGGTGACACTTGTCTTGCCACCGGCCTGCTGTTAGTGCCACGGCAGGCTTTCCTGCTTAACGAGCGTTTCCTGACCCCAAGGCCAACGGCTCCTTCTCTTCTCCGGGGGCGGCGTGCTGAGCCTTCCCCACTCTTGGCTTCTCTCTCTGGCAGAGGGTATGCTAGGGCAAAGGGTATTTCGCTCCATGCGAGTATCTTCCACCGAGCTCCGGAGACTAGCTCAGGCAAGCAGTAGCAGCATCCCCAAACCCAACTCTGATTTCCCAAGGAACGCAGTGCTTTCCCAGGGGAGATGCCCAGGCAATGAGGCTTTCGCTGTATGCGGGTTTCTCCCACCGTCAGACTGGGCTCAGGCAAGCAGCAGCAGCCCACAAAACAATTCTCGGCGAATGCTGTGCTTTCGCAGAGGCTTTGGCTTGGAGCGAACAGCACTTCGCTGCTGCTTCCTCAGCAAGCCTTCAGTTGCCTCAGGGAAGAAGAGCCGCGGGAGAGCTGGTGCCTAATGGGCCTTGCTTTCCAGGGCTCCATGTTCGCGTCCTGGGATCACCCTGCCAGGCCGAACTAAGCAGACACAGCCACAAAGCTGCTATAGCGCGCGTAGCCTTGGATGGCACTCTATGCACACCACCATCTCCGAGTGTAGGCATCGCTTGGCCTTTTACTCTGGCGCTCAGGAGGACTCGCGGACTAGGCCAGTGCTTTCGCCACAGGAAAGGAAAGGTGACAGGATCCGAGCACACCGCCCGTGCACTTAATAGGGAGCTTTGGGGGACTGTCCCCACTCCTTCCTTTTAAACCCCGTGCCTCCTCCAAGCTTCCACATCCTGGAGGAAGACGGCATCTGACTCTCCGTTATTTCAGGGAGCTGTTTCTGCGAGTTCAGTGTAGGCGCCTGGTGGCTAGTGCATGTCTGCCCCAGGGACAGGTGGCCAAGGAGCTGCCGTCTCCTTAAGCCCAGAGGCTCAGGACAGGCATGCTCTCTGCCCAGACTCCTTCCTAAGAGAGGACCACGCGCCCTGCCCACCTCATCCACTCCTGTCTCCTTTGCTGGCCAGACTTCCTTCTCTGCACAGGGAGCTAGTGACACTTGTATTGTCCCTGGCCGCTGTGCCTGCCTGGGAAGACTCTCCTGCTTAGCAACCTTTTCCAGACCAGAAGGCCAATGGCTCCTGCTCTTCTCACTGGGGAGCTTGCTGCACCTTTCACAGACATGCTCCTGGGGAGCGCCGTGAAAGACATGTCCCTTTCCTTAAGACTCTTTCCACAGGCGCAAGCTCGCTTCTCTCTCAGGCAGAGAGATGCACAGGCAAAGAAGATTTCGTTCCATGCGGGTTTATTACACCGTGCTGAGGAGACCAGCTCAGGCAACAGGAGAATCCCTCAGACCCGAATCTGGTTTCGCAAAGAATGCTATGCTTTCCCAGAGGGGATGCCAGGGCAAAGAGGATTTCGCTCTATGCCGTATGCTCCCATAGTGCTGCGAATACTAAGCTAAGGCAAGCAACAAAAGCAGCCCACAGAACAGACTCTGATTTCCCCGCGACTGCTATGCTTTCGCAGAGGTTTTCAGCTTGGCACGAACCGCACTTCGCTGCTGTTTCCTCAGAGAGGCTTTGGGTGTTCACTCTGTCGCGGCAGGGAAGAAGAGAGGCGGGAGAGCTGGTGCCTCTTGGGACTTGCTTTCCCGGGCTTCAAGATCACGCCCGGGGTTCTCCTTGCTATGCCGAACTAAGCAGACACAGTCACAACCCTGCAGCAGCGTGCGTGTCTTAGCATGGCACTCTATGCCTCTTACCATCTCCTGGGGTAGGTAAGGCTTTGCCTTTTCTCTGGCGCTCAGGCAGACTCGGGGTCTAGGCCAGTGCCTTCACGACAGGAGAGAGGAGGCGACAGGATCTCTGCACACGGCCCGTGCACTGGGACGGGCAACTGTGGGGGACAGTCTCGACTCTTTTCCCGGCACACGCCCTGCCACCCACATCGCTGCCACATCTTGGTGGAAGACGGCATCTGACTGCCCGATTCTCCATGGGTTTGTTTCTGCGCGTTCCGGGTAGAGCACCTGGTGGCAAGCCCAAGTCTGCCCTTGGGACAGGTGGCCAAGGAGATGATCTCCCCTTGGGACCAGAGGCACAGGACAGGCCTGCCTTCTGCCCAGACTCCTTCCTCAGAGTGGTTCACGCTCCTCTGCCCTCGTCGTCCCCTCATGTCTCCTTAGCAGCCGGGGTTCCATCGCTCCGCACATGGAGCAGGTGACACTTGTCTTGCCACCGGCCTGCTGTTAGTGCCACGGCAGGCTATCCTGCTTAACGAGCGTTTCCTGACCCCAAGGCCAACGGCTCCTTCTCTTCTCCGGGGGCGGCGTGCTGAGCCTTCCCCACTCTTGGCTTCTCTCTCTGGCAGAGGGTATGCTAGGGCAAAGGGTATTTCGCTCCATGCGAGTATCTTCCACCGAGCTCCGGAGACTAGCTCAGGCAAGCAGTAGCAGCATCCCCAAACCCAACTCTGATTTCCCAAGGAACGCAGTGCTTTCCCAGGGGAGATGCCCAGGCAATGAGGCTTTCGCTGTATGCGGGTTTCTCCCACCGTCAGACTGGGCTCAGGCAAGCAGCAGCAGCCCACAAAACAATTATCAGCGAATGCTGTGCTTTCGCAGAGGCTTTGGCTTGGAGCGAACAGCACTTCGCTGCTGCTTCCTCAGCAAGCCTTCAGTTGCCTCAGGGAAGAAGAGCTGCGGGAGAGCTGGTGCCTAATGGGCCTTGCTTTCCAGGGCTCCATGTTCGCGTCCTGGGATCACCCTGCCAGGCCGAACTAAGCAGACACAGCCACAAAGCTGCTATAGCGCGCGTAGCCTTGGATGGCACTCTATGCACACCACCATCTCCCAGTGTAGGCATCGCTTGGCCTTTTACTCTGGCGCTCAGGAGGACTCGCGGACTAGGCCAGTGCTTTCGCCACAGGAAAGGAAAGGTGACAGGATCCGAGCACACCGCCCGTGCACTTAATAGGGAGCTTTGGGGGACTGTCCCCACTCCTTCCTTTTAAACCCCGTGCCTCCTCCAAGCTTCCACATCCTGGAGGAAGACGGCATCTGACTCTCCGTTATTTCAGGGAGCTGTTTCTGCGAGTTCAGTGTAGGCGCCTGGTGGCTAGTGCATGTCTGCCCCAGGGACAGGTGGCCAAGGAGCTGCCGTCTCCTTAAGCCCAGAGATTCAGGACAGGCATGCTCTCTGCCCAGACTCCTTCCTAAGAGAGGACCACGCGCCCTGCCCACCTCATCCACTCCTGTCTCCTTTGCTGGCCAGACTTCCTTCTCTGCACAGGGAGCTAGTGACACTTGTATTGTCCCTGGCCGCTGTGCCTGCCTGGGAAGACTCTCCTGCTTAGCAACCTTTTCCAGACCAGAAGGCCAATGGCTCCTGCTCTTCTCACTGGGGAGCTTGCTGCACCTTTCACAGACATGCTCCTGGGGAGCGCCGTGAAAGACATGTCCCTTTCCTTAAGACTCTTTCCACAGGCGCAAGCTCGCTTCTCTCTCAGGCAGAGAGATGCACAGGCAAAGAAGATTTCGTTCCATGCGGGTTTATTACACCGTGCTGAGGAGACCAGCTCAGGCAACAGGAGAATCCCTCAGACCCGAATCTGGTTTCGCAAAGAATGCTATGCTTTCCCAGAGGGGATGCCAGGGCAAAGAGGATTTCGCTCTATGCCGTATGCTCCCATAGTGCTGCGAATACTAAGCTAAGGCAAGCAACAAAAGCAGCCCACAGAACAGACTCTGATTTCCCCGCGACTGCTATGCTTTCGCAGAGGTTTTCAGCTTGGCACGAACCGCACTTCGCTGCTGTTTCCTCAGAGAGGCTTTGGGTGTTCACTCTGTCGCGGCAGGGAAGAAGAGAGGCGGGAGAGCTGGTGCCTCTTGGGACTTGCTTTCCCGGGCTTCAAGATCACGCCCGGGGTTCTCCTTGCTATGCCGAACTAAGCAGACACAGTCACAACCCTGCAGCAGCGTGCGTGTCTTAGCATGGCACTCTATGCCTCTTACCATCTCCTGGGGTAGGTAAGGCTTTGCCTTTTCTCTGGCGCTCAGGCAGACTCGGGGTCTAGGCCAGTGCCTTCACGACAGGAGAGAGGAGGCGACAGGATCTCTGCACACGGCCCGTGCACTGGGACGGGCAACTGTGGGGGACAGTCTCGACTCTTTTCCCGGCACACGCCCTGCCACCCACATCGCTGCCACATCTTGGTGGAAGACGGCATCTGACTGCCCGATTCTCCATGGGTTTGTTTCTGCGCGTTCCGGGTAGAGCACCTGGTGGCAAGCCCAAGTCTGCCCTTGGGACAGGTGGCCAAGGAGATGATCTCCCCTTGGGACCAGAGGCACAGGACAGGCCTGCCTTCTGCCCAGACTCCTTCCTCAGAGTGGTTCACGCTCCTCTGCCCTCGTCGTCCCCTCATGTCTCCTTAGCAGCCGGGGTTCCATCGCTCCGCACATGGAGCAGGTGACACTTGTCTTGCCACCGGCCTGCTGTTAGTGCCACGGCAGGCTATCCTGCTTAACGAGCGTTTCCTGACCCCAAGGCCAACGGCTCCTTCTCTTCTCCGGGGGCGGCGTGCTGAGCCTTCCCCACTCTTGGCTTCTCTCTCTGGCAGAGGGTATGCTAGGGCAAAGGGTATTTCGCTCCATGCGAGTATCTTCCACCGAGCTCCGGAGACTAGCTCAGGCAAGCAGTAGCAGCATCCCCAAACCCAACTCTGATTTCCCAAGGAACGCAGTGCTTTCCCAGGGGAGATGCCCAGGCAATGAGGCTTTCGCTGTATGCGGGTTTCTCCCACCGTCAGACTGGGCTCAGGCAAGCAGCAGCAGCCCACAAAACAATTCTCAGCGAATGCTGTGCTTTCGCAGAGGCTTTGGCTTGGAGCGAACAGCACTTCGCTGCTGCTTCCTCAGCAAGCCTTCAGTTGCCTCAGGGAAGAAGAGCTGCGGGAGAGCTGGTGCCTAATGGGCCTTGCTTTCCAGGGCTCCATGTTCGCGTCCTGGGATCACCCTGCCAGGCCGAACTAAGCAGACACAGCCACAAAGCTGCTATAGCGCGCGTAGCCTTGGATGGCACTCTATGCACACCACCATCTCCCAGTGTAGGCATCGCTTGGCCTTTTACTCTGGCGCTCAGGAGGACTCGCGGACTAGGCCAGTGCTTTCGCCACAGGAAAGGAAAGGTGACAGGATCCGAGCACACCGCCCGTGCACTTAATAGGGAGCTTTGGGGGACTGTCCCCACTCCTTCCTTTTAAACCCCGTGCCTCCTCCAAGCTTCCACATCCTGGAGGAAGACGGCATCTGACTCTCCGTTATTTCAGGGAGCTGTTTCTGCGAGTTCAGTGTAGGCGCCTGGTGGCTAGTGCATGTCTGCCCCAGGGACAGGTGGCCAAGGAGCTGCCGTCTCCTTAAGCCCAGAGGCTCAGGACAGGCATGCTCTCTGCCCAGACTCCTTCCTAAGAGAGGACCACGCGCCCTGCCCACCTCATCCACTCCTGTCTCCTTTGCTGGCCAGACTTCCTTCTCTGCACAGGGAGCTAGTGACACTTGTATTGTCCCTGGCCGCTGTGCCTGCCTGGGAAGACTCTCCTGCTTAGCAACCTTTTCCAGACCAGAAGGCCAATGGCTCCTGCTCTTCTCACTGGGCAGCTTGCTGCACCTTTCACAGACATGCTCCTGGGGAGCGCCGTGAAAGACATGTCCCTTTCCTTAAGACTCTTTCCACAGGCGCAAGCTCGCTTCTCTCTCAGGCAGAGAGATGCACAGGCAAAGAAGATTTCGTTCCATGCGGGTTGATTACACCGTGCTGAGGAGACCAGCTCAGGCAACAGGAGAATCCCTCAGACACGAATCTGGTTTCGCAAAGAATGCTATGCTTTCCCAGAGGGGATGCCAGGGCAAAGAGGATTTCGCTCTATGCCGTATGCTCCCATAGTGCTGCGAATACTAGGCTAAGGCAAGCAACAAAAGCAGCCCACAGAACAGACTCTGATTTCCCCGCGACTGCTATGCTTTCGCAGAGGTTTTCAGCTTGGCACGAACCGCACTTCGCTGCTGTTTCCTCAGAGAGGCTTTGGGTGTTCACTCTGTCGCGGCAGGGAAGAAGAGAGGCGGGAGAGCTGGTGCCTCTTGGGACTTGCTTTCCCGGGCTTCAAGATCACGCCCGGGGTTCTCCTTGCTATGCCGAACTAAGCAGACACAGTCACAACCCTGCAGCAGCGTGCGTGTCTTAGCATGGCACTCTATGCCTTTACCATCTCCTGGGGTAGGTAAGGCTTTGCCTTTTCTCTGGCGCTCAGGCAGACTCGGGGTCTAGGCCAGTGCCTTCACCACAGGAGAGAGGAGGCGACAGGATCTCTGCACACGGCCCGTGCACTGGGACGGGCAACTGTGGGGGACAGTCTCGACTCTTTTCCCGGCACACGCCCTGCCACCCACATCGCTGCCACATCTTGGTGGAAGACGGCATCTGACTGCCCGATTCTCCATGGGTTTGTTTCTGCGCGTTCCGGGTAGAGCACCTGGTGGCAAGCCCAAGTCTGCCCTTGGGACAGGTGGCCAAGGAGATGATCTCCCCTTGGGACCAGAGGCACAGGACAGGCCTGCCTTCTGCCCAGACTCCTTCCTCAGAGTGGTTCACGCTCCTCTGCCCTCGTCGTCCCCTCATGTCTCCTTAGCAGCCGGGGTTCCATCGCTCCGCACATGGAGCAGGTGACACTTGTCTTGCCACCGGCCTGCTGTTAGTGCCACGGCAGGCTATCCTGCCTAACGAGCGTTTCCTGACCCCAAGGCCAACGGCTCCTTCTCTTCTCCGGGGGCGGCGTGCTGAGCCTTCCCCACTCTTGGCTTCTCTCTCAGGCAGAGGGTATGCTAGGGCAAAGGGTATTTCGCTCCATGCGAGTATCTTCCACCGAGCTCCGGAGACTAGCTCAGGCAAGCAGTAGCAGCATCCCCAAACCCAACTCTGATTTCCCAAGGAACGCAGTGCTTTCCCAGGGGAGATGCCCAGGCAATGAGGCTTTCGCTGTATGCGGGTTTCTCCCACCGTCAGACTGGGCTCAGGCAAGCAGCAGCAGCCCACAGAACATTTCTCAGCGAATGCTGTGCTTTCGCAGAGGCTTTGGCTTGGAGCGAACAGCACTTCGCTGCTGCTTCCTCAGCAAGCCTTCAGTTGCCTCAGGGAAGAAGAGCTGCGGGAGAGCTGGTGCCTAATGGGCCTTGCTTTCCAGGGCTCCATGTTCGCGTCCTGGGATCACCCTGCCAGGCCGAACTAAGCAGACACAGCCACAATGCTGATATAGCGCGCGTAGCCTTGGATGGCACTCTATGCACACCACCATCTCCCAGTGTAGGCATCGCTTGGCCTTTTACTCTGGCGCTCATGAGGACTCGCGGACTAGGCCAGTGCTTTCGCCACAGGCAAGGAAAGGTGACAGGATCCCAGCACACCGCCCGTGCACTTAATAGGGAGCTTTGGGGGACTGTCCCTACTCCTTCCCCTTAAACCCCGTGCCTCCTCCAAGCTTCCACATCCTGGAGGAAGACGGCATCTGACTCTCCGTTATTTCAGGGAGCTGTTTCTGCGAGTTCAGTGTAGGCGCCTGGTGGCTAGTGCATGTCTGCCCCAGGGACAGGTGGCCAAGGAGCTGCCGTCTCCTTAAGCCCAGAGGCTCAGGACAGGCATGCTCTCTGCCCAGACTCCTTCCTAAGAGAGGACCACGCGCCCTGCCCACCTCATCCACTCCTGTCTCCTTTGCTGGCCAGACTTCCTTCTCTGCACAGGGAGCTAGTGACACTTGTATTGTCCCTGGCCGCTGTGCCTGCCTGGGAAGACTCTCCTGCTTAGCAACCTTTTCCAGACCAGAAGGCCAATGGCTCCTGCTCTTCTCACTGGGGAGCTTGCTGCACCTTTCACAGACATGCTCCTGGGGAGCGCCGTGAAAGACATGTCCCTTTCCTTAAGGCTCTTTCCACAGGCGCAAGCTCGCTTCTCTCTCAGGCAGAGAGATGCACAGGCAAAGAAGATTTCGTTCCATGCGGGTTTATTACACCGTGCTGAGGAGACCAGCTCAGGCAACAGGAGAATCCCTCAGACCCGAATCTGGTTTCGCAAAGAATGCTATGCTTTCCCAGAGGGGATGCCAGGGCAAAGAGGATTTCGCTCTATGCCGTATGCTCCCATAGTGCTGCGAATACTAGGCTAAGGCAAGCAACAAAAGCAGCCCACAGAACAGACTCTGATTTCCCCGCGACTGCTATGCTTTCGCAGAGGTTTTCAGCTTGGCACGAACCGCACTTCGCTGCTGTTTCCTCAGAGAGGCTTTGGGTGTTCACTCTGTCGCGGCAGGGAAGAAGAGAGGCGGGAGAGCTGGTGCCTCTTGGGACTTGCTTTCCCGGGCTTCAAGATCACGCCCGGGGTTCTCCTTGCTATGCCGAACTAAGCAGACACAGTCACAACCCTGCAGCAGCGTGCGTGTCTTAGCATGGCACTCTATGCCTCTTACCATCTCCTGGGGTAGGTAAGGCTTTGCCTTTTCTCTGGCGCTCAGGCAGACTCGGGGTCTAGGCCAGTGCCTTCACGACAGGAGAGAGGAGGCGACAGGATCTCTGCACACGGCCCGTGCCCTGGGACGGGCAACTGTGGGGGACAGTCTCGACTCTTTTCCCGGCACACGCCCTGCCACCCACATCGCTGCCACATCTTGGTGGAAGACGGCATCTGACTGCCCGATTCTCCATGGGTTTGTTTCTGCGCGTTCCGGGTAGAGCACCTGGTGGCAAGCCCAAGTCTGCCCTTGGGACAGGTGGCCAAGGAGATGATCTCCCCTTGGGACCAGAGGCACAGGACAGGCCTGCCTTCTGCCCAGACTCCTTCCTCAGAGTGGTTCACGCTCCTCTGCCCTCGTCGTCCCCTCATGTCTCCTTAGCAGCCGGGGTTCCATCGCTCCGCACATGGAGCAGGTGACACTTGTCTTGCCACCGGCCTGCTGTTAGTGCCACGGCAGGCTATCCTGCTTCCCGAGCGTTTCCTGACCCCAAGGCCAACGGCTCCTTCTCTTCTCCGGGGGCGGCGTGCTGAGCCTTCCCCACTCTTGGCTTCTCTCTCTGGCAGAGGGTATGCTAGGGCAAAGGGTATTTCGCTCCATGCGAGTATCTTCCACCGAGCTCCGGAGACTAGCTCAGGCAAGCAGTAGCAGCATCCCCAAACCCAACTCTGATTTCCCAAGGAACGCAGTGCTTTCCCAGGGGAGATGCCCAGGCAATGAGGCTTTCGCTGTATGCGGGTTTCTCCCACCGTCAGACTGGGCTCAGGCAAGCAGCAGCAGCCCACAAAACAATTCTCGGCGAATGCTGTGCTTTCGCAGAGGCTTTGGCTTGGAGCGAACAGCACTTCGCTGCTGCTTCCTCAGCAAGCCTTCAGTTGCCTCAGGGAAGAAGAGCTGCGGGAGAGCTGGTGCCTAATGGGCCTTGCTTTCCAGGGCTCCATGTTCGCGTCCTGGGATCACCCTGCCAGGCCGAACTAAGCAGACACAGCCACAAAGCTGCTATAGCGCGCGTAGCCTTGGATGGCACTCTATGCACACCACCATCTCCGAGTGTAGGCATCGCTTGGCCTTTTACTCTGGCGCTCAGGAGGACTCGCGGACTAGGCCAGTGCTTTCGCCACAGGAAAGGAAAGGTGACAGGATCCGAGCACACCGCCCGTGCACTTAATAGGGAGCTTTGGGGGACTGTCCCCACTCCTTCCTTTTAAACCCCGTGCCTCCTCCAAGCTTCCACATCCTGGAGGAAGACGGCATCTGACTCTCCGTTATTTCAGGGAGCTGTTTCTGCGAGTTCAGTGTAGGCGCCTGGTGGCTAGTGCATGTCTGCCCCAGGGACAGGTGGCCAAGGAGCTGCCGTCTCCTTAAGCCCAGAGGCTCAGGACAGGCATGCTCTCTGCCCAGACTCCTTCCTAAGAGAGGACCACGCGCCCTGCCCACCTCATCCACTCCTGTCTCCTTTGCTGGCCAGACTTCCTTCTCTGCACAGGGAGCTAGTGACACTTGTATTGTCCCTGGCCGCTGTGCCTGCCTGGGAAGACTCTCCTGCTTAGCAACCTTTTCCAGACCAGAAGGCCAATGGCTCCTGCTCTTCTCACTGGGGAGCTTGCTGCACCTTTCACAGACATGCTCCTGGGGAGCGCCGTGAAAGACATGTCCCTTTCCTTAAGACTCTTTCCACAGGCGCAAGCTCGCTTCTCTCTCAGGCAGAGAGATGCACAGGCAAAGAAGATTTCGTTCCATGCGGGTTTATTACACCGTGCTGAGGAGACCAGCTCAGGCAACAGGAGAATCCCTCAGACCCGAATCTGGTTTCGCAAAGAATGCTATGCTTTCCCAGAGGGGATGCCAGGGCAAAGAGGATTTCGCTCTATGCCGTATGCTCCCATAGTGCTGCGAATACTAGGCTAAGGCAAGCAACAAAAGCAGCCCACAGAACAGACTCTGATTTCCCCGCGACTGCTATGCTTTCGCAGAGGTTTTCAGCTTGGCACGAACCGCACTTCGCTGCTGTTTCCTCAGAGAGGCTTTGGGTGTTCACTCTGTCGCGGCAGGGAAGAAGAGAGGCGGGAGAGCTGGTGCCTCTTGGGACTTGCTTTCCCGGGCTTCAAGATCACGCCCGGGGTTCTCCTTGCTATGCCGAACTAAGCAGACACAGTCACAACCCTGCAGCAGCGTGCGTGTCTTAGCATGGCACTCTATGCCTCTTACCATCTCCTGGGGTAGGTAAGGCTTTGCCTTTTCTCTGGCGCTCAGGCAGACTCGGGGTCTAGGCCAGTGCCTTCACCACAGGAGAGAGGAGGCGACAGGATCTCTGCACACGGCCCGTGCACTGGGACGGGCAACTGTGGGGGACAGTCTCGACTCTTTTCCCGGCACACGCCCTGCCACCCACATCGCTGCCACATCTTGGTGGAAGACGGCATCTGACTGCCCGATTCTCCATGGGTTTGTTTCTGAGCGTTCCGGGTAGAGCACCTGGTGGCAAGCCCAAGTCTGCCCTTGGGACAGGTGGCCAAGGAGATGATCTCCCCTTGGGACCAGAGGCACAGGACAGGCCTGCCTTCTGCCCAGACTCCTTCCTCAGAGTGGTTCACGCTCCTCTGCCCTCGTCGTCCCCTCATGTCTCCTCAGCAGCCGGGGTTCCATCGCTCCGCACATGGAGCAGGTGACACTTGTCTTGCCACCGGCCTGCTGTTAGTGCCACGGCAGGCTATCCTGCTTCCCGAGTGTTTCCTGACCCCAAGGCCAACGGCTCCTTCTCTTCTCCGGGGGCGGCGTGCTGAGCCTTCCCCACTCTTGGCTTCTCTCTCTGGCAGAGGGTATGCTAGGGCAAAGGGTATTTCGCTCCATGCGAGTATCTTCCACCGAGCTCCGGAGACTAGCTCAGGCAAGCAGTAGCAGCATCCCCAAACCCAACTCTGATTTCCCAAGGAACGCAGTGCTTTCCCAGGGGAGATGCCCAGGCAATGAGGCTTTCGCTGTATGCGGGTTTCTCCCACCGTCAGACTGGGCTCAGGCAAGCAGCAGCAGCCCACAAAACAATTCTCAGCGAATGCTGTGCTTTCGCAGAGGCTTTGGCTTGGAGCGAACAGCACTTCGCTGCTGCTTCCTCAGCAAGCCTTCAGTTGCCTCAGGGAAGAAGAGCTGCGGGAGAGCTGGTGCCTAATGGGCCTTGCTTTCCAGGGCTCCATGTTCGCGTCCTGGGATCACCCTGCCAGGCCGAACTAAGCAGACACAGCCACAAAGCTGCTATAGCGCGCGTAGCCTTGGATGGCACTCTATGCACACCACCATCTCCCAGTGTAGGCATCGCTTGGCCTTTTACTCTGGCGCTCAGGAGGACTCGCGGACTAGGCCAGTGCTTTCGCCACAGGAAAGGAAAGGTGACAGGATCCGAGCACACCGCCCGTGCACTTAATAGGGAGCTTTGGGGGACTGTCCCCACTCCTTCCTTTTAAACCCCGTGCCTCCTCCAAGCTTCCACATCCTGGAGGAAGACGGCATCTGACTCTCCGTTATTTCAGGGAGCTGTTTCTGCGAGTTCAGTGTAGGCGCCTGGTGGCTAGTGCATGTCTGCCCCAGGGACAGGTGGCCAAGGAGCTGCCGTCTCCTTAAGCCCAGAGGCTCAGGACAGGCATGCTCTCTGCCCAGACTCCTTCCTAAGAGAGGACCACGCGCCCTGCCCACCTCATCCACTCCTGTCTCCTTTGCTGGCCAGACTTCCTTCTCTGCACAGGGAGCTAGTGACACTTGTATTGTCCCTGGCCGCTGTTCCTGCCTGGGAAGACTCTCCTGCTTAGCAACCTTTTCCAGACCAGAAGGCCAATGGCTCCTGCTCTTCTCACTGGGGAGCTTGCTGCACCTTTCACAGACATGCTCCTGGGGAGCGCCGTGAAAAACATGTCCCTTTCCTTAAGACTCTTTCCACAGGCGCAAGCTCGCTTCTCTCTCAGGCAGAGAGATGCACAGGCAAAGAAGATTTCGTTCCCTGCGGGTTTATTACACCGTGCTGAGGAGACCAGCTCAGGCAACAGGAGAATCCCTCAGACCCGAATCTGGTTTCGCAAAGAATGCTATGCTTTCCCAGAGGGGATGCCAGGGCAAAGAGGATTTCGCTCTATGCCGTATGCTCCCATAGTGCTGCGAATACTAGGCTAAGGCAAGCAACAAAAGCAGCCCACAGAACAGACTCTGATTTCCCCGCGACTGCTATGCTTTCGCAGAGGTTTTCAGCTTGGCACGAACCGCACTTCGCTGCTGTTTCCTCAGAGAGGCTTTGGGTGTTCACTCTGTCGCGGCAGGGAAGAAGAGAGGCGGGAGAGCTGGTGCCTCTTGGGACTTGCTTTCCCGGGCTTCAAGATCACGCCCGGGGTTCTACTTGCTATGCCGAACTAAGCAGACACAGTCACAACCCTGCAGCAGCGTGCGTGTCTTAGCATGGCACTCTATGCCTATTACCATCTCCTGGTGTAGGTAAGGCTTTGCCTTTTCTCTGGCGCTCAGGCAGACTCGGGGTCTAGGCCAGTGCCTTCACCACAGGAGAGAGGAGGCGACAGGATCACTGCACACGGCCCGTGCACTGGGACGGGCAACTGTGGGGGACAGTCTCGACTCTTTTCCCGGCACACGCCCTGCCTCCCACATTGCTGCCACATCTTGGTGGAAGACGGCATCTGACTGCCCGATTCTCCATGGGTTTGTTTCTGCGCGTTCCGGGTAGAGCACCTGGTGGCAAGCCCAAGTCTGCCCTTGGGACAGGTGGCCAAGGAGATGATCTCCCCTTGGGACCAGAGGCACAGGACAGGCCTGCCTTCTGCCCAGACTCCTTCCTCAGAGTGGTTCACGCTCCTCTGCCCTCGTCGTCCCCTCATGTCTCCTTAGCAGCCGGGGTTCCATCGCTCCTCACATGGAGCAGGTGACACTTGTCTTGCCACCGGCCTGCTGTTAGTGCCACGGCAGGCTATCCTGCTTAACGAGCGTTTCCTGACCCCAAGGCCAACGGCTCCTTCTCTTCTCCGGGGGCGGCGTGCTGAGCCTTCCCCACTCTTGGCTTCTCTCTCTGGCAGAGGGTTTGCTAGGGCAAAGGGTATTTCGCTCCATGCGAGTATCTTCCACCGAGCTCCGGAGACTAGCTCAGGCAAGCAGTAGCAGCATCCCCAAACCCAACTCTGATTTCCCAAGGAACGCAGTGCTTTCCCAGGGGAGATGCCCAGGCAATGAGGCTTTCGCTGTATGCGGGTTTCTCCCACCGTCAGACTGGGCTCAGGCAAGCAGCAGCAGCCCACAAAACATTTCTCAGCGAATGCTGTGCTTTCGCAGAGGCTTTGGCTTGGAGCGAACAGCACTTCGCTGCTGCTTCCTCAGCAAGCCTTCAGTTGCCTCAGGGAAGAAGAGCTGCGGGAGAGCTGGTGCCTAATGGGCCTTGCTTTCCAGGGCTCCATGTTCGCGTCCTGGGATCACCCTGCCAGGCCGAACTAAGCAGACACAGCCACAAAGCTGCTATAGCGCGCGTAGCCTTGGATGGCACTCTATGCACACCACCATCTCCGAGTGTAGGCATCGCTTGGCCTTTTACTCTGGCGCTCAGGAGGACTCGCGGACTAGGCCAGTGCTTTCGCCACAGGCAAGGAAAGGTGACAGGATCCGAGCACACCGCCCGTGCACTTAATAGGGAGCTTTGGGGGACTGTCCCCACTCCTTCCTTTTAAACCCCGTGCCTCCTCCAAGCTTCCACATCCTGGAGGAAGACGGCATCTGACTCTCCGTTATTTCAGGGAGCTGTTTCTGCGAGTTCAGTGTAGGCGCCTGGTGGCTAGTGCATGTCTGCCCCAGGGACAGGTGGCCAAGGAGCTGCCGTCTCCTTAAGCCCAGAGGCTCAGGACAGGCATGCTCTCTGCCCAGACTCCTTCCTAAGAGAGGACCACGCGCCCTGCCCACCTCATCCACTCCTGTCTCCTTTGCTGGCCAGACTTCCTTCTCTGCACAGGGAGCTAGTGACACTTGTATTGTCCCTGGCCGCTGTGCCTGCCTGGGAAGACTCTCCTGCTTAGCAACCTTTTCCAGACCAGAAGGCCAATGGCTCCTGCTCTTCTCACTGGGGAGCTTGCTGCACCTTTCACAGACATGCTCCTGGGGAGCGCCGTGAAAGACATGTCCCTTTCCTTAAGACTCTTTCCACAGGCGCAAGCTCGCTTCTCTCTCAGGCAGAGAGATGCACAGGCAAAGAAGATTTCGTTCCATGCGGGTTTATTACACCGTGCTGAGGAGACCAGCTCAGGCAACAGGAGAATCCCTCAGACCCGAATCTGGTTTCGCAAAGAATGCTATGCTTTCCCAGAGGGGATGCCAGGGCAAAGAGGATTTCGCTCTATGCCGTATGCTCCCATAGTGCTGCGAATACTAGGCTAAGGCAAGCAACAAAAGCAGCCCACAGAACAGACTCTGATTTCCCCGCGACTGCTATGCTTTCGCAGAGGTTTTCAGCTTGGCACGAACCGCACTTCGCTGCTGTTTCCTCAGAAAGGCTTTGGGTGTTCACTCTGTCGCGGCAGGGAAGAAGAGAGGCGGGAGAGCTGGTGCCTCTTGGGACTTGCTTTCCCGGGCTTCAAGATCACGCCCGGGGTTCTCCTTGCTATGCCGAACTAAGCAGACACAGTCACAACCCTGCAGCAGCGTGCGTGTCTTAGCATGGCACTCTATCCCTATTACCATCTCCTGGGGTAGGTAAGGCTTTGCCTTTTCTCTGGCGCTCAGGCAGACTCGGGGTCTAGGCCAGTGCCTTCACGACAGGAGAGAGGAGGCGACAGGATCTCTGCACACGGCCCGTGCACTGGGACGGGCAACTGTGGGGGACAGTCTCGACTCTTTTCCCGGCACACGCCCTGCCACCCACATCGCTGCCACATCTTGGTGGAAGACGGCATCTGACTGCCCGATTCTCCATGGGTTTGTTTCTGCGCGTTCCGGGTAGAGCACCTGGTGGCAAGCCCAAGTCTGCCCTTGGGACAGGTGGCCAAGGAGATGATCTCCCCTTGGGACCAGAGGCACAGGACAGGCCTGCCTTCTGCCCAGACTCCTTCCTCAGAGTGGTTCACGCTCCTCTGCCCTCGTCGTCCCCTCATGTCTCCTTAGCAGCCGGGGTTCCATCGCTCCGCACATGGAGCAGGTGACACTTGTCTTGCCACCGGCCTGCTGTTAGTGCCACGGCAGGCTATCCTGCTTAACGAGCGTTTCCTGACCCCAAGGCCAACGGCTCCTTCTCTTCTCCGGGGGCGGCGTGCTGAGCCTTCCCCACTCTTGGCTTCTCTCTCTGGCAGAGGGTATGCTAGGGCAAAGGGTATTTCGCTCCATGCGAGTATCTTCCACCGAGCTCCGGAGACTAGCTCAGGCAAGCAGTAGCAGCATCCCCAAACCCAACTCTGATTTCCCAAGGAACGCAGTGCTTTCCCAGGGGAGATGCCCAGGCAATGAGGCTTTCGCTGTATGCGGGTTTCTCCCACCGTCAGACTGGGCTCAGGCAAGCAGCAGCAGCCCACAAAACAATTCTCAGCGAATGCTGTGCTTTCGCAGAGGCTTTGGCTTGGAGCGAACAGCACTTCGCTGCTGCTTCCTCAGCAAGCCTTCAGTTGCCTCAGGGAAGAAGAGCTGCGGGAGAGCTGGTGCCTAATGGGCCTTGCTTTCCAGGGCTCCATGTTCGCGTCCTGGGATCACCCTGCCAGGCCGAACTAAGCAGACACAGCCACAAAGCTGCTATAGCGCGCGTAGCCTTGGATGGCACTCTATGCACACCACCATCTCCGAGTGTAGGCATCGCTTGGCCTTTTACTCTGGCGCTCAGGAGGACTCGCGGACTAGGCCAGTGCTTTCGCCACAGGAAAGGAAAGGTGACAGGATCCGAGCACACCGCCCGTGCACTTAATAGGGAGCTTTGGGGGACTGTCCCCACTCCTTCCTTTTAAACCCCGTGCCTCCTCCAAGCTTCCACATCCTGGAGGAAGACGGCATCTGACTCTCCGTTATTTCAGGGAGCTGTTTCTGCGAGTTCAGTGTAGGCGCCTGGTGGCTAGTGCATGTCTGCCCCAGGGACAGGTGGCCAAGGAGCTGCCGTCTCCTTAAGCCCAGAGGCTCAGGACAGGCATGCTCTCTGCCCAGACTCCTTCCTAAGAGAGGACCACGCGCCCTGCCCACCTCATCCACTCCTGTCTCCTTTGCTGGCCAGACTTCCTTCTCTGCACAGGGAGCTAGTGACACTTGTATTGTCCCTGGCCGCTGTGCCTGCCTGGGAAGACTCTCCTGCTTAGCAACCTTTTCCAGACCAGAAGGCCAATGGCTCCTGCTCTTCTCACTGGGGAGCTTGCTGCACCTTTCACAGACATGCTCCTGGGGAGCGCCGTGAAAGACATGTCCCTTTCCTTAAGACTCTTTCCACAGGCGCAAGCTCGCTTCTCTCTCAGGCAGAGAGATGCACAGGCAAAGAAGATTTCGTTCCATGCGGGTTTATTACACCGTGCTGAGGAGACCAGCTCAGGCAACAGGAGAATCCCTCAGACCCGAATCTGGTTTCGCAAAGAATGCTATGCTTTCCCAGAGGGGATGCCAGGGCAAAGAGGATTTCGCTCTATGCCGTATGCTCCCATATTGCTGCGAATACTAGGCTAAGGCAAGCAACAAAAGCAGCCCACAGAACAGACTCTGATTTCCCCGCGACTGCTATGCTTTCGCAGAGGTTTTCAGCTTGGCACGAACCGCACTTCGCTGCTGTTTCCTCAGAGAGGCTTTGGGTGTTCACTCTGTCGCGGCAGGGAAGAAGAGAGGCGGGAGAGCTGGTGCCTCTTGGGACTTGCTTTCCCGGGCTTCAAGATCACGCCCGGGGTTCTCCTTGCTATGCCGAACTAAGCAGACACAGTCACAACCCTGCAGCAGCGTGCGTGTCTTAGCATGGCACTCTATGCCTATTACCATCTCCTGGTGTAGGTAAGGCTTTGCCTTTTCTCTGGCGCTCAGGCAGACTCGGGGTCTAGGCCAGTGCCTTCACCACAGGAGAGAGGAGGCGAAAGGATCACTGCACACGGCCCGTGCACTGGGACGGGCAACTGTGGGGGACAGTCTCGAATCTTTTCCCGGCACACGCCCTGCCTCCCACATCGCTGCCACATCTTGGTGGAAGACGGCATCTGACTGCCCGATTCTCCATGGGTTTGTTTCTGCACGTTCCGGGTAGAGCACCTGGTGGCAAGCCCAAGTCTGCCCTTGGGACAGGTGGCCAAGGAGATGATCTCCCCTTGGGACCAGAGGCACAGGACAGGCCTGCCTTCTGCCCAGACTCCTTCCTCAGAGTGGTTCACGCTCCTCTGCCCTCGTCGTCCCCTCATGTCTCCTTAGCAGCCGGGGTTCCATCGCTCCGCACATGGAGCAGGTGACACTTGTCTTGCCACCGGCCTGCTGTTAGTGCCACGGCAGGCTATCCTGCTTCCCGAGCGTTTCCTGACCCCAAGGCCAACGGCTCCTTCTCTTCTCCGGGGGCGGCGTGCTGAGCCTTCCCCACTCTTGGCTTCTCTCTCTGGCAGAGGGTATGCTAGGGCAAAGGGTATTTCGCTCCATGCGAGTATCTTCCACCGAGCTCCGGAGACTAGCTCAGGCAAGCAGTAGCAGCATCCCCAAACCCAACTCTGATTTCCCAAGGAACGCAGTGCTTTCCCAGGGGAGATGCCCAGGCAATGAGGCTTTCGCTGTATGCGGGTTTCTCCCACCGTCAGACTGGGCTCAGGCAAGCAGCAGCAGCCCACAGAACATTTCTCAGCGAATGCTGTGCTTTCGCAGAGGCTTTGGCTTGGAGCAAACAGCACTTCGCTGCTGCTTCCTCAGCAAGCCTTCAGTTGCCTCAGGGAAGAAGAGCTGCGGGAGAGCTGGTGCCTAATGGGCCTTGCTTTCCAGGGCTCCATGTTCGCGTCCTGGGATCACCCTGCCAGGCCGAACTAAGCAGACACAGCCACAATGCTGCTATAGCGCGCGTAGCCTTGGATGGCACTCTATGCACACCACCATCTCCCAGTGTAGGCATCGCTTGGCCTTTTACTCTGGCGCTCAGGAGGACTCGCGGACTAGGCCAGTGCTTTCGCCACAGGCAAGGAAAGGTGACAGGATCCCAGCACACCGCCCGTGCACTTAATAGGGAGCTTTGGGGGACTGTCCCTACTCCTTCCCCTTAAACCCCGTGCCTCCTCCAAGCTTCCACATCCTAGAGGAAGACGGCATCTGACTCTCCGTTATTTCAGGGAGCTGTTTCTGCGAGTTCAGTGTAGGCGCCTGGTGGCTAGTGCATGTCTGCCCCAGGGACAGGTGGCCAAGGAGCTGCCGTCTCCTTAAGCCCAGAGGCTCAGGACAGGCATGCTCTCTGCCCAGACTCCTTCCTAAGAGAGGACCACGTGCCCTGCCCACCTCATCCACTCCTGTCTCCTTTGCTGGCCAGACTTCCTTCTCTGCACAGGGAGCTAGTGACACTTGTATTGTCCCTGGCCGCTGTGCCTGCCTGGGAAGACTCTCCTGCTTAGCAACCTTTTCCAGACCAGAAGGCCAATGGCTCCTGCTCTTCTCACTGGGGAGCTTGCTGCACCTTTCACAGACATGCTCCTGGGGAGCGCCGTGAAAGACATGTCCCTTTCCTTAAGGCTCTTTCCACAGGCGCAAGCTCGCTTCTCTCTCAGGCAGAGAGATGCACAGGCAAAGAAGATTTCGTTCCATGCGGGTTTATTACACCGTGCTGAGGAGACCAGCTCAGGCAACAGGAGAATCCCTCAGACCCGAATCTGGTTTCGCAAAGAATGCTATGCTTTCCCAGAGGGGATGCCAGGGCAAAGAGGATTTCGCTCTATGCCGTATGCTCCCATAGTGCTGCGAATACTAGGCTAAGGCAAGCAACAAAAGCAGCCCACAGAACAGACTCTGATTTCCCCGCGACTGCTATGCTTTCGCAGAGGTTTTCAGCTTGGCACGAACCGCACTTCGCTGCTGTTTCCTCAGAAAGGCTTTGGGTGTTCACTCTGTCGCGGCAGGGAAGAAGAGAGGCGGGAGAGCTGGTGCCTCTTGGGACTTGCTTTCCCGGGCTTCAAGATCACGCCCGGGGTTCTCCTTGCTATGCCGAACTAAGCAGACACAGTCACAACCCTGCAGCAGCGTGCGTGTCTTAGCATGGCACTCTATCCCTATTACCATCTCCTGGGGTAGGTAAGGCTTTGCCTTTTCTCTGGCGCTCAGGCAGACTCGGGGTCTAGGCCAGTGCCTTCACGACAGGAGAGAGGAGGCGACAGGATCTCTGCACACGGCCCGTGCACTGGGACGGGCAACTGTGGGGGACAGTCTCGACTCTTTTCCCGGCACACGCCCTGCCACCCACATCGCTGCCACATCTTGGTGGAAGACGGCATCTGACTGCCCGATTCTCCATGGGTTTGTTTCTGCGCGTTCCGGGTAGAGCACCTGGTGGCAAGCCCAAGTCTGCCCTTGGGACAGGTGGCCAAGGAGATGATCTCCCCTTGGGACCAGAGGCACAGGACAGGCCTGCCTTCTGCCAAGACTCCTTCCTCAGAGTGGTTCACGCTCCTCTGCCCTCGTCGTCCCCTCATGTCTCCTTAGCAGCCGGGGTTCCATCGCTCCGCACATGGAGCAGGTGACACTTGTCTTGCCACCGGCCTGCTGTTAGTGCCACGGCAGGCTATCCTGCTTAACGAGCGTTTCCTGACCCCAAGGCCAACGGCTCCTTCTCTTCTCCGGGGGCGGCGTGCTGAGCCTTCCCCACTCTTGGCTTCTCTCTCTGGCAGAGGGTATGCTAGGGCAAAGGGTATTTCGCTCCATGCGAGTATCTTCCACCGAGCTCCGGAGACTAGCTCAGGCAAGCAGTAGCAGCATCCCCAAACCCAACTCTGATTTCCCAAGGAACGCAGTGCTTTCCCAGGGGAGATGCCCAGGCAATGAGGCTTTCGCTGTATGCGGGTTTCTCCCACCGTCAGACTGGGCTCAGGCAAGCAGCAGCAGCCCACAAAACATTTCTCAGCGAATGCTGTGCTTTCGCAGAGGCTTTGGCTTGGAGCGAACAGCACTTCGCTGCTGCTTCCTCAGCAAGCCTTCAGTTGCCTCAGGGAAGAAGAGCTGCGGGAGAGCTGGTGCCTAATGGGCCTTGCTTTCCAGGGCTCCATGTTCGCGTCCTGGGATCACCCTGCCAGGCCGAACTAAGCAGACACAGCCACAATGCTGCTATAGCGCGCGTAGCCTTGGATGGCACTCTATGCACACCACCATCTCCCAGTGTAGGCATCGCTTGGCCTTTTACTCTGGCGCTCAGGAGGACTCGCGGACTAGGCCAGTGCTTTCGCCACAGGCAAGGAAAGGTGACAGGATCCCAGCACACCGCCCGTGCACTTAATAGGGAGCTTTGGGGGACTGTCCCCACTCCTTCCCCTTAAACCCCGTGCCTCCTCCAAGCTTCCACATCCTGGAGGAAGACGGCATCTGACTCTCCGTTATTTCAGGGAGCTGTTTCTGCGAGTTCAGTGTAGGCGCCTGGTGGCTAGTGCATGTCTGCCCCAGGGACAGGTGGCCAAGGAGCTGCCGTCTCCTTAAGCCCAGAGGCTCAGGACAGGCATGCTCTCTGCCCAGACTCCTTCCTAAGAGAGGACCACGCGCCCTGCCCACCTCATCCACTCCTGTCTCCTTTGCTGGCCAGACTTCCTTCTCTGCACAGGGAGCTAGTGACACTTGTATTGTCCCTGGCCGCTGTGCCTGCCTGGGAAGGCTCTCCAGCTTAGCAACCTTTTCCAGACCAGAAGGCCAATGGCTCCTGCTCTTCTCACTGGGCAGCTTGCTGCACCTTTCACAGACATGCTCCTGGGGAGCGCCGTGAAAGACATGTCCCTTTCCTTAAGACTCTTTCCACAGGCGCAAGCTCGCTTCTCTCTCAGGCAGAGAGATGCACAGGCAAAGAAGATTTCGTTCCCTGCGGGTTTATTACACCGTGCTGAGGAGACCAGCTCAGGCAACAGGAGAATCCCTCAGACCCGAATCTGGTTTCGCAAAGAATGCTATGCTTTCCCAGAGGGGATGCCAGGGCAAAGAGGATTTCGCTCTATGCCGTATGCTCCCATAGTGCTGCGAATACTAGGCTAAGGCAAGCAACAAAAGCAGCCCACAGAACAGACTCTGATTTCCCCGTGACTGCTATGCTTTCGCAGAGGTTTTCAGCTTGGCACGAACCGCACTTCGCTGCTGTTTCCTCAGAGAGGCTTTGGGTGTTCACTCTGTCGCGGCAGGGAAGAAGAGAGGCGGGAGAGCTGGTGCCTCTTGGGACTTGCTTTCCCGGGCTTCAAGATCACGCCCGGGGTTCTCCTTGCTATGCCGAAGTAAGCAGACACAGTCACAACCCTGCAGCAGCGTGCGTGTCTTAGCATGGGACTCTATGCTTCTTACCATCTCCTGGGATAGGTAAGGCTTTGCCTTTTCTCTGGCGCTCAGGCAGACTCGGGGTCTAGGCCAGTGCCTTCACGACAGGAGAGAGGAGGCGACAGGATCTCTGCACACGGCCCGTGCACTGGGACGGGCAACTGTGGGGGACAGTCTCAACTCTTTTCCCGGCACACGCCCTGCCACCCACATCGCTGCCACATCTTGGTGGAAGACGGCATCTGACTGCCTGTTTCTCCATGGGTTTCTTTCTGCGCGTTCCGGGTATAGCACCTGGTGGCAAGCCCAAGTCTGCCCTTGGGACAGGTGGCCAAGGAGATGATCTCCCCTTGGGACCAGAGGCACAGGACAGGCCTGCCTTCTGCCCAGACTCCTTCCTCAGAGTGGTTCACGCTCCTCTGCCCTAGTCGTCCCCTCATGTCTCCTTAGCAGCCGGGGTTCCATCGCTCCGCACATGGAGCAGGTGACACTTGTCTTGCCACCGGCCTACTGTTACTGCCACGGCAGGCTATCCTGCTTCCCGAGCGTTTCCTGACCCCAAGGCCAACGGCTCCTTCTCTTCTCCGGGGGCGGCGTGCTGAGCCTTCCCCACTCTTGGCTTCTCTCTCTGGCAGAGGGTATGCTAGGGCAAAGGGTATTTCGCTCCATGCGAGTATCTTCCACCGAGCTCCGGAGACTAGCTCAGGCAAGCAGTAGCAGCATCCGCAAACCCATCTCTGATTTCCCAAGGAACGCAGTGCTTTCCCAGGGGAGATGCCCAGGCAATGAGGCTTTCGCTGTATGCGGGTTTCTCCCACCGTCAGACTGGGCTCAGGCAAGCAGCAGCAGCCCACAGAACATTTCTCAGCGAATGCTGTGCTTTCGCAGAGGCTTTGGCTTGGAGCGAACAGCACTTCGCTGCTGCTTCCTCAGCAAGCCTTCAGTTGCCTCAGGGAAGAAGAGCTGCGGGAGAGCTGGTGCCTCTTGGGCCTTGCTTTCCAGGGCTCCATGTTCGCGTCCTGGGATCACCCTGCCAGGCCGAACTAAACAGACACAGCCACAATGCTGCTATAGCGCGCGAAGCCTTGGATGGCACTCTATGCACAGCACCATCTCCCAGTGTAGGCATCGCTTGGCCTTTTACTCTGGCGGTCAGGCGGACTCGCGGACTAGGCCAGTGCTTTCGCCACAGGAAAGGAAAGGTGACAGGATCCCAGCACACCGCCCGTGCACTTAATAGGGAGCTTTGGGGGACTGTCCCCACTCCTTCCCCTTAAACCCCGTGCCTCCTCCAAGCTTCCACATCCTGGAGGAAGACGGCATCTGACTCTCCGTTATTTCAGGGTGCTGTTTCTGCGAGTTCAGTGTAGGCGCCTGGTGGCTAGTGCATGTCTGCCCCAGGGACAGGTGGCCAAGGAGCTGCCGTCTCCTTAAGCCCAGAGGCTCAGGACAGGCATGCTCTCTGCCCAGACTCCTTCCTAAGAGAGGACCACGCGCCCTGCCCACCTCATCCACTCCTGTCTCCTTAGCTGGCCAGACTTCCTTCTCTGCACAGGGAGCTAGTGACACTTGTTTTGTCCCTGGCCGCTGTGCCTGCCTGGGAAGGCTCTCCTGCTTAGCAACCTTTTCCAGACCAGAAGGCCAACGGCTCCTGCTCTTCTCACTGGGCAGCTTGCTGCACCTTTCACAGACATGCTCCTGGGGAGCGCCGTGAAAGACATGTCCCTTTCCTTAAGGCTCTTTCCACAGGCGCAAGCTCGCTTCTCTCTCAGGCAGAGAGATGCACAGGCAAAGAAGATTTCGTTCCATGCGGGTTGATTACACCGTGCTGAGGAGACCAGCTCAGGCAACAGGAGAATCCCTCAGACCCGAATCTGGTTTCGCAAAGAATGCTATGCTTTCCCAGAGGGGATGCCAGGGCAAAGAGGATTTCGCTCTATGCCGTATGCTCCCATAGTGCTGCGAATACTAGGCTAAGGCAAGCAACAAAAGCAGCCCACAGAACAGACTCTGATTTCCCCGCGACTGCTATGCTTTCGCAGAGGTTTTCAGCTTGGCACGAACCGCACTTCGCTGCTGTTTCCTCAGAAAGGCTTTGGGTGTTCACTCTGTCGCGGCAGGGAAGAAGAGAGGCGGGAGAGCTGGTGCCTCTTGGGACTTGCTTTCCCGGGCTTCAAGATCACGCCCGGGGTTCTCCTTGCTATGCCGAACTAAGCAGACACAGTCACAACCCTGTAGCAGCGTGCGTGTCTTAGCATGGCACTCTATGCCTATTACCATCTCCTGAAGTAGGTAAGGCTTTGCCTTTTCTCTGGCGCTCAGGCAGACTCGGGGTCTAGGCCAGTGCCTTCACCACAGGAGAGAGGAGGTGACAGGATCACTGCACACGGCCAGTGCACTGGGACGGGCAACTGTGGGGGACTGTCTCGACTCCTTTCCTGGCAAACGTTCTGCCACCCACATCGCTGCCACATCTTGGTGGAAGACGGCATCTGACTGCCTGTTTCTCCATGGGTTTCTTTCTGCGCGTTCCGGGTATAGCACCTGGTGGCAAGCCCAAGTCTGCCCTTGGGACAGGTGGCCAAGGAGATGATCTCCCCTTGGGACCAGAGGCACAGGACAGGCCTGCCTTCTGCCCAGACTCCTTCCTCAGAGTGGTTCACGCTCCTCTGCCCTCGTCGTCCCCTCATGTCTCCTTAGCAGCCGGGGTTCCATCGCTCCGCACATGGAGCAGGTGACACTTGTCTTGCCACCGGCCTGCTGTTAGTGCCACGGCAGGCTATCCTGCTTCCCGAGCGTTTCCTGACCCCAAGGCCAACGGCTCCTTCTCTTCTCCGGGGGCGGCGTGCTGAGCCTTCCCCACTCTTGGCTTCTCTCTCTGGCAGAGGGTATGCTAGGGCAAAGGGTATTTCACTCCATGTGAGTATCTTCCACCGAGCTCCGGAGACTAGCTCAGGCAAGCAGTAGCAGCATCCCCAAACCCAACTCTGATTTCCCAAGGAACGCAGTGCTTTCCCAGGGGAGATGCCCAGGCAATGAGGCTTTCGCTGTATGCGGGTTTCTCCCACCGTCAGACTGGGCTCAGGCAAGCAGCAGCAGCCCACAAAACATTTCTCAGCGAATGCTGTGCTTTCGCAGAGGCTTTGGCTTGGAGCGAACAGCACTTCGCTGCTGCTTCCTCAGCAAGCCTTCAGTTGCCTCAGGGAAGAAGAGCTGCGGGAGAGCTGGTGCCTAATGGGCCTTGCTTTCCAGGGCTCCATGTTCGCGTCCTGGGATCACCCTGCCAGGCCGAACAAAGCAGACACAGCCACAATGCTGCTATAGTGCGCGTAGCCTTGGATGGCACTCTATGCACACCACCATCACCCAGTGTAGGCATCGCTTACAGGACTCGCGGACTAGGCCAGTGCTTTCACCACAGGCAAGGAAAGGTGACAGGATCCCAGCACACCGCCCGTGCACTTAATAGGGAGCTTTGGAGGACTGTCCCCACTCCTTCCCCTTAAACCCCGTGCCTCCTCCAAGCTTCCACATCCTGGAGGAAGACGGCATCTGACTCTCCGTTATTTCAGGGAGCTGTTTCTTCGAGTTCAGTGTAGGCGCCTGGTGGCTAGTGCATGTCTGCCCCAGGGACAGGTGGCCAAGGAGCTGCCGTCTCCTTAAGCCCAGAGGCTCAGGACAGGCATGCTCTCTGCCCAGACTCCTTCCTAAGAGAGGACCACGCGCCCTGCCCACCTCATCCACTCCTGTCTCCTTTGCTGGCCAGACTTCCTTCTCTGCACAGGGAGCTAGTGACACTTGTATTGTCCCTGGCCGCTGTGCCTGCCTGGGAAGGCTCTCCTGCTTAGCAACCTTTTCCAGACCAGAAGGCCAATGGCTCCTGCTCTTCTCACTGGGCAGCTTGCTGCACCTTTCACAGACATGCTCCTGGGGAGCGCCGTGAAAGACATGTCCCTTTCCTTAAGACTCTTTCCACAGGCGCAAGCTCGCTTCTCTCTCAGGCAGAGAGATGCACAGGCAAAGAAGATTTCGTTCCATGCGGGTTGATTACACCGTGCTGAGGAGACCAGCTCAGGCAACAGGAGAATCCCTCAGACCCGAATCTGGTTTCGCAAAGAATGCTATGCTTTCCCAGAGGGGATGCCAGGGCAAAGAGGATTTCGCTCTATGCCGTATGCTCCCATAGTGCTGCGAATACTAGGCTAAGGCAAGCAACAAAAGCAGCCCACAGAACAGACTCTGATTTCCCCGCGACTGCTATGCTTTCGCAGAGGTTTTCAGCTTGGCACGAACCGCACTTCGCTGCTGTTTCCTCAGAGAGGCTTTGGGTGTTCACTCTGTCGCGGCAGGGAAGAAGAGAGGCGGGAGAGCTGGTGCCTCTTGGGACTTGCTTTCCCGGGCTTCAAGATCACGCCCGGGGTTCTCCTTGCTATGCCGAACTAAGCAGACACAGTCACAACCCTGCAGCAGCGTGCGTGTCTTAGCATGGCACTCTATGCCTCTTACCATCTCCTGGGGTAGGTAAGGCTTTGCCTTTTCTCTGGCGCTCAGGCAGACTCGGGGTCTAGGCCAGTGCCTTCACCACAGGAGAGAGGAGGCGACAGGATCTCTACACACGGCCCGTGCACTGGGACGGGCAACTGTGGGGGACAGTCTCGACTCTTTTCCCGGCACACGCCCTGCCACCCACATCGCTGCCACATCTTGGTGGAAGACGGCATCTGACTGCCCGATTCTCCATGGGTTTGTTTCTGCGCGTTCCGGGTATAGCTCTGGTGGCAAGCCCAAGTCTGCCCTTGGGACAGGTGGCCAAGGAGATGATCTCCCCTTGGGACCAGAGGCACAGGACAGGCCTGCCTTCTGCCCAGACTCCTTCCTCAGAGTGGTTCACGCTCCTCTGCCCTAGGCGTCCCCTCATGTCTCCTTAGCAGCCGGGGTTCCATCGCTCCGCACATGGAGCAGGTGACACTTGTCTTGCCACCGGCCTGCTGTTAGTGCCACGGCAGGCTATCCTGCTTAACGAGCGTTTCCTGACCCCAAGGCCAAAGGCTCCTTCTCTTCTCCGGGGGCGGCGTGCTGAGCCTTCCCCACTCTTGGCTTCTCTCTCTGGCAGAGGGTATGCTAGGGCAAAGGGTATTTCGCTCCATGCGAGTATCTTCCACCGAGCTCCGGAGACTAGCTCAGGCAAGCAGTAGCAGCATCCCCAAACCCAACTCTGATTTCCCAAGGAACGCAGTGCTTTCCCAGGGGAGATGCCCAGGCAATGAGGCTTTCGCTGTATGCGGGTTTCTCCCACCGTCAGACTGGGCTCAGGCAAGCAGCAGCAGCCCACAAAACATTTCTCAGCGAATGCTGTGCTTTCGCAGAGGCTTTGGCTTGGAGCGAACAGCACTTCGCTGCTGCTTCCTCAGCAAGCCTTCAGTTGCCTCAGGGAAGAAGAGCTGCGGGAGAGCTGGTGCCTAATGGGCCTTGCTTTCCAGGGATCCATGTTCGCGTCCTGGGATCACCCTGCCAGGCCGAACTAAGCAGACACAGCCACAATGCTGCTATAGCGCGCGTAGCCTTGGATGGCACTCTATGCACACCACCATCTCCCAGTGTAGGCATCGCTTGGCCTTTTACTCTGGCGCTCAGGAGGACTCGCGGACTAGGCCAGTGCTTTCGCCACAGGCAAGGAAAGGTGACAGGATTCCAGCACACCGCCCGTGCACTTAATAGGGAGCTTTGGGGACTGTCCCGACTCCTTCCCCTTAAACCCCGTGCCTCCTCCAAGCTTCCACATCCTGGAGGAAGACGGCATCTGACTCTCCGTTATTTCAGGGAGCTGTTTCTGCTAGTTCAGTGTAGGCGATTGGTGGCTAGTGCATTTCTGCCCCAGGGACAGGTGGCCAAGGAGCTGCCGTCTCCTTAAGCCCAGAGGCTCAGGACAGGCATGCTCTCTGCCCAGACTCCTTCCTAAGAGAGGACCACGCGCCCTGCCCACCTCATCCACTCCTGTCTCCTTTGCTGGCCAGACTTCCTTCTCTGCACAGGGAGCTAATGACACTTGTATTGTCCCTGGCCGCTGTGCCTGCCTGGGAAGGCTCTCCTGCTTAGCAACCTTTTCCAGACCAGAAGGCCAATGGCTCCTGCTCTTCTCACTGGGCAGCTTGCTGCACCTTTCACAGACATGCTCCTGGGGAGCGCCGTGAAAGACATGTCCCTTTCCTTAAGACTCTTTCCACAGGCGCAAGCTCGCTTCTCTCTCAGGCAGAGAGATGCACAGGCAAAGAAGATTTCGTTCCATGCGGGTTGATTACACCGTGCTGAGGAGACCAGCTCAGGCAACAGGAGAATCCCTCAGACCCGAATCTGGTTTCGCAAAGAATGCTATGCTTTCCCAGAGGGGATGCCAGGGCAAAGAGGATTTCGCTCTATGCCGTATGCTCCCATACTGCTGCGAATACTAGGCTAAGGCAAGCAACAAAAGCAGCCCACAGAACAGACTCTGATTTCCCCGCGACTGCTATGCTTTCGCAGAGGTTTTCAGCTTGGCACGAACCGCACTTCGCTGCTGTTTCCTCAGAGAGGCTTTGGGTGTTCACTCTGTCGCGGCAGGGAAGAAGAGAGGCGGGAGAGCTGGTGCCTCTTGGGACTTGCTTTCCCGGGCTTCAAGATCACGCCCGGGGTTCTCCTTGCTATGCCGAACTAAGCAGACACAGTCACAACCCTGCAGCAGCGTGCGTGTCTTAGCTTGGCACTCTATGCCTCTTACCATCTCCTGGTGTAGGTAAGGCTTTGCCTTTTCTCTGGCGCTCAGGCAGACTCGGGGTCTAGGCCAGTGCCTTCACCACAGGAGAGAGGAGGCGACAGGATATCTGCACAAGGCCCCTGCACTGGGACGGGCAACTGTGGGGGACAGTCTCGACTCTTTTCCCGGCACACGCCCTGCCACCCAAATCGCTGCCACATCTTGGTGGAAGACGGCATCTGACTGCCCGATTCTCCATGGGTTTGTTTCTGCGCGTTCCGGGTAGAGCACCTGGTGGCAAGCCCAAGTCTGCCCTTGGGACAGGTGGCCAAGGAGATGATCTCCCCTTGGGACCAGAGGCACAGGACAGGCCTGCCTTCTGCCCAGACTCCTTCCTCAGAGTGGTTCACGCTCCTCTGCCCTAGTCGTCCCCTCATGTCTCCTTAGCAGCCGGGGTTCCATCGCTCCGCACATGGAGCAGGTGACACTTGTCTTGCCACCGGCCTGCTGTTACTGCCACGGCAGGCTATCCTGCTTCCCGAGCGTTTCCTGACCCCAAAGCCAACGGCTCCTTCTCTTCTCCGGGGGCGGCGTGCTGAGCCTTCCCCACTCTTGGCTTCTCTCTCTGGCAGAGGGTATGCTAGGGCAAAGGGTATTTCGCTCCATGCGAGTATCTTCCACCGAGCTCCGGAGACTAGCTCAGGCAAGCAGTAGCAGCATCCCCAAATCCAACTCTGATTTCCCAAGGAACGCAGTGCTTTCCCAGGGGAGATGCCCAGGCAATGAGGCTTTCGCTGTAAGCGGGTTTCTCCCACCGTCAGACTGGGCTCAGGCAAGCAGCAGCAGCCCACAAAACATTTCTCAGCGAATGCTGTGCTTTCGCAGAGGCTTTGGCTTGGAGCGAACAGCACTTCGCTGCTGCTTCCTCAGCAAGCCATCAATTGCCTCAGGGAAGAAGAGCTGCGGGAGAGCTGGTGCCTAATGGGCCTTGCTTTCCAGGGCTCCATGTTTGCGTCCTGGGATCACCCTGCCAGGCCGAACTAAGCAGACACAGCCACAATGCTGCTATAGCGCGCGTAGCCTTGGATGGCACTCTATGCACAGCACCATCTCCCACTGTAGGCATGGCTTGGCCTTTTACTCTGGCGCTCAGGAGGACTCGCGGACTAGGCCCGTGCTTTCGCCATAGGCAAGGAAAGGTGACAGGATCCCAGCACACCGCCCGTGCACTTAATAGGGAGCTTTGGGGGACTGTCCCCACTCCTTCCCCTTAAACCCCGTGCCTCCTCCAAGCTTCCACATCCTGGAGGAAGACGGCATCTGACTCTCTGTTATTTCAGGGAGCTGTTTCTGCGAGTTCAGTGTAGGCGCCTGGTGGCTAGTGCATGTCTGCCCCAGGGACAGGTGGCCAAGGAGCTGCCGTCTCCTTAAGCCCAGAGGCTCAGGACAGGCATGCTCTCTGCCCAGACTCCTTCCTAAGAGAGGACCACGCGCCCTGCCCACCTCATCCACTCCTGTCTCCTTTGCTGGCCAGACTTCCTTCTCTGCACAGGGAGCTAGTGACACTTGTATTGTCCCTGGCCGCTGTGCCTGCCTGGGAAGGCTCTCCTGCTTAGCAACCTTTTCCAGACCAGAAGGCCAATGGCTCCTGCTCTTCTCACTGGGCAGCTTGCTGCACCTTTCACAGACATGCTCCTGGGGAGCGCCGTGAAAGACATGTCCCTTTCCTTAAGACTCTTTCCACAGGCGCAAGCTCGCTTCTCTCTCAGGCAGAGAGATGCACAGGCAAAGAAGATTTCGTTCCATGCGGGTTGATTACACCGTGCTGAGGAGACCAGCTCAGGCAACAGGAGAATCCCTCAGACCCGAATCTGGTTTCGCAAAGAATGCTATGCTTTCCCAGAGGGGATGCCAGGGCAAAGAGGATTTCGCTCTATGCCGTATGCTCCCATAGTGCTGCGAATACTAGGCTAAGGCAAGCAACAAAAGCAGCCCACAGAACAGACTCTGATTTCCCCGCGACTGCTGTGCTTTCGCAGAGGTTTTCAGCTTGGCATGAACCGCACTTCGCTGCTGTTTCCTCAGAGAGGCTTTGGGTGTTCACTCTGTCGCGGCAGGGAAGAAGAGAGGCGGGAGAGCTGGTGCCTCTTGGGACTTGCTTTCCCGGGCTTCAAGATCACGCCCGGGGTTCTCCTTGCTATGCCGAACTAAGCAGACACAGTCACAACCCTGCAGCAGCGTGCGTGTCTTAGCATGGCACTCTATGCCTCTTACCATCTCCTGGGGTAGGTAAGGCTTTGCCTTTTCTCTGGCGCTCAGGCAGACTCGGGGTCTAGGCCAGTGCCTTCACCACAGGAGAGAGGAGGCGACAGGATCTCTGCACACGGCCCGTGCCCTGGGACGGGCAACTGTTGGGGACAGTCTCCACTCTTTTCCCGGCACACGCCCTGCCACCCACATCGCTGCCACATCTTGGTGGAAGACGGCATCTGACTGCCCGATTCTCCATGGGTTTGTTTCTGCGCGTTCCGGGTAGAGCACCTGGTGGCAAGCCCAAGTCTGCCCTTGGGACAGGTGGCCAAGGAGATGATCTCCCCTTGGGACCAGAGGCACAGGACAGGCCTGCCTTCTGCCCAGACTCCTTCCTCAGAGTGGTTCACGCTCCTCTGCCCTAGTCGTCCCCTCATGTCTCCTTAGCAGCCGGGGTTACATCGCTCCGCACATGGAGCAGGTGACACTTGTCTTGCCACCGGCCTGCTGTTACTGCCACGGCAGGCTATCCTGCTTCCCGAGCGTTTCCTGACCCCAAAGCCAACGGCTCCTTCTCTTCTCCGGGGGCGGCGTGCTGAGCCTTCCCCACTCTTGGCTTCTCTCTCTGGCAGAGGGTATGCTAGGGCAAAGGGTATTTCGCTCCATGCGAGTATCTTCCACCGAGCTCCGGAGACTAGCTCAGGCAAGCAGTAGCAGCATCCCCAAATCCAACTCTGATTTCCCAAGGAACGCAGTGCTTTCCCAGGGGAGATGCCCAGGCAATGAGGCTTTCGCTGTAAGCGGGTTTCTCCCACCGTCAGACTGGGCTCAGGCAAGCAGCAGCAGCCCACAAAACATTTCTCAGCGAATGCTGTGCTTTCGCAGAGGCTTTGGCTTGGAGCGAACAGCACTTCGCTGCTGCTTCCTCAGCAAGCCTTCAGTTGCCTCAGGGAAGAAGAGCTGCGGGAGAGCTGGTGCCTAATGGGCCTTGCTTTCCAGGGCTCCATGTTTGCGTCCTGGGATCACCCTGCCAGGCCGAACTAAGCAGACACAGCCACAATGCTGCTATAGCGCGCGTAGCCTTGGATGGCACTCTATGCACACCACCATCTCCCAGTGTAGGCATCGCTTGGCCTTTTACTCTGGCGCTCAGGAGGACTCGCGGACTAGGCCAGTGCTTTCGCCATAGGCAAGGAAAGGTGACAGGATCCCAGCACACCGCCCGTGCACTTAATAGGGAGCTTTGGGGGACTGTCCCCACTCCTTCCCCTTAAACCCCGTGCCTCCTCCAAGCTTCCACATCCTGGAGGAAGACGGCATCTGACTCTCTGTTATTTCAGGGAGCTGTTTCTGCGAGTTCAGTGTAGGCGCCTGGTGGCTAGTGCATGTCTGCCCCAGGGACAGGTGGCCAAGGAGCTGCCGTCTCCTTAAGCCCAGAGGCTCAGGACAGGCATGCTCTCTGCCCAGACTCCTTCCTAAGAGAGGACCACGCGCCCTGCCCACCTCATCCACTCCTGTCTCCTTTGCTGGCCAGACTTCCTTCTCTGCACAGGGAGCTAGTGACACTTGTATTGTCCCTGGCCGCTGTGCCTGCCTGGGAAGGCTCTCCTGCTTAGCAACCTTTTCCAGACCAGAAGGCCAATGGCTCCTGCTCTTCTCACTGGGCAGCTTGCTGCACCTTTCACAGACATGCTCCTGGGGAGCGCCGTGAAAGACATGTCCCTTTCCTTAAGACTCTTTCCACAGGCGCAAGCTCGCTTCTCTCTCAGGCAGAGAGATGCACAGGCAAAGAAGATTTCGTTCCATGCGGGTTGATTACACCGTGCTGAGGAGACCAGCTCAGGCAACAGGAGAATCCCTCAGACCCGAATCTGGTTTCTCAAAGAATGCTATGCTTTCCCAGAGGGGATGCCAGGGCAAAGAGGATTTCGCTCTATGCCGTATGCTCCCATAGTGCTGCGAATACTAGGCTAAGGCAAGCAACAAAAGCAGCCCACAGAACAGACTCTGATTTCCCCGCGACTGCTGTGCTTTCGCAGAGGTTTTCAGCTTGGCATGAACCGCACTTCGCTGCTGTTTCCTCAGAGAGGCTTTGGGTGTTCACTCTGTCGCGGCAGGGAAGAAGAGAGGCGGGAGAGCTGGTGCCTCTTGGGACTTGCTTTCCCGGGCTTCAAGATCACGCCCGGGGTTCTCCTTGCTATGCCGAACTAAGCAGACACAGTCACAACCCTGCAGCAGCGTGCGTGTCTTAGCATGGCACTCTATGCCTCTTACCATCTCCTGGGGTAGGTAAGGCTTTGCCTTTTCTCTGGCGCTCAGGCAGACTCGGGGTCTAGGCCAGTGCCTTCACCACAGGAGAGAGGAGGCGACAGGATCTCTGCACACGGCCCGTGCCCTGGGACGGGCAACTGTGGGGGACAGTCTCCACTCTTTTCCCGGCACACGCCCTGCCACCCACATCGCTGCCACATCTTGGTGGAAGACGGCATCTGACTGCCCGATTCTCCATGGGTTTGTTTCTGCGCGTTCCGGGTATAGCACCTGGTGGCAAGCCCAAGTCTGCCCTTGGGACAGGTGGCCAAGGAGATGATCTCCCCTTGGGACCAGAGGCACAGGACAGGCCTGCCTACTGCCCAGACTCCTTCCTCAGAGTGGTTCACGCTCCTCTGCCCTAGTCGTCCCCTCATGTCTCCTTAGCAGCCGGGGTTCCATCGCTCCGCACATGGAGCAGGTGACACTTGTCTTGCCACCGGCCTGCTGTTAGTGCCACGGCAGGCTATCCTGCTTAACGAGCGTTTCCTGACCCCAAGGCCAACGGCTCCTTCTCTTCTCCGGGGGCGGCGTGCTGAGCCTTCCCCACTCTTGGCTTCTCTCTCTGGCAGAGGGTATGCTAGGGCAAAGGGTATTTCGCTCCATGCGAGTATCTTCCACCGAGCTCCGGAGACTAGCTCAGGCAAGCAGTAGCAGCATCCCCAAATCCAACTCTGATTTCCCAAGGAACGCAGTGCTTTCCCAGGGGAGATGCCCAGGCAATGAGGCTTTCGCTGTATGCGGGTTTCTCCCACCGTCAGACTGGGCTCAGGCAAGCAGCAGCAGCCCACAGAACATTTCTCAGCGAATGCTGTGCTTTCGCAGAGGCTTTGGCTTGGAGCGAACAGCACTTCGCTGCTGCTTCCTCAGCAAGCCTTCAGTTGCCTCAGGGAAGAAGAGCTGCGGGAGAGCTGGTGTCTAATGGGCCTTGCTTTCCAGGGCTCCATGTTCGCGTCCTGGGATCACCCTGCCAGGCCGAACTAAGCAGACACAGCCACAATGCTGCTATAGTGCGCGTAGCCTTGGGTGGCACTCTATGCACACCACCATCTCCCAGTGTAGGCATCGCTTGGCCTTTTACTCTGGCGCTCAGGAGAACTCGCGGACTAGGCCAGTGCTTTCGCCACAGGCAAGGAAATGTGACAGGATCCCAGCACACCACCCGTGCACTTAATAGGGAGCTTTGGGGGACTGTCCCCACTCCTTCCCCTTAAGCCCCGTGCCTCCTCCAAGCTTCCACATCCTGGAGGAAGACGGCATCTGACTCTCCGTTATTTCAGGGAGCTGTTTCTGCGAGTTCAGTGTAGGCGCCTGGTGGCTAGTGCATGTCTGCCCCAGGGACAGGTGGCCAAGGAGCTGCCGTCTCCTTAAGCCCAGAGGCTCAGGACAGGCATGCTCTCTGCCCAGACTCCTTCCTAAGAGAGGACCACGCGCCCTGCCCACCTCATCCACTCCTGTCTCCTTTGCTGGCCAGACTTCCTTCTCTGCACAGGGAGCTAGTGACACTTGTATTGTCCCTGGCCGCTGTGCCTGCCTGGGAAGGCTCTCCTGCTTAGCAACCTTTTCCAGACCAGAAGGCCAATGGCTCCTGCTCTTCTCACTGGGCAGCTTGCTGCACCTTTCACAGACATGCTCCTGGGGAGCGCCGTGAAAGACATGTCCCTTTCCTTAAGACTCTTTCCACAGGCGCAAGCTCGCTTCTCTCTCAGGCAGAGAGATGCACAGGCAAAGAAGATTTCGTTCCATGCGGGTTGATTACACCGTGCTGAGGAGACCAGCTCAGGCAACAGGAGAATCCCTCAGACCCGAATCTGGTTTCGCAAAGAATGCTATGCTTTCCCAGAGGGGATGCCAGGGCAAAGAGGATTTCGCTCTATGCCGTATGCTCCCATAGTGCTGCGAATACTAGGCTAAGGCAAGCAACAAAAGCAGCCCACAGAACAGACTCTGATTTCCCCGCGACTGCTATGCTTTCGCAGAGGTTTTCAGCTTGGCACGAACCGCACTTCGCTGCTGTTTCCTCAGAGAGGCTTTGGGTGTTCACTCTGTCGCGGCAGGGAAGAAGAGAGGCGGGAGAGCTGGTGCCTCTTGGGACTTGCTTTCCCGGGCTTCAAGATCACGCCCGGGGTTCTCCTTGCTATGCCGAACTAAGCAGACACAGTCACAACCCTGCAGCAGCGTGCGTGTCTTAGCATGGCACTCTATGCCTCTTACCATCTCCTGGGGTAGGTAAGGCTTTGCCTTTTCTCTGGCGCTCAGGCAGACTCGGGGCCTAGGCCAGTGCCTTCACGACAGGAGAGAGGAGGCGACAGGATCTCTGCACACGGCCCGTGCACTGGGACGGGCAACTGTGGGGGACAGTCACGACTCTTTTCCCGGCACACGCCCTGCCACCCACATCGCTGCCACATCTTGGTGGAAGACGGCATCTGACTGCCCGATTCTCCATGGGTTTGTTTCTGCGCGTTCCGGGTATAGCACCTGGTGGCAAGCCCAAGTCTGCCCTTGGGACAGGTGGCCAAGGAATGATCTCCCCTTGGGACCAGAGGCACAGGACAGGCCTGCCTTCTGCCCAGACTCCTTCCTCAGAGTGGTTCACGCTCCTCTGCCCTAGTCGTCCCCTCATGTCTCCTTAGCAGCCGGGGTTCCATCGCTCCGCACATGGAGCAGGTGACACTTGTCTTGCCACCGGCCTGCTGTTAGTGCCACGGCAGGCTATCCTGCTTCCCGAGCGTTTCCTGACCCCAAGGCCAACGGCTCCTTCTCTTCTCCGGGAGCGGCGTGCTGAGCCTTCCCCACTCTTGGCTTCTCTCTCTGGCAGAGGGTATGCTAGGGCAAAGGGTATTTCGCTCCATGCGAGTATCTTCCACCAAGCTCCGGAGACTAGCTCAGGCAAGCAGTAGCAGCATCCCCAAACCCAACTCTGATTTCCCAAGGAACGCAGTGCTTTCCCAGGGGAGATGCCCAGGCAATGAGGCTTTCGCTGTATGCGGGTTTCTCCCACCGTCAGACTGGGCTCAGGCAAGCAGCAGCAGCCCACAAAACATTTCTCAGCGAATGCTGTGCTTTCGCAGAGGCTTTGGCTTGGAGCTACAGCACTTCGCTGCTGCTTCCTCAGCAAGCCTTCAGTTGCCTCAGGGAAGAAGAGCTGCGGGAGAGCTGGTGCCTAATGGGCCTTGCTTTCCAGGGCTCCATGTTCGCGTCCTGGGATCACCCTGCCAGGCCGAACTAAGCAGACACAGCCACAATGCTGCTATAGCGCGCGTAGCCTTGGATGGCACTCTATGCACACCACCATCTCCCAGTGTAGGCATCGCTTGGCCTTTTACTCTGGCGCTCAGGAGGACTCGCGGACTAGGCCAGTGCTTTCGCCACAGGCAAGGAAAGGTGACAGGATCCCAGCACACCGCCCGTGCACTTAATAGGGAGCTTTGGGGGACTGTCCCCACTCCTTCCCCTTAAACCCCGTGCCTCCTCCAAGCTTCCACATCCTGGAGGAAGACGGCATCTGACTCTCCGTTATTTCAGGGAGCTGTTTCTGCGAGTTCAGTGTAGGCGCCTGGTGGCTAGTGCATGTCTGCCCCAGGGACAGGTGGCCAAGGAGCTGCCGTCTCCTTAAGCCCAGAGGCTCAGGACAGGCATGCTCTCTGCCCAGACTCCTTCCTAAGAGAGGACCACGCGCCCTGCCCACCTCATCCACTCCTGTCTCCTTTGCTGGCCAGACTTCCTTCTCTGCACAGGGAGCTAGTGACACTTGTATTGTCCCTGGCCGCTGTGCCTGCCTGGGAAGGCTCTCCTGCTTAGCAACCTTTTCCAGACCAGAAGGCCAATGGCTCCTGCTCTTCTCACTGGGCAGCTTGCTGCAGCTTTCACAGACATGCTCCTGGGGAGCGCCGTGAAAGACATGTCCCTTTCCTTAAGACTCTTTCCACAGGCGCAAGCTCGCTTCTCTCTCAGGCAGAGAGATGCACAGGCAAAGAAGATTTCGTTCCATGCGGGTTTATTACACCGTGCTGAGGAGACCAGCTCAGGCAACAGGAGAATCCCTCAGACCCGAATCTGGTTTCGCAAAGAATGCTATGCTTTCCCAGAGGGGATGCCAGGGCAAAGAGGATTTCGCTCTATGCCGTATGCTCCCATAGTGCTGCGAATACTAGGCTAAGGCAAGCAACAAAAGCAGCCCACAGAACAGACTCTGATTTCCCCGCGACTGCTATGCTTTCGCAGAGGTTTTCAGCTTGGCACGAACCGCACTTCGCTGCTGTTTCCTCAGAGAGGCTTTGGGTGTTCACTCTGTCGCGGCAGGGAAGAAGAGAGGCGGGAGAGCTGGTGCCTCTTGGGACTTGCTTTCCCGGGCTTCAAGATCACGCCCGGGGTTCTCCTTGCTATGCCGAACTAAGCAGACACAGTCACAACCCTGCAGCAGCGTGCGTGTCTTAGCATGGCACTCTATGCCTCTTACCATCTCCTGGGGTAGGTAAGGCTTTGCCTTTTCTCTGGCGCTCAGGCAGACTCGGGGTCTAGGCCAGTGCCTTCACCACAGGAGAGAGGAGGCGACAGGATCTCTGCACACGGCCCGTGCCCTGGGACGGGCAACTGTTGGGGACAGTCTCCACTCTTTTCCCGGCACACGCCCTGCCACCCACATCGCTGCCACATCTTGGTGGAAGACGGCATCTGACTGCCCGATTCTCCATGGGTTTGTTTCTGCGCGTTCCGGGTAGAGCACCTGGTGGCAAGCCCAAGTCTGCCCTTGGGACAGGTGGCCAAGGAGATGATCTCCCCTTGGGACCAGAGGCACAGGACAGGCCTGCCTTCTGCCCAGACTCCTTCCTCAGAGTGGTTCACGCTCCTCTGCCCTAGTCGTCCCCTCATGTCTCCTTAGCAGCCGGGGTTCCATCGCTCCGCACATGGAGCAGGTGACACTTGTCTTGCCACCGGCCTGCTGTTACTGCCACGGCAGGCTATCCTGCTTCCCGAGCGTTTCCTGACCCCAAAGCCAACGGCTCCTTCTCTTCTCCGGGGGCGGCGTGCTGAGCCTTCCCCACTCTTGGCTTCTCTCTCTGGCAGAGGGTATGCTAGGGCAAAGGGTATTTCGCTCCATGCGAGTATCTTCCACCGAGCTCCGGAGACTAGCTCAGGCAAGCAGTAGCAGCATCCCCAAATCCAACTCTGATTTCCCAAGGAACGCAGTGCTTTCCCAGGGGAGATGCCCAGGCAATGAGGCTTTCGCTGTAAGCGGGTTTCTCCCACCGTCAGACTGGGCTCAGGCAAGCAGCAGCAGCCCACAAAACATTTCTCAGCGAATGCTGTGCTTTCGCAGAGGCTTTGGCTTGGAGCGAACAGCACTTCGCTGCTGCTTCCTCAGCAAGCCTTCAGTTGCCTCAGGGAAGAAGAGCTGCGGGAGAGCTGGTGCCTAATGGGCCTTGCTTTCCAGGGCTCCATGTTTGCGTCCTGGGATCACCCTGCCAGGCCGAACTAAGCAGACACAGCCACAATGCTGCTATAGCGCGCGTAGCCTTGGATGGCACTCTATGCACAGCACCATCTCCCAGTGTAGGCATCGCTTGGCCTTTTACTCTGGCGCTCAGGAGGACTCGCGGACTAGGCCAGTGCTTTCGCCACAGGCAAGGAAATGTGACAGGATCCCAGCACACCGCCCGTGCACTTAATAGGGAGCTTTGGGGGACTGTCCCCACTCCTTCCCCTTAAGCCCCGTGCCTCCTCCAAGCTTCCACATCCTGGAGGAAGACGGCATCTGACTCTCCGTTATTTCAGGGAGCTGTTTCTGCGAGTTCAGTGTAGGCGCCTGGTGGCTAGTGCATGTCTGCCCCAGGGACAGGTGGCCAAGGAGCTGCCGTCTCCTTAAGCCCAGAGGCTCAGGACAGGCATGCTCTCTGCCCAGACTCCTTCCTAAGAGAGGACCACGCGCCCTGCCCACCTCATCCACTCCTGTCTCCTTTGCTGGCCAGACTTCCTTCTCTGCACAGGGAGCTAGTGACACTTGTATTGTCCCTAGCCGCTGTGCCTGCCTGGGAAGGCTCTCCTGCTTAGCAACCTTTTCCAGACCAGAAGGCCAATGGCTCCTGCTCTTCTCACTGGGCAGCTTGCTGCACCTTTCACAGACATGCTCCTGGGGAGCGCCGTGAAAGACATGTCCCTTTCCTTAAGACTCTTTCCACAGGCGCAAGCTCGCTTCTCTCTCAGGCAGAGAGATGCACAGGCAAAGAAGATTTCGTTCCATGCGGGTTGATTACACCGTGCTGAGGAGACCAGCTCAGGCAACAGGAGAATCCCTCAGACCCGAATCTGGTTTCGCAAAGAATGCTATGCTTTCCCAGAGGGGATGCCAGGGCAAAGAGGATTTCGCTCTATGCCGTATGCTCCCATAGTGCTGCGAATACTAGGCTAAGGCAAGCAACAAAAGCAGCCCACAGAACAGACTCTGATTTCCCCGCGACTGCTATGCTTTCGCAGAGGTTTTCAGCTTGGCACGAACCGCACTTCGCTGCTGTTTCCTCAGAGAGGCTTTGGGTGTTCACTCTGTCGCGGCAGGGAAGAAGAGAGGCGGGAGAGCTGGTGCCTCTTGGGACTTGCTTTCCCGGGCTTCAAGATCACGCCCGGGGTTCTCCTTGCTATGCCGAACTAAGCAGACACAGTCACAACCCTGCAGCAGCGTGCGTGTCTTAGCATGGCACTCTATGCCTATTACCATCTCCTGGGGTAGGTAAGGCTTTGCCTTTTCTCTGGCGCTCAGGCAGACTCGGGTTCTAGGCCAGTGCCTTCACCACAGGAGAGAGGAGGCGACAGGATCTCTGCACACGGCCCGTGCACTGGGACGGGCAACTGTGGGGGACAGTCACGACTCTTTTCCCGGCACACGCCCTGCCACCCACATCGCTGCCACATCTTGGTGGAAGACGGCATCTGACTGCCCGATTCTCCATGGGTTTGTTTCTGCGCGTTCCGGGTATAGCACCTGGTGGCAAGCCCAAGTCTGCCCTTGGGACAGGTGGCCAAGGAATGATCTCCCCTTGGGACCAGAGGCACAGGACAGGCCTGCCTTCTGCCCAGACTCCTTCCTCAGAGTGGTTCACGCTCCTCTGCCCTAGTCGTCCCCTCATGTCTCCTTAGCAGCCGGGGTTCCATCGCTCCGCACATGGAGCAGGTGACACTTGTCTTGCCACCGGCCTGCTGTTAGTGCCACGGCAGGCTATCCTGCTTAACGAGCGTTTCCTGACCCCAAGGCCAACGGCTCCTTCTCTTCTCCGGGGGCGGCGTGCTGAGCCTTCCCCACTCTTGGCTTCTCTCTCTGGCAGAGGGTATGCTAGGGCAAAGGGTATTTCGCTCCATGCGAGTATCTTCCACCAAGCTCCGGAGACTAGCTCAGGCAAGCAGTAGCAGCATCCCCAAACCCAACTCTGATTTCCCAAGGAACGCAGTGCTTTCCCAGGGGAGATGCCCAGGCAATGAGGCCTTCGCTGTATGCGGGTTTCTCCCACCGTCAGACTGGGCTCAGGCAAGCAGCAGCAGCCCACAAAACATTTCTCAGCGAATGCTGTGCTTTCGCAGAGGCTTTGGCTTGGAGCGAACAGCACTTCGCTGCTGCTTCCTCAGCAAGCCTTCAGTTGCCTCAGGGAAGAAGAGCTGCGGGAGAGCTGGTGCCTAATGGGCCTTGCTTTCCAGGGCTCCATGTTCGCGTCCTGGGATCACCCTGCCAGGCCGAACTAAGCAGACACAGCCACAATGCTGCTATAGCGCGCGTAGCCTTGGATGGCACTCTATGCACACCACCATCTCCCAGTGTAGGCATCGCTTGGCCTTTTACTCTGGCGCTCAGGAGGACTCGCGGACTAGGCCAGTGCTTTCGCCACAGGCAAGGAAAGGTGACAGGATCCCAGCACACCGCCCGTGCACTTAATAGGGAGCTTTGGGGGACTGTCCCCACTCCTTCCCCTTAAACCCCGTGCCTCCTCCAAGCTTCCACATCCTGGAGGAAGACGGCATCTGACTCTCCGTTATTTCAGGGAGCTGTTTCTGCGAGTTCAGTGTAGGCGCCTGGTGGCTAGTGCATGTCTGCCCCAGGGACAGGTGGCCAAGGAGCTGCCGTCTCCTTAAGCCCAGAGGCTCAGGACAGGCATGCTCTCTGCCCAGACTCCTTCCTAAGAGAGGACCACGCGCCCTGCCCAACTCATCCACTCCTGTCTCCTTTGCTGGCCAGACTTCCTTCTCTGCACAGGGAGCTAGTGACACTTGTATTGTCCCTGGCCGCTGTGCCTGCCTGGGAAGGCTCTCCTGCTTAGCAACCTTTTCCAGACCAGAAGGCCAATGGCTCCTGCTCTTCTCACTGGGCAGCTTGCTGCAGCTTTCACAGACATGCTCCTGGGGAGCGCCGTGAAAGACATGTCCCTTTCCTTAAGACTCTTTCCACAGGCGCAAGCTCGCTTCTCTCTCAGGCAGAGAGATGCACAGGCAAAGAAGATTTCGTTCCATGCGGGTTGATTACACCGTGCTGAGGAGACCAGCTCAGGCAACAGGAGAATCCCTCAGACCCGAATCTGGTTTCGCAAAGAATGCTATGCTTTCCCAGAGGGGATGCCAGGGCAAAGAGGATTTCGCTCTATGCCGTATGCTCCCATAGTGCTGCGAATACTAGGCTAAGGCAAGCAACAAAAGCAGCCCACAGAACAGACTCTGATTTCCCCGCGACTGCTGTGCTTTCGCAGAGGTTTTCAGCTTGGCACGAACCGCACTTCGCTGCTGTTTCCTCAGAGAGGCTTTGGGTGTTCACTCTGTCGCGGCAGGGAAGAAGAGAGGCGGGAGAGCTGGTGCCTCTTGGGACTTGCTTTCCCGGGCTTCAAGATCACGCCCGGGGTTCTCCTTGCTATGCCGAACTAAGCAGACACAGTCACAACCCTGCAGCAGCGTGCGTGTCTTAGCATGGCACTCTATGCCTCTTACCATCTCCTGGGGTAGGTAAGGCTTTGCCTTTTCTCTGGCGCTCAGGCAGACTCGGGGCCTAGGCCAGTGCCTTCACGACAGGAGAGAGGAGGCGACAGGATCTCTGCACACGGCCCGTGCACTGGGACGGGCAACTGTGGGGGACAGTCACGACTCTTTTCCCGGCACACGCCCTGCCACCCACATCGCTGCCACATCTTGGTGGAAGACGGCATCTGACTGCCCGATTCTCCATGGGTTTGTTTCTGCGCGTTCCGGGTATAGCACCTGGTGGCAAGCCCAAGTCTGCCCTTGGGACAGGTGGCCAAGGAATGATCTCCCCTTGGGACCAGAGGCACAGGACAGGCCTGCCTTCTGCCCAGACTCCTTCCTCAGAGTGGTTCACGCTCCTCTGCCCTAGTCGTCCCCTCATGTCTCCTTAGCAGCCGGGGTTCCATCGCTCCGCACATGGAGCAGGTGACACTTGTCTTGCCACCGGCCTGCTGTTAGTGCCACGGCAGGCTATCCTGCTTCCCGAGCGTTTCCTGACCCCAAGGCCAACGGCTCCTTCTCTTCTCCGGGAGCGGCGTGCTGAGCCTTCCCCACTCTTGGCTTCTCTCTCTGGCAGAGGGTATGCTAGGGCAAAGGGTATTTCGCTCCATGCGAGTATCTTCCACCAAGCTCCGGAGACTAGCTCAGGCAAGCAGTAGCAGCATCCCCAAACCCAACTCTGATTTCCCAAGGAACGCAGTGCTTTCCCAGGGGAGATGCCCAGGCAATGAGGCTTTCGCTGTATGCGGGTTTCTCCCACCGTCAGACTGGGCTCAGGCAAGCAGCAGCAGCCCACAAAACATTTCTCAGCGAATGCTGTGCTTTCGCAGAGGCTTTGGCTTGGAGCTACAGCACTTCGCTGCTGCTTCCTCAGCAAGCCTTCAGTTGCCTCAGGGAAGAAGAGCTGCGGGAGAGCTGGTGCCTAATGGGCCTTGCTTTCCAGGGCTCCATGTTCGCGTCCTGGGATCACCCTGCCAGGCCGAACTAAGCAGACACAGCCACAATGCTGCTATAGCGCGCGTAGCCTTGGATGGCACTCTATGCACACCACCATCTCCCAGTGTAGGCATCGCTTGGCCTTTTACTCTGGCGCTCAGGAGGACTCGCGGACTAGGCCAGTGCTTTCGCCACAGGCAAGGAAAGGTGACAGGATCCCAGCACACCGCCCGTGCACTTAATAGGGAGCTTTGGGGGACTGTCCCCACTCCTTCCCCTTAAACCCCGTGCCTCCTCCAAGCTTCCACATCCTGGAGGAAGACGGCATCTGACTCTCCGTTATTTCAGGGAGCTGTTTCTGCGAGTTCAGTGTAGGCGCCTGGTGGCTAGTGCATGTCTGCCCCAGGGACAGGTGGCCAAGGAGCTGCCGTCTCCTTAAGCCCAGAGGCTCAGGACAGGCATGCTCTCTGCCCAGACTCCTTCCTAAGAGAGGACCACGCGCCCTGCCCACCTCATCCACTCCTGTCTCCTTTGCTGGCCAGACTTCCTTCTCTGCACAGGGAGCTAGTGACACTTGTATTGTCCCTGGCCGCTGTGCCTGCCTGGGAAGGCTCTCCTGCTTAGCAACCTTTTCCAGACCAGAAGGCCAATGGCTCCTGCTCTTCTCACTGGGCAGCTTGCTGCAGCTTTCACAGACATGCTCCTGGGGAGCGCCGTGAAAGACATGTCCCTTTCCTTAAGACTCTTTCCACAGGCGCAAGCTCGCTTCTCTCTCAGGCAGAGAGATGCACAGGCAAAGAAGATTTCGTTCCATGCGGGTTTATTACACCGTGCTGAGGAGACCAGCTCAGGCAACAGGAGAATCCCTCAGACCCGAATCTGGTTTCGCAAAGAATGCTATGCTTTCCCAGAGGGGATGCCAGGGCAAAGAGGATTTCGCTCTATGCCGTATGCTCCCATAGTGCTGCGAATACTAGGCTAAGGCAAGCAACAAAAGCAGCCCACAGAACAGACTCTGATTTCCCCGCGACTGCTATGCTTTCGCAGAGGTTTTCAGCTTGGCACGAACCGCACTTCGCTGCTGTTTCCTCAGAGAGGCTTTGGGTGTTCACTCTGTCGCGGCAGGGAAGAAGAGAGGCGGGAGAGCTGGTGCCTCTTGGGACTTGCTTTCCCGGGCTTCAAGATCACGCCCGGGGTTCTCCTTGCTATGCCGAACTAAGCAGACACAGTCACAACCCTGCAGCAGCGTGCGTGTCTTAGCATGGCACTCTATGCCTCTTACCATCTCCTGGGGTAGGTAAGGCTTTGCCTTTTCTCTGGCGCTCAGGCAGACTCGGGGTCTAGGCCAGTGCCTTCACCACAGGAGAGAGGAGGCGACAGGATCTCTGCACACGGCCCGTGCCCTGGGACGGGCAACTGTTGGGGACAGTCTCCACTCTTTTCCCGGCACACGCCCTGCCACCCACATCGCTGCCACATCTTGGTGGAAGACGGCATCTGACTGCCCGATTCTCCATGGGTTTGTTTCTGCGCGTTCCGGGTAGAGCACCTGGTGGCAAGCCCAAGTCTGCCCTTGGGACAGGTGGCCAAGGAGATGATCTCCCCTTGGGACCAGAGGCACAGGACAGGCCTGCCTTCTGCCCAGACTCCTTCCTCAGAGTGGTTCACGCTCCTCTGCCCTAGTCGTCCCCTCATGTCTCCTTAGCAGCCGGGGTTCCATCGCTCCGCACATGGAGCAGGTGACACTTGTCTTGCCACCGGCCTGCTGTTACTGCCACGGCAGGCTATCCTGCTTCCCGAGCGTTTCCTGACCCCAAAGCCAACGGCTCCTTCTCTTCTCCGGGGGCGGCGTGCTGAGCCTTCCCCACTCTTGGCTTCTCTCTCTGGCAGAGGGTATGCTAGGGCAAAGGGTATTTCGCTCCATGCGAGTATCTTCCACCGAGCTCCGGAGACTAGCTCAGGCAAGCAGTAGCAGCATCCCCAAATCCAACTCTGATTTCCCAAGGAACGCAGTGCTTTCCCAGGGGAGATGCCCAGGCAATGAGGCTTTCGCTGTAAGCGGGTTTCTCCCACCGTCAGACTGGGCTCAGGCAAGCAGCAGCAGCCCACAAAACATTTCTCAGCGAATGCTGTGCTTTCGCAGAGGCTTTGGCTTGGAGCGAACAGCACTTCGCTGCTGCTTCCTCAGCAAGCCTTCAGTTGCCTCAGGGAAGAAGAGCTGCGGGAGAGCTGGTGCCTAATGGGCCTTGCTTTCCAGGGCTCCATGTTTGCGTCCTGGGATCACCCTGCCAGGCCGAACTAAGCAGACACAGCCACAATGCTGCTATAGCGCGCGTAGCCTTGGATGGCACTCTATGCACAGCACCATCTCCCAGTGTAGGCATGGCTTGGCCTTTTACTCTGGCGCTCAGGAGGACTCGCGGACTAGGCCAGTGCTTTCGCCATAGGCAAGGAAAGGTGACAGGATCCCAGCACACCGCCCGTGCACTTAATAGGGAGCTTTGGGGGACTGTCCCCACTCCTTCCCCTTAAACCCCGTGCCTCCTCCAAGCTTCCACATCCTAGAGGAAGACGGCATCTGACTCTCTGTTATTTCAGGGAGCTGTTTCTGCGAGTTCAGTGTAGGCGCCTGGTGGCTAGTGCATGTCTGCCCCAGGGACAGGTGGCCAAGGAGCTGCCGTCTCCTTAAGCCCAGAGGCTCAGGACAGGCATGCTCTCTGCCCAGACTCCTTCCTAAGAGAGGACCACGCGCCCTGCCCACCTCATCCACTCCTGTCTCCTTTGCTGGCCAGACTTCCTTCTCTGCACAGGGAGCTAGTGACACTTGTATTGTCCCTGGCCGCTGTGCCTGCCTGGGAAGGCTCTCCTGCTTAGCAACCTTTTCCAGACCAGAAGGCCAATGGCTCCTGCTCTTCTCACTGGGCAGCTTGCTGCACCTTTCACAGACATGCTCCTGGGGAGCGCCGTGAAAGACATGTCCCTTTCCTTAAGACTCTTTCCACAGGCGCAAGCTCGCTTCTCTCTCAGGCAGAGAGATGCACAGGCAAAGAAGATTTCGTTCCATGCGGGTTGATTACACCGTGCTGAGGAGACCAGCTCAGGCAACAGGAGAATCCCTCAGACCCGAATCTGGTTTCGCAAAGAATGCTATGCTTTCCCAGAGGGGATGCCAGGGCAAAGAGGATTTCGCTCTATGCCGTATGCTCCCATAGTGCTGCGAATACTAGGCTAAGGCAAGCAACAAAAGCAGCCCACAGAACAGACTCTGATTTCCCCGCGACTGCTGTGCTTTCGCAGAGGTTTTCAGCTTGGCATGAACCGCACTTCGCTGCTGTTTCCTCAGAGAGGCTTTGGGTGTTCACTCTGTCGCGGCAGGGAAGAAGAGAGGCGGGAGAGCTGGTGCCTCTTGGGACTTGCTTTCCCGGGCTTCAAGATCACGCCCGGGGTTCTCCTTGCTATGCCGAACTAAGCAGACACAGTCACAACCCTGCAGCAGCGTGCGTGTCTTAGCATGGCACTCTATCCCTATTACCATCTCCTGGGGTAGGTAAGGCTTTGCCTTTTCTATGGCGCTCAGGCAGACTCGGGGTCTAGGCCAGTGCCTTCACCACAGGAGAGAGGAGGCGACAGGATCTCTGCACACGGCCCGTGCCCTGGGACGGGCAACTGTGGGGGACAGTCTCCACTCTTTTCCCGGCACACGCCCTGCCACCCACATCGCTGCCACATCTTGGTGGAAGACGGCATCTGACTGCCCGATTCTCCATCGGTTTGTTTCTGCGCGTTCCGGGTATAGCACCTGGTGGCAAGCCCAAGTCTGCCCTTGGGACAGGTGGCCAAGGAGATGATCTCCCCTTGGGACCAGAGGCACAGGACAGGCCTGCCTACTGCCCAGACTCCTTCCTCAGAGTGGTTCACGCTCCTCTGCCCTAGTCGTCCCCTCATGTCTCCTTAGCAGCCGGGGTTCCATCGCTCCGCACATGGAGCAGGTGACACTTGTCTTGCCACCGGCCTGCTGTTAGTGCCACGGCAGGCTATCCTGCTTAACGAGCGTTTCCTGACCCCAAGGCCAACGGCTCCTTCTCTTCTTAGGGGGCGGCGTGCTGAGCCTTCCCCACTCTTGGCTTCTCTCTCTGGCAGAGGGTATGCTAGGGCAAAGGGTATTTCGCTCCATGCGAGTATCTTCCACCGAGCTCCGGAGACTAGCTCAGGCAAGCAGTAGCAGCATCCCCAAATCCAACTCTGATTTCCCAAGGAACGCAGTGCTTTCCCAGGGGAGATGCCCAGGCAATGAGGCTTTCGCTGTATGCGGGTTTCTCCCACCGTCAGACTGGGCTCAGGCAAGCAGCAGCAGCCCACAGAACATTTCTCAGCGAATGCTGTGCTTTCGCAGAGGCTTTGGCTTGGAGCGAACAGCACTTCGCTGCTGCTTCCTCAGCAAGCCTTCAGTTGCCTCAGGGAAGAAGAGCTGCGGGAGAGCTGGTGTCTAATGGGCCTTGCTTTCCAGGGCTCCATGTTCGCGTCCTGGGATCACCCTGCCAGGCCGAACTAAGCAGACACAGCCACAATGCTGCTATAGTGCGCGTAGCCTTGGGTGGCACTCTATGCACACCACCATCTCCCAGTGTAGGCATCGCTTGGCCTTTTACTCTGGCGCTCAGGAGGACTCGCGGACTAGGCCAGTGCTTTCGCCACAGGCAAGGAAATGTGACAGGATCCCAGCACACCGCCCGTGCACTTAATAGGGAGCTTTGGGGGACTGTCCCCACTCCTTCCCCTTAAGCCCCGTGCCTCCTCCAAGCTTCCACATCCTGGAGGAAGACGGCATCTGACTCTCCGTTATTTCAGGGAGCTGTTTCTGCGAGTTCAGTGTAGGCGCCTGGTGGCTAGTGCATGTCTGCCCCAGGGACAGGTGGCCAAGGAGCTGCCGTCTCCTTAAGCCCAGAGGCTCAGGACAGGCATGCTCTCTGCCCAGACTCCTTCCTAAGAGAGGACCACGCGCCCTGCCCACCTCATCCACTCCTGTCTCCTTTGCTGGCCAGACTTCCTTCTCTGCACAGGGAGCTAGTGACACTTGTATTGTCCCTAGCCGCTGTGCCTGCCTGGGAAGGCTCTCCTGCTTAGCAACCTTTTCCAGACCAGAAGGCCAATGGCTCCTGCTCTTCTCACTGGGCAGCTTGCTGCACCTTTCACAGACATGCTCCTGGGGAGCGCCGTGAAAGACATGTCCCTTTCCTTAAGACTCTTTCCACAGGCGCAAGCTCGCTTCTCTCTCAGGCAGAGAGATGCACAGGCAAAGAAGATTTCGTTCCATGCGGGTTGATTACACCGTGCTGAGGAGACCAGCTCAGGCAACAGGAGAATCCCTCAGACCCGAATCTGGTTTCGCAAAGAATGCTATGCTTTCCCAGAGGGGATGCCAGGGCAAAGAGGATTTCGCTCTATGCCGTATGCTCCCATAGTGCTGCGAATACTAGGCTAAGGCAAGCAACAAAAGCAGCCCACAGAACAGACTCTGATTTCCCCGCGACTGCTATGCTTTCGCAGAGGTTTTCAGCTTGGCACGAACCGCACTTCGCTGCTGTTTCCTCAGAGAGGCTTTGGGTGTTCACTCTGTCGCGGCAGGGAAGAAGAGAGGCGGGAGAGCTGGTGCCTCTTGGGACTTGCTTTCCCGGGCTTCAAGATCACGCCCGGGGTTCTCCTTGCTATGCCGAACTAAGCAGACACAGTCACAACCCTGCAGCAGCGTGCGTGTCTTAGCATGGCACTCTATGCCTATTACCATCTCCTGGGGTAGGTAAGGCTTTGCCTTTTCTCTGGCGCTCAGGCAGACTCGGGTTCTAGGCCAGTGCCTTCACCACAGGAGAGAGGAGGCGACAGGATCTCTGCACACGGCCCGTGCACTGGGACGGGCAACTGTGGGGGACAGTCACGACTCTTTTCCCGGCACACGCCCTGCCACCCACATCGCTGCCACATCTTGGTGGAAGACGGCATCTGACTGCCCGATTCTCCATGGGTTTGTTTCTGCGCGTTCCGGGTATAGCACCTGGTGGCAAGCCCAAGTCTGCCCTTGGGACAGGTGGCCAAGGAATGATCTCCCCTTGGGACCAGAGGCACAGGACAGGCCTGCCTTCTGCCCAGACTCCTTCCTCAGAGTGGTTCACGCTCCTCTGCCCTAGTCGTCCCCTCATGTCTCCTTAGCAGCCGGGGTTCCATCGCTCCGCACATGGAGCAGGTGACACTTGTCTTGCCACCGGCCTGCTGTTAGTGCCACGGCAGGCTATCCTGCTTAACGAGCGTTTCCTGACCCCAAGGCCAACGGCTCCTTCTCTTCTCCGGGGGCGGCGTGCTGAGCCTTCCCCACTCTTGGCTTCTCTCTCTGGCAGAGGGTATGCTAGGGCAAAGGGTATTTCGCTCCATGCGAGTATCTTCCACCAAGCTCCGGAGACTAGCTCAGGCAAGCAGTAGCAGCATCCCCAAACCCAACTCTGATTTCCCAAGGAACGCAGTGCTTTCCCAGGGGAGATGCCCAGGCAATGAGGCCTTCGCTGTATGCGGGTTTCTCCCACCGTCAGACTGGGCTCAGGCAAGCAGCAGCAGCCCACAAAACATTTCTCAGCGAATGCTGTGCTTTCGCAGAGGCTTTGGCTTGGAGCGAACAGCACTTCGCTGCTGCTTCCTCAGCAAGCCTTCAGTTGCCTCAGGGAAGAAGAGCTGCGGGAGAGCTGGTGCCTAATGGGCCTTGCTTTCCAGGGCTCCATGTTCGCGTCCTGGGATCACCCTGCCAGGCCGAACTAAGCAGACACAGCCACAATGCTGCTATAGCGCGCGTAGCCTTGGATGGCACTCTATGCACACCACCATCTCCCAGTGTAGGCATCGCTTGGCCTTTTACTCTGGCGCTCAGGAGGACTCGCGGACTAGGCCAGTGCTTTCGCCACAGGCAAGGAAAGGTGACAGGATCCCAGCACACCGCCCGTGCACTTAATAGGGAGCTTTGGGGGACTGTCCCCACTCCTTCCCCTTAAACCCCGTGCCTCCTCCAAGCTTCCACATCCTGGAGGAAGACGGCATCTGACTCTCCGTTATTTCAGGGAGCTGTTTCTGCGAGTTCAGTGTAGGCGCCTGGTGGCTAGTGCATGTCTGCCCCAGGGACAGGTGGCCAAGGAGCTGCCGTCTCCTTAAGCCCAGAGGCTCAGGACAGGCATGCTCTCTGCCCAGACTCCTTCCTAAGAGAGGACCACGCGCCCTGCCCAACTCATCCACTCCTGTCTCCTTTGCTGGCCAGACTTCCTTCTCTGCACAGGGAGCTAGTGACACTTGTATTGTCCCTGGCCGCTGTGCCTGCCTGGGAAGGCTCTCCTGCTTAGCAACCTTTTCCAGACCAGAAGGCCAATGGCTCCTGCTCTTCTCACTGGGCAGCTTGCTGCAGCTTTCACAGACATGCTCCTGGGGAGCGCCGTGAAAGACATGTCCCTTTCCTTAAGACTCTTTCCACAGGCGCAAGCTCGCTTCTCTCTCAGGCAGAGAGATGCACAGGCAAAGAAGATTTCGTTCCATGCGGGTTGATTACACCGTGCTGAGGAGACCAGCTCAGGCAACAGGAGAATCCCTCAGACCCGAATCTGGTTTCGCAAAGAATGCTATGCTTTCCCAGAGGGGATGCCAGGGCAAAGAGGATTTCGCTCTATGCCGTATGCTCCCATAGTGCTGCGAATACTAGGCTAAGGCAAGCAACAAAAGCAGCCCACAGAACAGACTCTGATTTCCCCGCGACTGCTGTGCTTTCGCAGAGGTTTTCAGCTTGGCACGAACCGCACTTCGCTGCTGTTTCCTCAGAGAGGCTTTGGGTGTTCACTCTGTCGCGGCAGGGAAGAAGAGAGGCGGGAGAGCTGGTGCCTCTTGGGACTTGCTTTCCCGGGCTTCAAGATCACGCCCGGGGTTCTCCTTGCTATGCCGAACTAAGCAGACACAGTCACAACCCTGCAGCAGCGTGCGTGTCTTAGCATGGCACTCTATGCCTCTTACCATCTCCTGGGGTAGGTAAGGCTTTGCCTTTTCTCTGGCGCTCAGGCAGACTCGGGGTCTAGGCCAGTGCCTTCACCACAGGAGAGAGGAGGCGACAGGATCTCTGCACACGGCCCGTGCCCTGGGACGGGCAACTGTTGGGGACAGTCTCCACTCTTTTCCCGGCACACGCCCTGCCACCCACATCGCTGCCACATCTTGGTGGAAGACGGCATCTGACTGCCCGATTCTCCATGGGTTTGTTTCTGCGCGTTCCGGGTAGAGCACCTGGTGGCAAGCCCAAGTCTGCCCTTGGGACAGGTGGCCAAGGAGATGATCTCCCCTTGGGACCAGAGGCACAGGACAGGCCTGCCTTCTGCCCAGACTCCTTCCTCAGAGTGGTTCACGCTCCTCGGCCCTAGTCGTCCCCTCATGTCTCCTTAGCAGCCGGGGTTCCATCGCTCCGCACATGGAGCAGGTGACACTTGTCTTGCCACCGGCCTGCTGTTACTGCCACGGCAGGCTATCCTGCTTCCCGAGCGTTTCCTGACCCCAAAGCCAACGGCTCCTTCTCTTCTCCGGGGGCGGCGTGCTGAGCCTTCCCCACTCTTGGCTTCTCTCTCTGGCAGAGGGTATGCTAGGGCAAAGGGTATTTCGCTCCATGCGAGTATCTTCCACCGAGCTCCGGAGACTAGCTCAGGCAAGCAGTAGCAGCATCCCCAAATCCAACTCTGATTTCCCAAGGAACGCAGTGCTTTCCCAGGGGAGATGCCCAGGCAATGAGGCTTTCGCTGTAAGCGGGTTTCTCCCACCGTCAGACTGGGCTCAGCCAAGCAGCAGCAGCCCACAAAACATTTCTCAGCGAATGCTGTGCTTTCGCAGAGGCTTTGGCTTGGAGCGAACAGCACTTCGCTGCTGCTTCCTCAGCAAGCCTTCAGTTGCCTCAGGGAAGAAGAGCTGCGGGAGAGCTGGTGTCTAATGGGCCTTGCTTTCCAGGGCTCCATGTTCGCGTCCTGGGATCACCCTGCCAGGCCGAACTAAGCAGACACAGCCACAATGCTGCTATAGTGCGCGTAGCCTTGGGTGGCACTCTATGCACACCACCATCTCCCAGTGTAGTCATCGCTTGGCCTTTTACTCTGGCGCTCAGGAGGACTCGCGGACTAGGCCAGTGCTTTCGCCACAGGCAAGGAAATGTGACAGGATCCCAGCACACCGCCCGTGCACTTAATAGGGAGCTTTGGGGGTGTGTCCCCACTCCTTCCCCTTAAGCCCCGTGCCTCCTCCAAGCTTCCACATCCTGGAGGAAGACGGCATCTGACTCTCCGTTATTTCAGGGAGCTGTTTCTGCGAGTTCAGTGTAGGCGCCTGGTGGCTAGTGCATGTCTGCCCCAGGGACAGGTGGCCAAGGAGCTGCCGTCTCCTTAAGCCCAGAGGCTCAGGACAGGCATGCTCTCTGCCCAGACTCCTTCCTAAGAGAGGACCACGCGCCCTGCCCACCTCATCCACTCCTGTCTCCTTTGCTGGCCAGACTTCCTTCTCTGCACAGGGAGCTAGTGACACTTGTATTGTCCCTGGCCGCTGTGCCTGCCTGGGAAGGCTCTCCTGCTTAGCAACCTTTTCCAGACCAGAAGGCCAATGGCTCCTGCTCTTCTCACTGGGCAGCTTGCTGCAACTTTCACAGACATGCTCCTGGGGAGCACCGAGAAAGACATGTCCCTTTCCTTAAGACTCTTTCCACAGGCGCAAGCTCGCTTCTCTCTCAGGCAGAGAGATGCACAGGCAAAGAAGATTTCGTTCCATGCGGGTTTATTACACCGTGCTGAGGAGACCAGCTCAGGCAACAGGAGAATCCCTCAGACCCGAATCTGGTTTCGCAAAGAATGCTATGCTTTCCCAGAGGGGATGCCAGGGCAAAGAGGATTTCGCTCTATGCCGTATGCTCCCATAGTGCTGCGAATACTAGGCTAAGGCAAGCAACAAAAGCAGCCCACAGAACAGACTCTGATTTCCCCGCGACTGCTATGCTTTCGCAGAGGTTTTCAGCTTGGCACGAACCGCACTTCGCTGCTGTTTCCTCAGAGAGGCTTTGGGTGTTCACTCTGTCGCGGCAGGGAAGAAGAGAGGCGGGAGACCTGGTGCCTCTTGGGACTTGCTTTCCCGGGCTTCAAGATCACGCCCGGGGTTCTCCTTGCTATGCCGAACTAAGCAGACATAGTCACAACCCTGCAGCAGCGTGCGTGTCTTAGCATGGCACTCTATGCCTATTACCATCTCCTGGGGTAGGTAAGGCTTTGCCTTTTCTCTGGCGCTCAGGCAGACTCGGGGTCTAGGCCAGTGCCTTCACGACAGGAGAGAGGAGGCGACAGGATCTCTGCACACGGCCCGTGCACTGGGACGGGCAACTGTGGGGGACAGTCACGACTCTTTTCCCGGCACACGCCCTGCCACCCACATCGCTGCCACATCTTGGTGGAAGACGGCATCTGACTGCCCGATTCTCCATGGGTTTGTTTCTGCGCGTTCCGGGTATAGCACCTGGTGGCAAGCCCAAGTCTGCCCTTGGGACAGGTGGCCAAGGAATGATCTCCCCTTGGGACCAGAGGCACAGGACAGGCCTGCCTTCTGCCCAGACTCCTTCCTCAGAGTGGTTCACGCTCCTCTGCCCTAGTCGTCCCCTCATGTCTCCTTAGCAGCCGGGGTTCCATCGCTCCGCACATGGAGCAGGTGACACTTGTCTTGCCACCGGCCTGCTGTTAGTGCCACGGCAGGCTATCCTGCTTAACGAGCGTTTCCTGACCCCAAGGCCAACGGCTCCTTCTCTTCTCCGGGGGCGGCGTGCTGAGCCTTCCCCACTCTTGGCTTCTCTCTCTGGCAGAGGGTATGCTAGGGCAAAGGGTATTTCGCTCCATGCGAGTGTCTTCCACCAAGCTCCGGAGACTAGCTCAGGCAAGCAGTAGCAGCATCCCCAAACCCAACTCTGATTTCCCAAGGAACGCAGTGCTTTCCCAGGGGAGATGCCCAGGCAATGAGGCTTTCGCTGTATGCGGGTTTCTCCCACCGTCAGACTGGGCTCAGGCAAGCAGCAGCAGCCCACAAAACATTTCTCAGCGAATGCTGTGCTTTCGCAGAGGCTTTGGCTTGGAGCTACAGCACTTCGCTGCTGCTTCCTCAGCAAGCCTTCAGTTGCCTCAGGGAAGAAGAGCTGCGGGAGAGCTGGTGCCTAATGGGCCTTGCTTTCCAGGGCTCCATGTTCGCGTCCTGGGATCACCCTGCCAGGCCGAACTAAGCAGACACAGCCACAATGCTGCTATAGCGCGCGTAGCCTTGGATGGCACTCTATGCACACCACCATCTCCCAGTGTAGGCATCGCTTGGCCTTTTACTCTGGCGCTCAGGAGGACTCGCGGACTAGGCCAGTGCTTTCGCCACAGGCAAGGAAAGGTGACAGGATCCCAGCACACCGCCCGTGCACTTAATAGGGAGCTTTGGGGGACTGTCCCCACTCCTTCCCCTTAAACCCCGTGCCTCCTCCAAGCTTCCACATCCTGGAGGAAGACGGCATCTGACTCTCCGTTATTTCAGGGAGCTGTTTCTGCGAGTTCAGTGTAGGCGCCTGGTGGCTAGTGCATGTCTGCCCCAGGGACAGGTGGCCAAGGAGCTGCCGTCTCCTTAAGCCCAGAGGCTCAGGACAGGCATGCTCTCTGCCCAGACTCCTTCCTAAGAGAGGACCACGCGCCCTGCCCACCTCATCCACTCCTGTCTCCTTTGCTGGCCAGACTTCCTTCTCTGCACAGGGAGCTAGTGACACTTGTATTGTCCCTGGCCGCTGTGCCTGCCTGGGAAGGCTCTCCTGCTTAGCAACCTTTTCCAGACCAGAAGGCCAATGGCTCCTGCTCTTCTCACTGGGCAGCTTGCTGCAGCTTTCACAGACATGCTCCTGGGGAGCGCCGTGAAAGACATGTCCCTTTCCTTAAGAATCTTTCCACAGGCGCAAGCTCGCTTCTCTCTCAGGCAGAGAGATGCACAGGCAAAGAAGATTTCGTTCCATGCGGGTTGATTACACCGTGCTGAGGAGACCAGCTCAGGCAACAGGAGAATCCCTCAGACCCGAATCTGGTTTCGCAAAGAATGCTATGCTTTCCCAGAGGGGATGCCAGGGCAAAGAGGATTTCGCTCTATGCCGTATGCTCCCATAGTGCTGCGAATACTAGGCTAAGGCAAGCAACAAAAGCAGCCCACAGAACAGACTCTGATTTCCCCGCGACTGCTATGCTTTCGCAGAGGTTTTCAGCTTGGCACGAACCGCACTTCGCTGCTGTTTCCTCAGAGAGGCTTTGGGTGTTCACTCTGTCGCGGCAGGGAAGAAGAGAGGCGGGAGACCTGGTGCCTCTTGGGACTTGTTTTCCCGAGCTTCAAGATCATGCCCGGGGTTCTCCTTGCTATGCCGAACTAAGCAGACACAGTCACAAACCTTCAGCAGCGTGCGTGTCTTAGCATGGCACTCTATGCCTCTTACCATCTCCTGGGGTAGGTAAGGCTTTGCCTTTTCTCTGGCGCTCAGGCAGACTCGGGGTCTAGGCCAGTGCCTTCACCACAGGAGAGAGGAGGCGACAGGATCTCTGCACACGGCCCGTGCACTGGGACGGGCAACTGTGGGGGACAGTCTCGACTCTTTTCCCGGCACACGCCCTGCCACCCACATCGCTGCCACATCTTGGTGGAAGACGGCATCTGACTGCCCGATTCTCCATGGGTTTGTTTCTGCGCGTTCCGGGTATAGCACCTGGTGGCAAGCCCAAGTCTGCCCTTGGGACAGGTGGCCAAGGAGATGATCTCCCCTTGGGACCAGAGGCACAGGACAGGCCTGCCTTCTGCCCAGACTCCTTCCTCAGAGTGGTTCACGCTCCTCTGCCCTAGTCGTCCCCTCATGTCTCCTTAGCAGCCGGGGTTCCATCGCTCCGCACATGGAGCAGGTGACACTTGTCTTGCCACCGGCCTGCTGTTAGTGCCACGGCAGGCTATCCTGCTTAACGAGCGTTTCCTGACCCCAAGGCCAACGGCTCCTTCTCTTCTCCGGGGGCGGCGTGCTGAGCCTTCCCCACTCTTGGCTTCTCTCTCTGGCAGAGGGTATGCTAGGGCAAAGGGTATTTCGCTCCATGCGAGTATCTTCCACCAAGCTCCGGAGACTAGCTCAGGCAAGCAGTAGCAGCATCCCCAAACCCAACTCTGATTTCCCAAGGAACGCAGTGCTTTCCCAGGGGAGATGCCCAGGCAATGAGGCTTTCGCTGTATGCGGGTTTCTCCCACCGTCAGACTGGGCTCAGGCAAGCAGCAGCAGCCCACAAAACATTTCTCAGCGAATGCTGTGCTTTCGCAGAGGCTTTGGCTTGGAGCTACAGCACTTCGCTGCTGCTTCCTCAGCAAGCCTTCAGTTGCCTCAGGGAAGAAGAGCTGCGGGAGAGCTGGTGCCTAATGGGCCTTGCTCTCCAGGGCTCCATGTTCGCGTCCTGGGATCACCCTGCCAGGCCGAACTAAGCAGACACAGCCACAATGCTGCTATAGCGCGCGTAGCCTTGGATGGCACTCTATGCACACCACCATCTCCCAGTGTAGGCATCGCTTGGCCTTTTACTCTGGCGCTCAGGAGGACTCGCGGACTAGGCCAGTGCTTTCGCCACAGGCAAGGAAAGGTGACAGGATCCCAGCACACCGCCCGTGCACTTAATAGGGAGCTTTGGGGGACTGTCCCCACTCCTTCCCCTTAAACCCCGTGCCTCCTCCAAGCTTCCACATCCTGGAGGAAGACGGCATCTGACTCTCCGTTATTTCAGGGAGCTGTTTCTGCGAGTTCAGTGTAGGCGCCTGGTGGCTAGTGCATGTCTGCCCCAGGGACAGGTGGCCAAGGAGCTGCCGTCTCCTTAAGCCCAGAGGCTCAGGACAGGCATGCTCTCTGCCCAGACTCCTTCCTAAGAGAGGACCACGCGCCCTGCCCAACTCATCCACTCCTGTCTCCTTTGCTGGCCAGACTTCCTTCTCTGCACAGGGAGCTAGTGACACTTGTATTGTCCCTGGCCGCTGTGCCTGCCTGGGAAGGCTCTCCTGCTTAGCAACCTTTTCCAGACCAGAAGGCCAATGGCTCCTGCTCTTCTCACTGGGCAGCTTGCTGCAGCTTTCACAGACATGCTTCTGGGGAGCGCCGTGAAAGACATGTCCCTTTCCTTAAGACTCTTTCCACAGGCGCAAGCTCGCTTCTCTCTCAGGCAGAGAGATGCACAGGCAAAGAAGATTTCGTTCCATGCGGGTTGATTACACCGTGCTGAGGAGACCAGCTCAGGCAACAGGAGAATCCCTCAGACCCGAATCTGGTTTCGCAAAGAATGCTATGCTTTCCCAGAGGGGATGCCAGGGCAAAGAGGATTTCGCTCTATGCCGTATGCTCCCATAGTGCTGCGAATACTAGGCTAAGGCAAGCAACAAAAGCAGCCCACAGAACAGACTCTGATTTCCCCGCGACTGCTGTGCTTTCGCAGAGGTTTTCAGCTTGGCACGAACCGCACTTCGCTGCTGTTTCCTCAGAGAGGCTTTGGGTGTTCACTCTGTCGCGGCAGGGAAGAAGAGAGGCGGGAGAGCTGGTGCCTCTTGGGACTTGCTTTCCCGGGCTTCAAGATCACGCCCGGGGTTCTCCTTGCTATGCCGAACTAAGCAGACACAGTCACAACCCTGCAGCAGCGTGCGTGTCTTAGCATGGCACTCTATGCCTCTTACCATCTCCTGGGGTAGGTAAGGCTTTGCCTTTTCTCTGGCGCTCAGGCAGACTCGGGGTCTAGGCCAGTGCCTTCACCACAGGAGAGAGGAGGCGACAGGATCTCTGCACACGGCCCGTGCCCTGGGACGGGCAACTGTTGGGGACAGTCTCCACTCTTTTCCCGGCACACGCCCTGCCACCCACATCGCTGCCACATCTTGGTGGAAGACGGCATCTGACTGCCCGATTCTCCATGGGTTTGTTTCTGCGCGTTCCGGGTAGAGCACCTGGTGGCAAGCCCAAGTCTGCCCTTGGGACAGGTGGCCAAGGAGATGATCTCCCCTTGGGACCAGAGGCACAGGACAGGCCTGCCTTCTGCCCAGACTCCTTCCTCAGAGTGGTTCACGCTCCTCGGCCCTAGTCGTCCCCTCATGTCTCCTTAGCAGCCGGGGTTCCATCGCTCCGCACATGGAGCAGGTGACACTTGTCTTGCCACCGGCCTGCTGTTACTGCCACGGCAGGCTATCCTGCTTCCCGAGCGTTTCCTGACCCCAAAGCCAACGGCTCCTTCTCTTCTCCGGGGGCGGCGTGCTGAGCCTTCCCCACTCTTGGCTTCTCTCTCTGGCAGAGGGTATGCTAGGGCAAAGGGTATTTCGCTCCATGCGAGTATCTTCCACCGAGCTCCGGAGACTAGCTCAGGCAAGCAGTAGCAGCATCCCCAAATCCAACTCTGATTTCCCAAGGAACGCAGTGCTTTCCCAGGGGAGATGCCCAGGCAATGAGGCTTTCGCTGTAAGCGGGTTTCTCCCACCGTCAGACTGGGCTCAGCCAAGCAGCAGCAGCCCACAAAACATTTCTCAGCGAATGCTGTGCTTTCGCAGAGGCTTTGGCTTGGAGCGAACAGCAATTCACTGCTGCTTCCTCAGCAAGCCTTCAGTTGCCTCAGGGAAGAAGAGCTGCGGGAGAGCTGGTGCCTAATGGGCCTGGCTTTCCAGGGCTCCATGTTCGCGTCCTGGGATCACCCTGCCAGGCCGAACTAAGCAGACACAGCCACAATGCTGCTATAGCGCGCGTAGCCTTGGATGGCACTCTATGCACACCACCATCTCCCAGTGTAGGCATCGCTTGGCCTTTTACTCTGGCGCTCAGGCGGACTCGCGGACTAGGCCAGTGCTTTCGCCACAGGCAAGGAAAGGTGACAGGATCCCAGCACACCGCCCGTGCACTTAATAGGGAGCTTTGGGGGACTGTCCCCACTCCTTCCCCTTAAACCCCGTGCCTCCTCCAAGCTTCCACATCCTGGAGGAAGACGGCATCTGACTCTCCGTTATTTCAGGGAGCTGTTTCTGCGAGTTCAGTGTAGGCGCCTGGTGGCTAGTGCATGTCTGCCCCAGGGACAGGTGGCCAAGGAGCTGCCGTCTCCTTAAGCCCAGAGGCTCAGGACAGGCATGCTCTCTGCCCAGACTCCTTCCTAAGAGAGGACCACGCGCCCTGCCCACCTCATCCACTCCTGTCTCCTTTGCTGGCCAGACTTCCTTCTCTGCACAGGGAGCTAGTGACACTTGTATTGTCCCTGGCCGCTGTGCCTGCCTGGGAAGGCTCTCCTGCTTAGCAACCTTTTCCAGACCAGAAGGCCAATGGCTCCTGCTCTTCTCACTGGGCAGCTTGCTGCACCTTTCACAGACATGCTCCTGGGGAGCGCCATGAAAGACATGTCCCTTTCCTTAAGACTCTTTCCACAGGCGCAAGCTCGCTTCTCTCTCAGGCAGAGAGATGCACAGGCAAAGAAGATTTCGTTCCATGCGGGTTGATTACACCGTGCTGAGGAGACCAGCTCAGGCAACAGGAGAATCCCTCAGACCCGAATCTGGTTTCGCAAAGAATGCTATGCTTTCCCAGAGGGGATGCCAGGGCAAAGAGGATTTCGCTCTATGCCGTATGCTCCCATAGTGCTGCGAATACTAGGCTAAGGCAAGCAACAAAAGCAGCCCACAGAACAGACTCTGATTTCCCCGCGACTGCTATGCTTTCGCAGAGGTTTTCAGCTTGGCACGAACCGCACTTCGCTGCTGTTTCCTCAGAGAGGCTTTGGGTGTTCACTCTGTCGCGGCAGGGAAGAAGAGAGGCGGGAGAGCTGGTGCCTCTTGGGACTTGCTTTCCCGGGCTTCAAGATCACGCCCGGGGTTCTCCTTGCTATGCCGAACTAAGCAGACACAGTCACAACCCTGCAGCAGCGTGCGTGTCTTAGCATGGCACTCTATGCCTATTACCATCTCCTGGGGTAGGTAAGGCTTTGCCTTTTCTCTGGCGCTCAGGCAGACTCGGGGTCTAGGCCAGTGCCTTCACCACAGGAGAGAGGAGGCGACAGGATCACTGCACATGGCCCGTGCACTGGGACGGGCAACTGTGCGGGACAGTCTCGATTCTTTTCCCGGCACACGCCCTGCCACCCACATCGCTGCCACATCTTGGTGGAAGACGGCATCTGACTGCCCGATTCTCCATGGGTTTGTTTCTGCGCGTTTCGGGTAGAGCACCTGGTGGCAAGCCCAAGTCTGCCCTTGGGACAGGTGGCCAAGGAGATGATCTCCCCTTGGGACCAGAGGCACAGGACAGGCCTGCCTTCTGCCCAGACTCCTTCCTCAGAGTGGTTCACGCTCCTCTGCCCTAGTCGTCCCCTCATGTCTCCTTAGCAGCCGGGGTTCCATCGCTCCGCACATGGAGCAGGTGACACTTGTCTTGCCACCGGCCTGCTGTTAGTGCCACGGCAGGCTATCCTGCTTAACGAGCGTTTCCTGACCCCAAGGCCAACGGCTCCTTCTCTTCTCCGGGGGCGGCGTGCTGAGCCTTCCCCACTCTTGGCTTCTCTCTCTGGCAGAGGGTATGCTAGGGCAAAGGGTATTTCGCTCCATGCGAGTATCTTCCACCGAGCTCCGGAGACTAGCTCAGGCAAGCAGTAGCAGCATCCCCAAACCCAACTCTGATTTCCCAAGGAACGCAGTGCTTTCCCAGGGGAGATGCCCAGGCAATGAGGCTTTCGCTGTATGCGGGTTTCTCCCACCGTCAGACTGCGCTCAGGCAAGCAGCAGCAGCCCACAAAACATTTCTCAGCGAATGCTGTGCTTTCGCAGAGGCTTTGGCTTGGAGCGAACAGCACTTCGCTGCTGCTTCCTCAGCAAGCCTTCAGTTGCCTCAGGGAAGAAGAGCTGCGGGAGAGCTGGTGCCTAATGGGCCTTGCTTTCCAGGGCTCCATGTTCGCGTCCTGGGATCACCCTGCCAGGCCGAACTAAGCAGACACAGCCACAATGCTGCTATAGCGCGCGTAGCCTTGGATGGCACTCTATGCACACCACCATCTCCCAGTGTAGGCATCGCTTGGCCTTTTACTCTGGCGCTCAGGAGGACTCGCGGACTAGGCCAGTGCTTTCGCCACAGGCAAGGAAAGGTGACAGGATCCCAGCACACCGCCCGTGCACTTAATAGGGAGCTTTGGGGGACTGTCCCCACTCCTTCCCCTTAAACCCCGTGCCTCCTCCAAGCTTCCACATCCTGGAGGAAGACGGCATCTGACTCTCCGTTATTTCAGGGAGCTGTTTCTGCGAGTTCAGTGTAGGCGCCTGGTGGCTAGTGCATGTCTGCCCCAGGGACAGGTGGCCAAGGAGCTGCCGTCTCCTTAAGCCCAGAGGCTCAGGACAGGCATGCTCTCTGCCCAGACTACTTCCTAAGAGAGGACCACGCGCCCTGCCCACCTCATCCACTCCTGTCTCCTTTGCTGGCCAGACTTCCTTCTCTGCACAGGGAGCTAGTGACACTTGTATTGTCCCTGGCCGCTGTGCCTGCCTGGGAAGGCTCTCCTGCTTAGCAACCTTTTCCAGACCAGAAGGCCAATGGCTCCTGCTCTTCTCACTGGGCAGCTTGCTGCACCTTTCACAGACATGCTCTTGGGGAGCGCCGTGAAAGACATGTCCCTTTCCTTAAGACTCTTTCCACAGGCGCAAGCTCGCTTCTCTCTCAGGCAGAGAGATGCACAGGCAAAGAAGATTTCGTTCCATGCGGTTTTATTACACCGTGCTGAGGAGACCAGCTCAGGCAACAGGAGAATCCCTCAGACCCGAATCTGGTTTCGCAAAGAATGCTATGCTTTCCCAGAGGGGATGCCAGGGCAAAGAGGATTTCGCTCTATGCCGTATGCTCCCATAGTGCTGCGAATACTAGGCTAAGGCAAGCAACAAAAGCAGCCCACAGAACAGACTCTGATTTCCCCGCGACTGCTGTGCTTTCGCAGAGGTTTTCAGCTTGGCATGAACCGCACTTCGCTGCTGTTTCCTCAGAGAGGCTTTGGGTGTTCACTCTGTCGCGGCAGGGAAGAAGAGAGGCGGGAGAGCTGGTGCCTCTTGGGACTTGCTTTCCCGGGCTTCAAGATCACGCCCGGGGTTCTCCTTGCTATGCCGAACTAAGCAGACACCGTCACAACCCTGCAGCAGCGTGCGTGTCTTAGCATGGCACTCTATGCCTCTTACCATCTCCTGGGGTAGGTAAGGCTTTGCCTTTTCTCTGGCGCTCAGGCAGACTCGGGGTCTAGGCCAGTGCCTTCACGACAGGAGAGAGGAGGCGACAGGATCTCTGCACACGGCCCGTGCACTGGGACGGGCAACTGTGGGGGACAGTCTCGACTCTTTTCCCGGCACACGCCCTGCCACCCACATCGCTGCCACATCTTGGTGGAAGACGGCATCTGACTGCCCGATTCTCCATGGGTTTGTTTCTGCGCGTTCCGTGTATAGCACCTGGTGGCAAGCCCAAGTTTGCCCTTGGGACAGGTGGCCAAGGAGATGATCTCCCCTTGGGACCAGAGGCACAGGACAGGCCTGCCTTCTGCCCAGACTCCTTCCTCAGAGTGGTTCACGCTCCTCTGCCCTAGTCGTCCCCTCATGTCTCCTTAGCAGCCGGGGTTCCATCGCTCCGCACATGGAGCAGGTGACACTTGTCTTGCCACCGGCCTGCTGTTAGTGCCACGGCAGGCTATCCTGCTTAACGAGCGTTTCCTGTCCCCAAGGCCAACGGCTCCTTCTCTTCTCCGGGGGCGGCGTGCTGAGCCTTCCCCACTCTTGGCTTCTCTCTCTGGCAGAGGGTATGCTAGGGCAAAGGGTATTTCGCTCCATGCGAGTATCTTCCACCGAGCTCCGGAGACTAGCTCAGGCAAGCAGTAGCAGCATCCCCAAACCCAACTCTGATTTCCCAAGGAACGCAGTGCTTTCCCAGGGGAGATGCCCAGGCAATGAGGCTTTCGCTGTATGCGGGTTTCTCCCACCGTCAGACTGGGCTCAGGCAAGCAGCAGCAGCCCACAAAACATTTCTCAGCGAATGCTGTGCTTTCGCAGAGGCTTTGGCTTGGAGCGAACAGCACTTCGCTGCTGCTTCCTCAGCAAGCCTTCAGTTGCCTCAGGGAAGAAGAGCTGCGGGAGAGCTGGTGCCTAATGGGCCTTGCTTTCCAGGGCTCCATATTCGCGTCCTGGGATCACCCTGCCAGGCCGAACTAAGCAGACACAGCCACAATGCTGCTATAGCGCGCGTAGCCTTGGATGGCACTCTATGCACACCACCATCTCCCAGTGTAGGCATCGCTTGGCCTTTTACTCTGGCGCTCAGGAGGACTCGCGGACTAGGCCAGTGCTTTCGCCACAGGCAAGGAAAGGTGACAGGATCCCAGCACACCGCCCGTGCACTTAATAGGGAGCTTTGGGGGACTGTCCCCACTCCTTCCCCTTAAACCCCGTGCCTCCTCCAAGCTTCCATATCCTGGAGGAAGACGGCATCTGACTCTCCGTTATTTCAGGGAGCTGTTTCTGCGAGTTCAGTGTAGGCGCCTGGTGGCTAGTACATGTCTGCCCCAGGGACAGGTGGCCAAGGAGCTGTCGTCTCCTTAAGCCCAGAGGCTCAGGACAGGCATGCTCTCTGCCCAGACTCCTTCCTAAGAGAGGACCACGCGCCCTGCCCACCTCATCCACTCCTGTCTCCTTTGCTGGCCAGACTTCCTTCTCTGCACAGGGAGCTAGTGACACTTGTATTGTCCCTGGCCGCTGTGCCTGCCTGGGAAGGCTCTCCTGCTTAGCAACCTTTTCCAGACCAGAAGGCCAATGGCTCCTGCTCTTCTCACTGAGCAGCTTGCTGCACCTTTCACAGACATGCTCCTTGGGAGCGCCGTGAAAGACATGTCCCTTTCCTTAAGACTCTTTCCACAGGCGCAAGCTCGCTTCTCTCTCAGGCAGAGAGATGCACAGGCAAAGAAGATTTCGTTCCATGCGGGTTGATTACACCGTGCTGAGGAGACCAGCTCAGGCAACAGGAGAATCCCTCAGACCTGAATCTGGTTTCGCAAAGAATGCTATGCTTTCCCAGAGGGGATGCCAGGGCAAAGAGGATTTCGCTCTATGCCGTATGCTCCCATAGTGCTGCGAATACTAGGCTAAGGCAAGCAACAAAAGCAGCCCACAGAACAGACTCTGATTTCCCCGCGACTGCTATGCTTTCGCAGAGGTTTTCAGCTAGGCACGAACCGCACTTTGCTGCTGTTTCCTCAGAGAGGCTTTGGGTGTTCACTCTGTCGCGGCAGGGAAGAAGAGAGGCGGGAGAGCTGGTGCCTCTTGGGACTTGCTTTCCCGGGCTTCAAGATCACGCCCGGGGTTCTCCTTGCTATGCCGAACTAAGCAGACACAGTCACAACCCTGCAGCAGCGTGCGTGTCTTAGCATGGCACTCTATGCCTCTTACCATCTCCTGGGGTAGGTAAGGCTTTGCCTTTTCTCTGGCGCTCAGGCAGACTCGGGGTCTAGGCCAGTGCCTTCACGACAGGAGAGAGGAGGCGACAGGATCTCTGCACACGGCCCGTGCACTGGGACGGGCAACTGTGGGGGACAGTCTCGACTCTTTTCCCGGCACACGCCCTGCCACCCACATCGCTGCCACATCTTGGTGGAAGACGGCATCTGACTGCCCGATTCTCCATGGGTTTGTTTCTGCGCGTTCCGGGTATAGCACCTGGTGGCAAGCCCAAGTCTGCCCTTGGGACAGGTGGCCAAGGAGATGATCTCCCCTTGGGACCAGAGGCTCAGGACAGGCCTGCCTTCTGCCCAGACTCCTTCCTCAGAGTGGTTCACGCTCCTCTGCCCTAGTCGTCCCCTCATGTCTCCTTAGCAGCCGGGGTTCCATCGCTCCGCACATGGAGCAGGTGACACTTGTCTTGCTACCGGCCTGCTGTTAGTGCCACGGCAGGCTATCCTGCTTAACGAGCGTTTCCTGACCCCAAGGCCAACGGCTCCTTCTCTTCTCCGGGGGCGGCGTGCTGAGCCTTCCCCACTCTTGGCTTCTCTCTCTGGCAGAGGGTATGCTAGGGCAAAGGGTATTTCGCTCCATGCGAGTATCTTCCACCGAGCTCCGGAGACTAGCTCAGGCAAGCAGTAGCAGCATCCCCAAACCCAACTCTGATTTCCGAAGGAACGCAGTGCTTTCCCAGGGGAGATGCCCAGGCAATGAGGCTTTCGCTGTATGCGGGTTTCTCCCACCGTCAGACTGGGCTCAGGCAAGCAGCAGCAGCCCACAAAACATTTCTCTGCGAATGCTGTGCTTTCGCAGAGGCTTTGGCTTGGAGCGAACAGCACTTCGCTGCTGCTTCTTCAGCAAGCCTTCAGTTGCCTCAGGGAAGAAGAGCTGCGGGAGAGCTGGTGCCTAATGGGCCTTGCTTTCCAGGGCTCCATGTTCGCGTCCTGGGATCACCCTGCCAGGCCGAACTAAGCAGACACAGCCACAATGCTGCTATAGCGCGCGTAGCCTTGGATGGCACTCTATGCACACCACCATCTCCCAGTGTAGGCATCGCTTGGCCTTTTACTCTGGCGCTCAGGAGGACGCGCGGACTAGGCCAGTGCTTTCGCCACAGGCAGGAAAGGTGACAGGATCCCAGCACACCGCCCATGCACTTAATAGGGAGCTTTGGGGGACTGTCCCCACTCCTTCCCCTTAAACCCCGTGCCTCCTCCAAGCTTCCACATCCTGGAGGAAGACGGCATCTGACTCTCCGTTATTTCAAGGAGCTGTTTCTGCGAGTTCAGTGTAGGCGCCTGGTGGCTAGTGCATGTCTGCCCCAGGGACAGGTGGCCAAGGAGCTGCCGTCTCCTTAAGCCCAGAGGCTCAGGACAGGCATGCTCTCTGCCCAGACTCCTTCCTAAGAGAGGACCACGCGCCCTGCCCACCTCATCCACTCCTGTCTCCTTTGCTGGCCAGACTTCCTTCTCTGCACAGGGAGCTAGTGACACTTGTATTGTCCCTGGCCGCTGTGCCTGCCTGGGAAGGCTCTCCTGCTTAGCAACCTTTTCCAGACCAGAAGGCCAATGGCTCCTGCTCTTCTCACTGGGCAGCTTGCTGCACCTTTCACAGACATGCTCCTGGGGAGCGCCGTGAAAGACATGTCCCTTTCCTTAAGACTCTTTCCACAGGCGCAAGCTTGCTTCTCTCTCAGGCAGAGAGATGCACAGGCAAAGAAGATTTCGTTCCATGCGGGTTTATTACACCGTGCTGAGGAGACCAGCTCAGGCAACAGGAGAATCCCTCAGACCCGAATCTGGTTTCGCAAAGAATGCTATGCTTTCCCAGAGGGGATGCCAGGGCAAAGAGGATTTCTCTCTATGCCGTATGCTCCCATAGTGCTGCGAATACTAGGCTAAGGCAAGCAACAAAAGCAGCCCACAGAACAGACTCTGATTTCCCCGCGACTGCTATGCTTTCGCAGAGGTTTTCAGCTTGACACGAACCGCACTTCGCTGCTGTTTCCTCAGAGAGGCTTTGGGTGTTCACTCTGTCGCGGCAGGGAAGAAGAGAGGCGGGAGAGCTGGTGCCTCTTGGGACTTGCTTTCCCGGGCTTCAAGATCACGCCCGGGGTTCTCCTTGCTATGCCGAACTAAGCAGACACAGTCACAACCCTGCAGCAGCGTGCGTGTCTTAGCATGGCACTCTATGCCTCTTACCATCTCCTGGGGTAGGTAAGGCTTTGCCTTTTCTCTGGCGCTCAGGCAGACTCGGGGTCTAGGCCAGTGCCTTCACGACAGGAGAGAGGAGGCGACAGGATCTCTGCACACGGTCCGTGCACTGGGACGGGCAACTGTGGGGGACAGTCACGACTCTTTTCCCGGCACACGCCCTGCCACCCACATCGCTGCCACATCTTGGTGGAAGACGGCATCTGACTGCCCGATTCTCCATGGGTTTGTTTCTGCGCGTTCCGGGTATAGCACCTGGTGGCAAGCCCAAGTCTGCCCTTGGGACAGGTGGCCAAGGAGATGATCTCCCCTTGGGACCAGAGGCACAGGACAGGCCTGCCTTCTGCCCAGACTCCTTCCTCAGAGTGGTTCACGCTCCTCTGCCCTAGTCGTCCCCTCATGTCTCCTTAGCAGCCGGGGTTCCATCGCTCCGCACATGGAGCAGGTGACACTTGTCTTGCCACCGGCCTGCTGTTAGTGCCACGGCAGGCTATCCTGCTTAACGAGCGTTTCCTGACCCCAAGGCCAACGGCTCCTTCTCTTCTCCGGGGGCGGCGTGCTGAGCCTTCCCCACTCTTGGCTTCTCTCTCTGGCAGAGGGTATGCTAGGGCAAAGGGTATTTCGCTCCATGCGAGTATCTTCCACCAAGCTCCGGAGACTAGCTCAGGCAAGCAGTAGCAGCATCCCCAAACCCAACTCTGATTTCCCAAGGAACGCAGTGCTTTCCCAGGGGAGATGCCCAGGCAATGAGGCTTTCGCTGTATGCGAGTTTCTCCCACCGTCAGACTGGGCTCAGGAAAGCAGCAGCAGCCCACAAAACATTTCTCAGCGAATGCTGTGCTTTCGCAGAGGCTTTGGCTTGGAGCTACAGCACTTCGCTGCTGCTTCCTCAGCAAGCCTTCAGTTGCCTCAGGGAAGAAGAGCTGCGGGAGAGCTGGTGCCTAATGGGCCTTGCTTTCCAGGGCTCCATGTTCGCGTCCTGGGATCACCCTGCCAGGCCGAACTAAGCAGACACAGCCACAATGCTGCTATAGCGCGCGTAGCCTTGGATGGCACTCTATGCACACCACCATCTCCCAGTGTAGGCATCGCTTGGCCTTTTACTCTGGCGCTCAGGAGGACGCGCGGGCTAGGCCAGTGCTTTCACCACAGGCAAGGAAAGGTGACAGGATCCCAGCACACCGCCCGTGCACTTAATAGGGAGCTTTGGGGGACTGTCCCCACTCCTTCCCCTTAAACCCCGTGCCTCCTCCAAGCTTCCACATCCTGGAGGAAGACGGCATCTGACTCTCCGTTATTTCAGGGAGCTGTTTCTGCGAGTTCAGTGTAGGCGCCTGGTGGCTAGTGCATGTCTGCCCCAGGGACAGGTGGCCAAGGAGCTGCCGTCTCCTTAAGCCCAGAGGCTCAGGACAGGCATGCTCTCTGCCCAGACTCCTTCCTAAGAGAGGACCACGCGCCCTGCCCAACTCATCCACTCCTGTCTCCTTTGCTGGCCAGACTTCCTTCTCTGCACAGGGAGCTAGTGACACTTGTATTGTCCCTGGCCGCTGTGCCTGCCTGGGAAGGCTCTCCTGCTTAGCAACCTTTTCCAGACCAGAAGGCCAATGGCTCCTGCTCTTCTCACTGGGCAGCTTGCTGCACCTTTCACAGACATGCTCCTGGGGAGCGCCGTGAAAGACATGTCCCTTTCCTTAAGACTCTTTCCACAGGCGCAAGCTCGCTTCTCTCTCAGGCAGAGAGATGCACAGGCAAAGAAGATTTCGTTCCATGCGGGTTGATTACACCGTGCTGAGGAGACCAGCTCAGGCAACAGGAGAATCCCTCAGACCCGAATCTGGTTTCGCAAAGAATGCTATGCTTTCCCAGAGGGGATGCCAGGGCAAAGAGGATTTCGCTCTATGCCGTATGCTCCCATAGTGCTGCGAATACTAGGCTAAGGCAAGCAACAAAAGCAGCCCACAGAACAGACTCTGATTTCCCCGCAACTGCTATGCTTTCGCAGAGGTTTTCAGCTTGGCACGAACCGCACTTCGCTGCTGTTTCCTCAGAGAGGCTTTGGGTGTTCACTCTGTCGCGGCAGGGAAGAAGAGAGGCGGGAGAGCTGGTGCCTCTTGGGACTTGTTTTCCCGAGCTTCAAGATCACGCCCGGGGTTCTCCTTGCTATGCCGAACTAAGCAGACACAGTCACAAACCTTCAGCAGCGTGCGTGTCTTAGCATGGCACTCTATGCCTCTTACCATCTCCTGGGGTAGGTAAGGCTTTGCCTTTTCTCTGGCGCTCAGGCAGACTCGGGGTCTAGGCCAGTGCCTTCACCACAGGAGAGAGGAGGCGACAGGATCTCTGCACACGGCCCGTGCACTGGGACGGGCAACTGTGGGGGACAGTCTCGACTCTTTTCCCGGCACACGCCCTGCCACCCACATCGCTGCCACATCTTGGTGGAAGACGGCATCTGACTGCCCGATTCTCCATGGGTTTGTTTCTGCGCGTTCCGTGTATAGCACCTGGTGGCAAGCCCAAGTTTGCCCTTGGGACAGGTGGCCAAGGAGATGATCTCCCCTTGGGACCAGAGGCACAGGACAGGCCTGCCTTCTGCCCAGACTCCTTCCTCAGAGTGGTTCACGCTCCTCTGCCCTAGTCGTCCCCTCATGTCTCCTTAGCAGCCGGGGTTCCATCGCTCCGCACATGGAGTAGGTGACACTTGTCTTGCCACCGGCCTGCTGTTAGTGCCACGGCAGGCTATCCTGCTTAACGAGCGTTTCCTGACCCCAAGGCCAACGGCTCCTTCTCTTCTCCGGGGGCGGCGTGCTGAGCCTTCCCCACTCTTGGCTTCTCTCTCTGGCAGAGGGTATGCTATGGCAAAGGGTATTTCGCTCCATGCGAGTATCTTCCACCGAGCTCCGGAGACTAGCTCAGGCAAGCAGTAGCAGCATCCCCAAACCCAACTCTGATTTCCCAAGGAACGCAGTGCTTTCCCAGGGGAGATGCCCAGGCAATGAGGCTTTCGCTGTATGCGGGTTTCTCCCACCGTCAGACTGGGCTCAGGCAAGCAGCAGCAGCCCACAAAACATTTCTCAGCGAATGCTGTGCTTTCGCAGAGGCTTTGGCTTGGAGCGAACAGCACTTCGCTGCTGCTTCCTCAGCAAGCCTTCAGTTGCCTCAGGGAAGAAGAGCTGCGGGAGAGCTGGTGCCTAATGGGCCTTGCTTTCCAGGGCTCCATGTTCGCGTCCTGGGATCACCCTGCCAGGCCGAACTAAGCAGACACAGCCACAATGCTGCTATAGCGCGCGTAGCCTTGGATGGCACTCTATGCACACCACCATCTCCCAGTGTAGGCATCGCTTGGCCTTTTACTCTGGCGCTCAGGAGGACTCGCGGACTAGGCCAGTGCTTTCGCCACAGGAAAGGAAAGGTGACAGGATCCCAGCACACCGCCCCTGCACTTAATAGGGAGCTTTGGGGGACTGTCCCCACTCCTTCCCCTTAAACCCCGTGCCTCCTCCAAGCTTCCACATCCTGGAGGAAGACGGCATCTGACTCTCCGTTATTTCAGGGAGCTGTTTCTGCGAGTTCAGTGTAGGCGCCTGGTGGCTAGTGCATGTCTGCCCCAGGGACAGGTGGCCAAGGAGCTGCCGTCTCCTTAAGCCCAGAGGCTCAGGACAGGCATGCTCTCTGCCCAGACTCCTTCCTAAGAGAGGACCACGCGCCCTGCCCACCTCATCCACTCCTGTCTCCTTTGCTGGCCAGACTTCCTTCTCTGCACAGGGAGCTAGTGACACTTGTATTGTCCCTGGCCGCTGTGCCTGCCTGGGAAGGCTCTCCGGCTTAGCAACCTTTTCCAGACCAGAAGGCCAATGGCTCCTGCTCTTCTCACTGGGCAGCTTGCTGCACCTTTCACAGACATGCTCCTGGGGAGCGCCGTGAAAGACATGTCCCTTTCCTTAAGACTCTTTCCACAGGCGCAAGCTCGCTTCTCTCTCAGGCAGAGAGATGCACAGGCAAAGAAGATTTCGTTCCATGCGGGTTTATTACACCGTGCTGAGGAGACCAGCTCAGGCAACAGGAGAATCCCTCAGACCCGAATCTGGTTTCGCAAAGAATGCTATGCTTTCCCAGAGGGGATGCCAGGGCAAAGAGGATTTCGCTCTATGCCGTATGCTCCCATAGTGCTGCGAATACTAGGCTAAGGCAAGCAACAAAAGCAGCCCACAGAACAGACTCTGATTTCCCCGCGACTGCTATGCTTTCGCAGAGGTTTTCAGCTTGGCACGAACCGCACTTCGCTGCTGTTTCCTCAGAGAGGCTTTGGGTGTTCACTCTGTCGCGGCAGGGAAGAAGAGAGGCGGGAGAGCTGGTGCCTCTTGGGACTTGTTTTCCCGGGCTTCAAGATCACGCCCGGGGTTCTCCTTGCTATGCCGAACTGAGCAGACACAGTCACAACCCTGCAGCAGCATGCATGTCTTAGCATGGCACTCTATGCCTCTTACCATCTCCTGGGGTAGGTAAGGCTTTGCCTTTTCTCTGGCGCTCAGGCAGACTCGGGGTCTAGGCCAGTGCCTTCACGACAGGAGAGAGGAGGCGACAGGATCTCTGCACACGGCCCGTGCACTGGGACGGGCAACTGTGGGGGACAGTCTCGACTCTTTTCCCGGCACACGCCCTGCCACCCACATCGCTGCCACATCTTGGTGGAAGACGGCATCTGACTGCCCGATTCTCCATGGGTTTGTTTCTGCGCGTTCCGGGTATAGCACCTGGTGGCAAGCCCAAGTCTGCCCTTGGGACAGGTGGCCAAGGAGATGATCTCCCCTTGGGACCAGAGGCACAGGACAGGCCTGCCTTCTGCCCAGACTCCTTCCTCAGAGTGGTTCACGCTCCTCTGCCCTTGTCGTCCCCTCATGTCTCCTTAGCAGCCGGGGTTCCATCGCTCCGCACATGGAGCAGGTGACACTTGTCTTGCCACCGGCCTGCTGTTAGTGCCACGGCAGGCTATCCTGCTTAACGAGCGTTTCCTGACCCCAAAGCCAACGGCTCCTTCTCTTCTCCGGGGGCGGCGTGCTGAGCCTTCCCCACTCTTGGCTTCTCTCTCTGGCAGAGGGTATGCTAGGGCAAAGGGTATTTCGCTCCATGCGAGTATCTTCCACCGAGCTCCGGAGACTAGCTCAGGCAAGCAGTAGCAGCATCCCCAAACCCAACTCTGATTTCCCAAGGAACGCAGTGCTTTCCCAGGGGAGATGCCCAGGCAATGAGGCTTTCGCTGTATGCGGGTTTCTCCCACCGTCAGACTGGGCTCAGGCAAGCAGCAGCAGCCCACAAAACATTTCTCAGCGAATGCTGTGCTTTCGCAGAGGCTTTGGCTTGGAGCGAACAGCACTTCGCTGCTGCTTCCTCAGCAAGCCTTCAGTTGCCTCAGGGAAGAAGAGCTGCGGGAGAGCTGGTGCCTAATGGGCCTTGCTTTCCAGGGCTCCATGTTCGCGTCCTGGGATCACCCTGCCAGGCCGAACTAAGCAGACACAGCCACAATGCTGCTATAGCGTGCGTAGCCTTGGATGGCACTCTATGCACACCACCATCTCCCAGTGTAGGCATCGCTTGGCCTTTTACTCTGGCGCTCAGGAGGACTCGCGGACTAGGCCAGTGCTTTCGCCACAGGCAAGGAAAGGTGACAGGATCCCAGCACACCGCCCGTGCACTTAATAGGGAGCTTTGGGGGACTGTCCCCACTCCTTCCCCTTAAACCCCGTGCCTCCTCCAAGCTTCCACATCCTGGAGGAAGACGGCATCTGACTCTCCGTTATTTCAGGGAGCTGTTTCTGCGAGTTCAGTGTAGGCGCCTGGTGGCTAGTGCATGTCTGCCCCAGGGACAGGTGGCCAAGGAGCTGCCGTCTCCTTAAGCCCAGAGGCTCAGGACAGGCATGCTCTCTGCCCAGACTCCTTCCTAAGAGAGGACCACGCGCCCTGCCCACCTCATCCACTCCTGTCTCCTTTGCTGGCCAGACTTCCTTCTCTGCACAGGGAGCTAGTGACACTTGTATTGTCCCTGGCCGCTGTGCCTGCCTGGGAAGGCTCTCCGGCTTAGCAACCTTTTCCAGACCAGAAGGCCAATGGCTCCTGCTCTTCTCACTGGGCAGCTTGCTGCACCTTTCACAGACATGCTCCTGGGGAGCGCCGTGAAAGACATGTCCCTTTCCTTAAGACTCTTTCCACAGGCGCAAGCTCGCTTCTCTCTCAGGCAGAGAGATGCACAGGCAAAGAAGATTTCGTTCCATGCGGGTTTATTACACCGTGCTGAGGAGACCAGCTCAGGCAACAGGAGAATCCCTCAGACCCGAATCTGGTTTCGCAAAGAATGCTATGCTTTCCCAGAGGGGATGCCAGGGCAAAGAGGATTTCGCTCTATGCCGTATGCTCCCATAGTGCTGCGAATACTAGGCTAAGGCAAGCAACAAAAGCAGCCCACAGAACAGACTCTGATTTCCCCGCGACTGCTATGCTTTCGCAGAGGTTTTCAGCTTGGCACGAACCGCACTTCGCTGCTGTTTCCTCAGAGAGGCTTTGGGTGTTCACTCTGTCGCGGCAGGGAAGAAGAGAGGCGGGAGAGCTGGTGCCTCTTGGGACTTGCTTTCCCGGGCTTCAAGATCACGCCCGGGGTTCTCCTTGCTTTGCCGAACTAAGCAGACACAGTCACAACCCTGCAGCAGCGTGCGTGTCTTAGCATGGCACTCTATGCCTCTTACCATCTCCTGGGGTAGGTAAGGCTTTGCCTTTTCTCTGGCGCTCAGGCAGACTCGGGGTCTAGGCCAGTGCCTTCACGACAGGAGAGAGGAGGCGACAGGATCTCTGCACACGGCCCGTGCACTGGGACGGGCAACTGTGGGGGACAGTCTCGACTCTTTTCCCGGCACACGCCCTGCCACCCACATCGCTGCCACATCTTGGTGGAAGACGGCATCTGACTGCCCGATTCTCCATGGGTTTGTTTCTGCGCGTTCCGTGTATAGCACCTGGTGGCAAGCCCAAGTTTGCCCTTGGGACAGGTGGCCAAGGAGATGATCTCCCCTTGGGACCAGAGGCACAGGACAGGCCTGCCTTCTGCCCAGACTCCTTCCTCAGAGTGGTTCACGCTCCTCTGCCCTAGTCGTCCCCTCATGTCTCCTTAGCAGCCGGGGTTCCATCGCTCCGCACATGGAGCAGGTGACACTTGTCTTGCCACCGGCCTGCTGTTAGTGCCTCGGCAGGCTATCCTGCTTAACGAGCGTTTCCTGACCCCAAGGCCAACGGCTCCTTCTCTTCTCCGGGGGCGGCGTGCTGAGCCTTCCCCACTCTTGGCTTCTCTCTCTGGCAGAGGGTATGCTAGGGCAAAGGGTATTTCGCTCCATGCGAGTATCTTCCACCGAGCTCCGGAGACTAGCTCAGGCAAGCAGTAGCAGCATCCCCAAACCCAACTCTGATTTCCCAAGGAACGCAGTGCTTTCCCAGGGGAGATGCCCAGGCAATGAGGCTTTCGCTGTATGCGGGTTTCTCCCACCGTCAGACTGCGCTCAGGCAAGCAGCAGCAGCCCACAAAACATTTCTCAGCGAATGCTGTGCTTTCGCAGAGGCTTTGGCTTGGAGCGAACAGCACTTCGCTGCTGCTTCCTCAGCAAGCCTTCAGTTGCCTCAGGGAAGAAGAGCTGCGGGAGAGCTGGTGCCTAATGGGCCTTGCTTTCCAGGGCTCCATGTTCGCGTCCTGGGATCACCCTGCCAGGCCGAACTAAGCAGACACAGCCACAATGCTGCTATAGCGCGCGTAGCCTTGGATGGCACTCTATGCACACCACCATCTCCCAGTGTAGGCATCGCTTGGCCTTTTACTCTGGCGCTCAGGAGGACTCGCGGACTAGGCCAGTGCTTTCGCCACAGGCAAGGAAAGGTGACAGGATCCCAGCACACCGCCCGTGCACTTAATAGGGAGCTTTGGGGGACTGTCCCCACTCCTTCCCCTTAAACCCCGTGCCTCCTCCAAGCTTCCACATCCTGGAGGAAGACGGCATCTGACTCTCCGTTATTTCAGGGAGCTGTTTCTGCGAGTTCAGTGTAGGCGCCTGGTGGCTAGTGCATGTCTGCCCCAGGGACAGGTGGCCAAGGAGCTGCCGTCTCCTTAAGCCCAGAGGCTCATGACAGGCATGCTCTCTGCCCAGACTCCTTCCTAAGAGAGGACCACGCGCCCTGCCCACCTCATCCACTCCTGTCTCCTTTGCTGGCCAGACTTCCTTCTCTGCACAGGGAGCTAGTGACACTTGTATTGTCCCTGGCCGCTGTGCCTGCCTGGGAAGGCTCTCCTGCTTAGCAACCTTTTCCAGACCAGAAGGCCAATGGCTCCTGCTCTTCTCACTGGGCAGCTTGCTGCACCTTTCACAGACATGCTCCTGGGGAGCGCCGTGAAAGACATGTCCCTTTCCTTAAGACTCTTTCCACAGGCGCAAGCTCGCTTCTCTCTCAGGCAGAGAGATGCACAGGCAAAGAAGATTTCGTTCCATGAGGGTTTATTACACCGTGCTGAGGAGACCAGCTCAGGCAACAGGAGAATCCCTCAGACCCGAATCTGGTTTCACAAAGAATGCTATGCTTTCCCAGAGGGGATGCCAGGGCAAAGAGGATTTCTCTCTATGCCGTATGCTCCCATAGTGCTGCGAATAGTAGGCTAAGGCAAGCAACAAAAGCAGCCCACAGAACAGACTCTGATTTCCCCGCGACTGCTATGCTTTCGCAGAGGTTTTCAGCTTGACACGATCCGCACTTCGCTGCTGTTTCCTCAGAGAGGCTTTGGGTGTTCACTCTGTCGCGGCAGGGAAGAAGAGAGGCGGGAGAGCTGGTGCCTCTTGGGACTTGCTTTCCCGGGCTTCAAGATCACGCCCGGGGTTCTCCTTGCTATGCCGAACTAAGCAGACACCGTCACAACCCTGCAGCAGCGTGCGTGTCTTAGCATGGCACTCTATGCCTCTTACCATCTCCTGGGGTAGGTAAGGCTTTGCCTTTTCTCTGGCGCTCAGGCAGTCGGGGTCTAGGCCAGTGCCTTCACGACAGGAGAGAGGAGGCGACAGGATCTCTGCACACGGCCCGTGCACTGGGACGGGCAACTGTGGGGGACAGTCACGACTCTTTTCCCGGCACACGCCCTGCCACCCACATCGCTGCCACATCTTGGTGGAAGACGGCATCTGATTGCCCGATTCTCCATGGGTTTGTTTCTGCGCGTTCCGGGTATAGCACCTGGTGGCAAGCCCAAGTCTGCCCTTGGGACAGGTGGCCAAGGAGATGATCTCCCCTTGGGACCAGAGGCACAGGACAGGCCTGCCTTCTGCCCAGACTCCTTCCTCAGAGTGGTTCACGCTCCTCTGCCCTAGTCGTCCCCTCATGTCTCCTTAGAAGACGGGGTTCCATCGCTCCGCACATGGAGCAGGTGACACTTGTCTTGCCACCGGCCTGCTGTTAGTGCCACGGCAGGCTATCCTGCTTAACGAGCGTTTCCTGACCCCAAGGCCAACGGCTCCTTCTCTTCTCCGGGGGCGGCGTGCTGAGCCTTCCCCACTCTTGGCTTCTCTCTCTGGCAGAGGGTATGCTAGGGCAAAGGGTATTTCGCTCCATGCGAGTATCTTCCACCAAGCTCCGGAGACTAGCTCAGGCAAGTAGTAGCAGCATCCCCAAACCCAACTCTGATTTCCCAAGGAACGCAGTGCTTTCCCAGGGGAGATGCCCAGGCAATGAGGCTTTCGCTGTATGCGGGTTTCTCCCACCGTCAGACTGGGCTCAGGCAAGCAGCAGCAGCCCACAAAACATTTCTCAGCGAATGCTGTGCTTTCGCAGAGGCTTTGGCTTGGAGCTACAGCACTTCGCTGCTGCTTCCTCAGCAAGCCTTCAGTTGCCTCAGGGAAGAAGAGCTGCGGGAGAGCTGGTGCCTAATGGGCCTTGCTTTCCAGGGCTCCATGTTCGCGTCCTGGGATCACCCTGCCAGGCCGAACTAAGCAGACACAGCCACAATGCTGCTATAGCGCGCGTAGCCTTGGATGGCACTCTATGCACACCACCATCTCCCAGTGTAGGCATCGCTTGGCCTTTTACTCTGGCGCTCAGGAGGACGCGCGGACTAGGCCAGTGCTTTCGCCACAGGCAAGGAAAGTTGACAGGATCCCAGCACACCGCCCGTGCACTTAATAGGGAGCTTTGGGGGACTGTCCCCACTCCTTCCCCTTAAACCCCGTGCCTCCTCCAAGCTTCCACATCCTGGAGGAAGACGGCATCTGACTCTCCGTTATTTCAGGGAGCTGTTTCTGCGAGTTCAGTGTAGGCGCCTGGTGGCTAGTGCATGTCTGCCCCAGGGACAGGTGGCCAAGGAGCTGCCGTCTCCTTAAGCCCAGAGGCTCAGGACAGGCATGCTCTCTGCCCAGACTCCTTCCTAAGAGAGGACCACGCGCCCTGCCCAACTCATCCACTCCTGTCTCCTTTGCTGGCCAGACTTCCTTCTCTGCACAGGGAGCTAGTGACACTTGTATTGTCCCTGGCCGCTGTGCCTGCCTGGGAAGGCTCTCCTGCTTAGCAACCTTTTCCAGACCAGAAGGCCAATGGCTCCTGCTCTTCTCACTGGGCAGCTTGCTGCACCTTTCACAGACATGCTCCTGGGGAGCGCCGTGAAAGACATGTCCCTTTCCTTAAGACTCTTTCCACAGGCGCAAGCTCGCTTCTCTCTCAGGCAGAGAGATGCACAGGCAAAGAAGATTTCGTTCCATGCGGGTTGATTACACCGTGCTGAGGAGACCAGCTCAGGCAACAGGAGAATCCCTCAGACCCGAATCTGGTTTCGCAAAGAATGCTATGCTTTCCCAGAGGGGATGCCAGGGCAAAGAGGATTTCGCTCTATGCCGTATGCTCCCATAGTGCTGCGAATACTAGGCTAAGGCAAGCAACAAAAGCAGCCCACAGAACAGACTCTGATTTCCCCGCAACTGCTATGCTTTCGCAGAGGATTTCAGCTTGGCACGAACCGCACTTCGCTGCTGTTTCCTCAGAGAGGCTTTGGGTGTTCACTCTGTCGCGGCAGGGAAGAAGAGAGGCGGGAGAGCTGGTGCCTCTTGGGACTTGTTTTCCCGAGCTTCAAGATCACGCCCGGGGTTCTCCTTGCTATGCCGAACTAAGCAGACACAGTCACAAACCTTCAGCAGCGTGCGTGTCTTAGCATGGCACTCTATGCCTCTTACCATCTCCTGGGGTAGGTAAGGCTTTGCCTTTTCTCTGGCGCTCAGGCAGACTCGGGGTCTAGGCCAGTGCCTTCACCACAGGAGAGAGGAGGCGACAGGATCTCTGCACACGGCCCGTGCACTGGGACGGGCAACTGTGGGGGACAGTCTCGACTCTTTTCCCGGCACACGCCCTGCCACCCACATCGCTGCCACATCTTGGTGGAAGACGGCATCTGACTGCCCGATTCTCCATGGGTTTGTTTCTGCGCGTTCCGGGTAGAGCACCTGGTGGCAAGCCCAAGTCTGCCCTTAGGACAGGTGGCCAAGGAGATGATCTCCCCTTGGGACCAGAGGCACAGGACAGGCCTGCCTTCTGCCCAGACTCCTTCCTCAGAGTGGTTCACGCTCCTCTGCCCTCGTCGTCCCCTCATGTCTCCTTAGCAGCCGGGGTTCCATCGCTCCGCACATGGAGTAGGTGACACTTGTCTTGCCACCGGCCTGCTGTTAGTGCCACGGCAGGCTATCCTGCTTAACGAGCGTTTCCTGACCCCAAGGCCAACGGCTCCTTCTCTTCTCCGGGGGCGGCGTGCTGAGCCTTCCCCACTCTTGGCTTCTCTCTCTGGCAGAGGGTATGCTAGGGCAAAGGGTATTTCGCTCCATGCGAGTATCTTCCACCGAGCTCCGGAGACTAGCTCAGGCAAGCAGTAGCAGCATCCCCAAACCCAACTCTGATTTCCCAAGGAACGCAGTGCTTTCCCAGGGGAGATGCCCAGGCAATGAGGCTTTCGCTGTATGCGGGTTTCTCCCACCGTCAGACTGGGCTCAGGCAAGCAGCAGCAGCCCACAAAACATTTCTCAGCGAATGCTGTGCTTTCGCAGAGGCTTTGGCTTGGAGCGAACAGCACTTCGCTGCTGCTTCCTCAGCAAGCCTTCAGTTGCCTCAGGGAAGAAGAGCTGCGGGAGAGCTGGTGCCTAATGGGCCTTGCTTTCCAGGGCTCCATGTTCGCGTCCTGGGATCACCCTGCCAGGCCGAACTAAGCAGACACAGCCACAATGCTGCTATAGCGCGCGTAGCCTTGGATGGCACTCTATGCACACCACCATCTCCCAGTGTAGGCATCGCTTGGCCTTTTACTCTGGCGCTCAGGCGGACTCGCGGACTAGGCCAGTGCTTTCGCCACAGGCAAGGAAAGGTGACAGGATCCCAGCACACCGCCCGTGCACTTAATAGGGAGCTTTGGGGGACTGTCCCCACTCCTTCCCCTTAAACCCCGTGCCTCCTCCAAGCTTCCACATCCTGGAGGAAGACGGCATCTGACTCTCCGTTATTTCAGGGAGCTGTTTCTGCGAGTTCAGTGTAGGCGCCTGGTGGCTAGTGCATGTCTGCCCCAGGGACAGGTGGCCAAGGAGCTGCCGTCTCCTTAAGACCAGAGGCTCAGGACAGGCATGCTCTCTGCCCAGACTCCTTCCTAAGAGAGGACCACGCGCCCTGCCCAACTCATCCACTCCTGTCTCCTTTGCTGGCCAGACTTCCTTCTCTGCACAGGGAGCTAGTGACACTTGTATTGTCCCTGGCCGCTGTGCCTGCCTGGGAAGGCTCTCCGGCTTAGCAACCTTTTCCAGACCAGAAGGCCAATGGCTCCTGCTCTTCTCACTGGGCAGCTTGCTGCACCTTTCACAGACATGCTCCTGGGGAGCGCCGTGAAAGACATGTCCCTTTCCTTAAGACTCTTTCCACAGGCGCAAGCTCGCTTCTCTCTCAGGCAGAGAGATGCACAGGCAAAGAAGATTTCGTTCCCTGCGGGTTTATTACACCGTGCTGAGGAGACCAGCTCAGGCAACAGGAGAATCCCTCAGACCCGAATCTGGTTTCGCAAAGAATGCTATGCTTTCCCAGAGGGGATGCCAGGGCAAAGAGGATTTCGCTCTATGCCGTATGCTCCCATAGTGCTGCGAATACTAGGCTAAGGCAAGCAACAAAAGCAGCCCACAGAACAGACTCTGATTTCCCCGCGACTGCTATGCTTTCGCAGAGGTTTTCAGCTTGGCACGAACCGCACTTCGCTGCTGTTTCCTCAGAGAGGCTTTGGGTGTTCACTCTGTCGCGGCAGGGAAGAAGAGAGGCGGGAGAGCTGGTGCCTCTTGGGACTTGTTTTCCCGGGCTTCAAGATCACGCCCGGGGTTCTCCTTGCTATGCCGAACTGAGCAGACACAGTCACAACCCTGCAGCAGCGTGCATGTCTTAGCATGGCACTCTATGCCTCTTACCATCTCCTGGGGTAGGTAAGGCTTTGCCTTTTCTCTGGCGCTCAGGCAGACTCGGGGTCTAGGCCAGTGCCTTCACGACAGGAGAGAGGAGGCGACAGGATCTCTGCACACGGCCCGTGCACTGGGACGGGCAACTGTGGGGGACAGTCTCGACTCTTTTCCCGGCACACGCCCTGCCACCCACATCGCTGCCACATCTTGGTGGAAGACGGCATCTGACTGCCCGATTCTCCATGGGTTTGTTTCTGCGCGTTCCGGGTATAGCACCTGGTGGCAAGCCCAAGTCTGCCCTTGGGACAGGTGGCCAAGGAGATGATCTCCCCTTGGGACCAGAGGCACAGGACAGGCCTGCCTTCTGCCCAGACTCCTTCCTCAGAGTGGTTCACGCTCCTCTGCCCTTGTCGTCCCCTCATGTCTCCTTAGCAGCCGGGGTTCCATCGCTCCGCACATGGAGCAGGTGACACTTGTCTTGCCACCGGCCTGCTGTTAGTGCCACGGCAGGCTATCCTGCTTAACGAGCGTTTCCTGACCCCAAGGCCAACGGCTCCTTCTCTTCTCCGGGGGCGGCGTGCTGAGCCTTCCCCACTCTTGGCTTCTCTCTCTGGCAGAGGGTATGCTAGGGCAAAGGGTATTTCGCTCCATGCGAGTATCTTCCACCGAGCTCCGGAGACTAGCTCAGGCAAGCAGTAGCAGCATCCCCAAACCCAACTCTGATTTCCCAAGGAACGCAGTGCTTTCCCAGGGGAGATGCCCAGGCAATGAGGCTTTCGCTGTATGCGGGTTTCTCCCACCGTCAGACTGGGCTCAGGCAAGCAGCAGCAGCCCACAAAACATTTCTCAGCGAATGCTGTGCTTTCGCAGAGGCTTTGGCTTGGAGCGAACAGCACTTCGCTGCTGCTTCCTCAGCAAGCCTTCAGTTGCCTCAGGGAAGAAGAGCTGCGGGAGAGCTGGTGCCTAATGGGCCTTGCTTTCCAGGGCTCCATGTTCGCGTCCTGGGATCACCCTGCCAGGCCGAACTAAGCAGACACAGCCACAATGCTGCTATAGCGTGCGTAGCCTTGGATGGCACTCTATGCACACCACCATCTCCCAGTGTAGGCATCGCTTGGCCTTTTACTCTGGCGCTCAGGAGGACTCGCGGACTAGGCCAGTGCTTTCGCCACAGGCAAGGAAAGGTGACAGGATCCCAGCACACCGCCCGTGCACTTAATAGGGAGCTTTGGGGGACTGTCCCCACTCCTTCCCCTTAAACCCCGTGCCTCCTCCAAGCTTCCACATCCTGGAGGAAGACGGCATCTGACTCTCCGTTATTTCAGGGAGCTGTTTCTGCGAGTTCAGTGTAGGCGCCTGGTGGCTAGTGCATGTCTGCCCCAGGGACAGGTGGCCAAGGAGCTGCCGTCTCCTTAAGCCCAGAGGCTCAGGACAGGCATGCTCTCTGCCCAGACTCCTTCCTAAGAGAGGACCACGCGCCCTGCCCACCTCATCCACTCCTGTCTCCTTTGCTGGCCAGACTTCCTTCTCTGCACAGGGAGCTAGTGACACTTGTATTGTCCCTGGCCGCTGTGCCTGCCTGGGAAGGCTCTCCTGCTTAGCAACCTTTTCCAGACCAGAAGGCCAATGGCTCCTGCTCTTCTCACTGGGCAGCTTGCTGCACCTTTCACAGACATGCTCCTGGGGAGCGCCGTGAAAGACATGTCCCTTTCCTTAAGACTCTTTCCACAGGCGCAAGCTCGCTTCTCTCTCAGGCAGAGAGATGCACAGGCAAAGAAGATTTCGTTCCATGCGGGTTGATTACACCGTGCTGAGGAGACCAGCTCAGGCAACAGGAGAATCCCTCAGACCCGAATCTGGTTTCGCAAAGAATGCTATGCTTTCCCAGAGGGGATGCCAGGGCAAAGAGGATTTCGCTCTATGCCGTATGCTCCCATAGTGCTGCGAATACTAGGCTAAGGCAAGCAACAAAAGCAGCCCACAGAACAGACTCTGATTTCCCCGCGACTGCTATGCTTTCGCAGAGGTTTTCAGCTTGGCACGAACCGCACTTCGCTGCTGTTTCCTCAGAGAGGCTTTGGGTGTTCACTCTGTCGCGGCAGGGAAGAAGAGAGGCGGGAGAGCTGGTGCCTCTTGGGACTTGCTTTCCCGGGCTTCAAGATCACGCCCGGGGTTCTCCTTGCTATGCCGAACTAAGCAGACACAGTCACAACCCTGCAGCAGCGTGCGTGTCTTAGCATGGCACTCTATGCCTCTTACCATCTCCTGGGGTAGGTAAGGCTTTGCCTTTTCTCTGGCGCTCAGGCAGACTCGGGGTCTAGGCCAGTGCCTTCACCACAGGAGAGAGGAGGCGACAGGATCACTGCACATGGCCCGTGCACTGGGACGGGCAACTGTGCGGGACAGTCTCGATTCTTTTCCCGGCACACGCCCTGCCACCCACATCGCTGCCACATCTTGGTGGAAGACGGCATCTGACTGCCCGATTCTCCATGGGTTTGTTTCTGCGCGTTCCGGGTAGAGCACCTGGTGGCAAGCCCAAGTCTGCCCTTGGGACAGGTGGCCAAGGAGATGATCTCCCCTTGGGACCAGAGGCACAGGACAGGCCTGCCTTCTGCCCAGACTCCTTCCTCAGAGTGGTTCACGCTCCTCTGCCCTAGTCGTCCCCTCATGTCTCCTTAGCAGCCGGGGTTCCATCGCTCCGCACATGGAGCAGGTGACACTTGTCTTGCCACCGGCCTGCTGTTAGTGCCACGGCAGGCTATCCTGCTTAACGAGCGTTTCCTGACCCCAAGGCCAACGGCTCCTTCTCTTCTCCGGGGGCGGCGTGCTGAGCCTTCCCCACTCTTGGCTTCTCTCTCTGGCAGAGGGTATGCTAGGGCAAAGGGTATTTCGCTCCATGCGAGTATCTTCCACCGAGCTCCGGAGACTAGCTCAGGCAAGCAGTAGCAGCATCCCCAAACCCAACTCTGATTTCCCAAGGAACGCAGTGCTTTCCCAGGGGAGATGCCCAGGCAATGAGGCTTTCGCTGTATGCGGGTTTCTCCCACCGTCTCACTGCGCTCAGGCAAGCAGCAGCAGCCCACAAAACATTTCTCAGCGAATGCTGTGCTTTCGCAGAGGCTTTGGCTTGGAGCGAACAGCACTTCGCTGCTGCTTCCTCAGCAAGCCTTCAGTTGCCTCAGGGAAGAAGAGCTGCGGGAGAGCTGGTGCCTAATGGGCCTTGCTTTCCAGGGCTCCATGTTCGCGTCCTGGGATCACCCTGCCAGGCCGAACTAAGCAGACACAGCCACAATGCTGCTATAGCGCGCGTAGCCTTGGATGGCACTCTATGCACACCACCATCTCCCAGTGTAGGCATCGCTTGGCCTTTTACTCTGGCGCTCAGGAGGACTCGCGGACTAGGCCAGTGCTTTCGCCACAGGCAAGGAAAGGTGACAGGATCCCAGCACACCGCCCGTGCACTTAATAGGGAGCTTTGGGGGACTGTCCCCACTCCTTCCCCTTAAACCCCGTGCCTCCTCCAAGCTTCCATATCCTGGAGGAAGACGGCATCTGACTCTCCGTTATTTCAGGGAGCTGTTTCTGCGAGTTCAGTGTAGGCGCCTGGTGGCTAGTGCATGTCTGCCCCAGGGACAGGTGGCCAAGGAGCTGCCGTCTCCTTAAGCCCAGAGGCTCAGGACAGGCATGCTCTCTGCCCAGACTCATTCCTAAGAGAGGACCACGCGCCCTGCCCACCTCATCCACTCCTGTCTCCTTTGCTGGCCAGACTTCCTTCTCTGCACAGGGAGCTAGTGACACTTGTATTGTCCCTGGCCGCTGTGCCTGCCTGGGAAGGCTCTCCTGCTTAGCAACCTTTTCCAGACCAGAAGGCCAATGGCTCCTGCTCTTCTCACTGGGCAGCTTGCTGCACCTTTCACAGACATGCTCCTGGGGAGCGCCGTGAAAGACATGTCCCTTTCCTTAAGACTCTTTCCACAGGCGCAAGCTCGCTTCTCTCTCAGGCAGAGAGATGCACAGGCAAAGAAGATTTCGTTCCATGCGGGTTGATTACACCGTGCTGAGGAGACCAGCTCAGGCAACAGGAGAATCCCTCAGACCCGAATCTGGTTTCGCAAAGAATGCTATGCTTTCCCAGAGGGGATGCCAGGGCAAAGAGGATTTCGCTCTATGCCGTATGCTCCCATAGTGCTGCGAATACTAGGCTAAGGCAAGCAACAAAAGCAGCCCACAGAACAGACTCTGATTTCCCCGCGACTGCTGTGCTTTCGCAGAGGTTTTCAGCTTGGCATGAACCGCACTTCGCTGCTGTTTCCTCAGAGAGGCTTTGGGTGTTCACTCTGTCGCGGCAGGGAAGAAGAGAGGCGGGAGAGCTGGTGCCTCTTGGGACTTGCTTTCCCGGGTTTCAAGATCACGCCCGGGGTTCTCCTTGCTATGCCGAACTAAACAGACACCGTCACAACCCTGCAGCAGCGTGCGTGTCTTAGCATGGCACTCTATGCCTCTTACCATCTCCTGGGGTAGGTAAGGCTTTGCCTTTTCTCTGGCGCTCAGGCAGACTCGGGGTCTAGGCCAGTGCCTTCACGACAGGAGAGAGGAGGCGACAGGATCTCTGCACACGGCCCGTGCACTGGGACGGGCAACTGTGGGGGACAGTCTCGACTCTTTTCCCGGCACACGCCCTGCCACCCACATCGCTGCCACATCTTGGTGGAAGACGGCATCTGACTGCCCGATTCTCCATGGGTTTGTTTCTGCGCGTTCCGGGTAGAGCACCTGGTGGCAAGCCCAAGTTTGCCCTTGGGACAGGTGGCCAAGGAGATGATCTCCCCTTGGGACCAGAGGCACAGGACAGGCCTGCCTTCTGCCCAGACTCCTTCCTCAGAGTGGTTCACGCTCCTCTGCCCTAGTCGTCCCCTCATGTCTCCTTAGCAGCCAGGGTTCCATCGCTCCGCACATGGAGCAGGTGACACTTGTCTTGCCACCGGCCTGCTGTTAGTGCCACGGCAGGCTATCCTGCTTAACGAGCGTTTCCTGACCCCAAGGCCAACGGCTCCTTCTCTTCTCCGGGGGCGGCGTGCTGAGCCTTCCCCACTCTTGGCTTCTCTCTCTGGCAGAGGGTATGCTAGGGCAAAGGGTATTTCGCTCCATGCGAGTATCTTCCACCGAGCTCCGGAGACTAGCTCAGGCAAGCAGTAGCAGCATCCCCAAACCCAACTCTGATTTCCCAAGGAACGCAGTGCTTTCCCAGGGGAGATGCCCAGGCAATGAGGCTTTCGCTGTATGCGGGTTTCTCCCACCGTCAGACTGCGCTCAGGCAAGCAGCAGCAGCCCACAAAACATTTCTCAGCGAATGCTGTGCTTTCGCAGAGGCTTTGGCTTGGAGCGAACAGCACTTCGCTGCTGCTTCCTCAGCAAGCCTTCAGTTGCCTCAGGGAAGAAGAGCTGCGGGAGAGCTGGTGCCTAATGGGCCTTGCTTTCCAGGGCTCCATGTTCGCGTCCTGGGATCACCCTGCCAGGCCGAACTAAGCAGACACAGCCACAATGCTGCTATAGCGCGCGTAGCCTTGGATGGCACTCTATGCACACCACCATCTCCCAGTGTAGGCATCGCTTGGCCTTTTACTCTGGCGCTCAGGAGGACGCGCGGACTAGGCCAGTGCTTTCGCCACAGGCAAGGAAAGGTGACAGGATCCCAGCACACCGCCCGTGCACTTAATAGGGAGCTTTGGGGGACTGTCCCCACTCCTTCCCCTTAAACCCCGTGCCTCCTCCAAGCTTCCACATCCTGGAGGAAGACGGCATCTGACTCTCCGTTATTTCAGGGAGCTGTTTCTGCGAGTTCAGTGTAGGCGCCTGGTGGCTAGTGCATGTCTGCCCCAGGGACAGGTGGCCAAGGAGCTGCCGTCTCCTTAAGCCCAGAGGCTCAGGACAGGCATGCTCTCTGCCCAGACTCCTTCCTAAGAGAGGACCACGCGCCCTGCCCACCTCATCCACTCCTGTCTCCTTTGCTGGCCAGACTTCCTTGGGAGCTAGTGACACTTGTATTGTCCCTGGCCGCTGTGCCTGCCTGGGAAGGCTCTCCTGCTTAGCAACCTTTTCCAGACCAGAAGGCCAATGGCTCCTGCTCTTCTCACTGAGCAGCTTGCTGCACCTTTCACAGACATGCTCCTTGGGAGCGCCGTGAAAGACATGTCCCTTTCCTTAAGACTCTTTCCACAGGCGCAAGCTCGCTTCTCTCTCAGGCAGAGAGATGCACAGGCAAAGAAGATTTCGTTCCATGCGGGTTGATTACACCGTGCTGAGGAGACCAGCTCAGGCAACAGGAGAATCCCTCAGACCCGAATCTGTATTCGCAAAGAATGCTATGCTTTCCCAGAGAGGATGCCAGGGCAAAGAGGATTTCGCTCTATGCCGTATGCTCCCATAGTGCTGCGAATACTAGGCTAAGGCAAGCAACAAAAGCAGCCCACAGAACAGACTCTGATTTCCCCGCGACTGCTATGCTTTCGCAGAGGTTTTCAGCTAGGCACGAACCGCACTTCGCTGCTGTTTCCTCAGAGAGGCTTTGGGTGTTCACTCTGTCGCGGCAGGGAAGAAGAGAGGCGGGAGAGCTGGTGCCTCTTGGGACTTGTTTTCCCGGGCTTCAAGATCACGCCCGGGGTTCTCCTTGCTATGCCGAACTAAGCAGACACAGTCACAACCCTGCAGCAGCGTGCGTGTCTTAGCATGGCACTCTATGCCTCTTACCATCTCCTGGGGTAGGTAAGGCTTTGCCTTTTCTCTGGCGCTCAGGCAGACTCGGGGTCTAGGCCAGTGCCTTCACGACAGGAGAGAGGAGGCGACAGGATCTCTGCACACGGCCCGTGCACTGGGACGGGCAACTGTGGGGGACAGTCTCGACTCTTTTCCCGGCACACGCCCTGCCACCCACATCGCTGCCACATCTTGGTGGAAGACGGCATCTGACTGCCCGATTCTCCATGGGTTTGTTTCTGCGCGTTCCGGGTATAGCACCTGGTGGCAAGCCCAAGTCTGCCCTTGGGACAGGTGGCCAAGGAGATGATCTCCCCTTGGGACCAGAGGCACAGGACAGGCCTGCCTTCTGCCCAGACTCCTTCCTCAGAGTGGTTCACGCTCCTCTGCCCTCGTCGTCCCCTCATGTCTCCTTAGCAGCCGGGGTTCCATCGCTCCGCACATGGAGCAGGTGACACTTGTCTTGCCACCGGCCTGCTGTTAGTGCCACGGCAGGCTATCCTGCTTCCCGAGCGTTTCCTGACCCCAAGGCCAACGGCTCCTTCTCTTCTCCGGGGGCGGCGTGCTGAGCCTTCCCCACTCTTGGCTTCTCTCTCTGGCAGAGGGTATGCTAGGGCAAAGGGTATTTCGCTCCATGCGAGTATCTTCCACCGAGCTCCGGAGACTAGCTCAGGCAAGCAGTAGCAGCATCCCCAAACCCAACTCTGATTTCCCAAGGAACGCAGTGCTTTCCCAGGGGAGATGCCCAGGCAATGAGGCTTTCGCTGTATGCGGGTTTCTCCCACCGTCAGACTGCGCTCAGTCAAGCAGCAGCAGCCCACAAAACATTTCTCAGCGAATGCTGTGCTTTCGCAGAGGCTTTGGCTTGGAGCGAACAGCACTTCGCTGCTGCTTCCTCAGCAAGCCTTCAGTTGCCTCAGGGAAGAAGAGCTGCGGGAGAGCTGGTGCCTAATGGGCCTTGCTTTCCAGGGCTCCATGTTCGCGTCCTGGGATCACCCTGCCAGGCCGAACTAAGCAGACACAGCCACAATGCTGCTATAGCGCGCGTAGCCTTGGATGGCACTCTATGCACACCACCATCTCCCAGTGTAGGCATCGCTTGGCCTTTTACTCTGGCGCTCAGGAGGACGCGCGGACTAGGCCAGTGCTTTCGCCACAGGCAAGGAAAGTTGACAGGATCCCAGCACACCGCCCGTGCACTTAATAGGGAGCTTTGGGGGACTGTCCCCACTCCTTCCCCTTAAACCCCGTGCCTCCTCCAAGCTTCCACATCCTGGAGGAAGACGGCATCTGACTCTCCGTTATTTCAGGGAGCTGTTTCTGCGAGTTCAGTGTAGGCGCCTGGTGGCTAGTGCATGTCTGCCCCAGGGACAGGTGGCCAAGGAGCTGCCGTCTCCTTAAGCCCAGAGGCTCAGGACAGGCATGCTCTCTGCCCAGACTCCTTCCTAAGAGAGGACCACGCGCCCTGCCCAACTCATCCACTCCTGTCTCCTTTGCTGGCCAGACTTCCTTCTCTGCACAGGGAGCTAGTGACACTTGTATTGTCCCTGGCCGCTGTGCCTGCCTGGGAAGGCTCTCCTGCTTAGCAACCTTTTCCAGACCAGAAGGCCAATGGCTCCTGCTCTTCTCACTGGGCAGCTTGCTGCACCTTTCACAGACATGCTCCTGGGGAGCGCCGTGAAAGACATGTCCCTTTCCTTAAGACTCTTTCCACAGGCGCAAGCTCGCTTCTCTCTCAGGCAGAGAGATGCACAGGCAAAGAAGATTTCGTTCCATGCGGGTTGATTACACCGTGCTGAGGAGACCAGCTCAGGCAACAGGAGAATCCCTCAGACCCGAATCTGGTTTCGCAAAGAATGCTATGCTTTCCCAGAGGGGATGCCAGGGCAAAGAGGATTTCGCTCTATGCCGTATGCTCCCATAGTGCTGCGAATACTAGGCTAAGGCAAGCAACAAAAGCAGCCCACAGAACAGACTCTGATTTCCCCGCAACTGCTATGCTTTCGCAGAGGATTTCAGCTTGGCACGAACCGCACTTCGCTGCTGTTTCCTCAGAGAGGCTTTGGGTGTTCACTCTGTCGCGGCAGGGAAGAAGAGAGGCGGGAGAGCTGGTGCCTCTTGGGACTTGTTTTCCCGAGCTTCAAGATCACGCCCGGGGTTCTCCTTGCTATGCCGAACTAAGCAGACACAGTCACAAACCTTCAGCAGCGTGCGTGTCTTAGCATGGCACTCTATGCCTCTTACCATCTCCTGGGGTAGGTAAGGCTTTGCCTTTTCTCTGGCGCTCAGGCAGACTCGGGGTCTAGGCCAGTGCCTTCACCACAGGAGAGAGGAGGCGACAGGATCTCTGCACACGGCCCGTGCACTGGGACGGGCAACTGTGGGGGACAGTCTCGACTCTTTTCCCGGCACACGCCCTGCCACCCACATCGCTGCCACATCTTGGTGGAAGACGGCATCTTACTGCCCGATTCTCCATGGGTTTGTTTCTGCGCGTTCCGGGTAGAGCACCTGGTGGCAAGCCCAAGTCTGCCCTTAGGACAGGTGGCCAAGGAGATGATCTCCCCTTGGGACCAGAGGCACAGGACAGGCCTGCCTTCTGCCCAGACTCCTTCCTCAGAGTGGTTCACGCTCCTCTGCCCTCGTCGTCCCCTCATGTCTCCTTAGCAGCCGGGGTTCCATCGCTCCGCACATGGAGTAGGTGACACTTGTCTTGCCACCGGCCTGCTGTTAGTGCCACGGCAGGCTATCCTGCTTAACGAGCGTTTCCTGACCCCAAGGCCAACGGCTCCTTCTCTTCTCCGGGGGCGGCGTGCTGAGCCTTCCCCACTCTTGGCTTCTCTCTCTGGCAGAGGGTATGCTAGGGCAAAGGGTATTTCGCTCCATGCGAGTATCTTCCACCGAGCTCCGGAGACTAGCTCAGGCAAGCAGTAGCAGCATCCCCAAACCCAACTCTGATTTCCCAAGGAACGCAGTGCTTTCCCAGGGGAGATGCCCAGGCAATGAGGCTTTCGCTGTATGCGGGTTTCTCCCACCGTCAGACTGGGCTCAGGCAAGCAGCAGCAGCCCACAAAACATTTCTCAGCGAATGCTGTGCTTTCGCAGAGGCTTTGGCTTGGAGCGAACAGCACTTCGCTGCTGCTTCCTCAGCAAGCCTTCAGTTGCCTCAGGGAAGAAGAGCTGCGGGAGAGCTGGTGCCTAATGGGCCTTGCTTTCCAGGGCTCCATGTTCGCGTCCTGGGATCACCCTGCCAGGCCGAACTAAGCAGACACAGCCACAATGCTGCTATAGCGCGCGTAGCCTTGGATGGCACTCTATGCACACCACCATCTCCCAGTGTAGGCATCGCTTGGCCTTTTACTCTGGCGCTCAGGCGGACTCGCGGACTAGGCCAGTGCTTTCGCCACAGGCAAGGAAAGGTGACAGGATCCCAGCACACCGCCCGTGCACTTAATAGGGAGCTTTGGGGGACTGTCCCCACTCCTTCCCCTTAAACCCCGTGCCTCCTCCAAGCTTCCACATCCTGGAGGAAGACGGCATCTGACTCTCCGTTATTTCAGGGAGCTGTTTCTGCGAGTTCAGTGTAGGCGCCTGGTGGCTAGTGCATGTCTGCCCCAGGGACAGGTGGCCAAGGAGCTGCCGTCTCCTTAAGACCAGAGGCTCAGGACAGGCATGCTCTCTGCCCAGACTCCTTCCTAAGAGAGGACCACGCGCCCTGCCCAACTCATCCACTCCTGTCTCCTTTGCTGGCCAGACTTCCTTCTCTGCACAGGGAGCTAGTGACACTTGTATTGTCCCTGGCCGCTGTGCCTGCCTGGGAAGGCTCTCCGGCTTAGCAACCTTTTCCAGACCAGAAGGCCAATGGCTCCTGCTCTTCTCACTGGGCAGCTTGCTGCACCTTTCACAGACATGCTCCTGGGGAGCGCCGTGAAAGACATGTCCCTTTCCTTAAGACTCTTTCCACAGGCGCAAGCTCGCTTCTCTCTCAGGCAGAGAGATGCACAGGCAAAGAAGATTTCGTTCCCTGCGGGTTTATTACACCGTGCTGAGGAGACCAGCTCAGGCAACAGGAGAATCCCTCAGACCCGAATCTGGTTTCGCAAAGAATGCTATGCTTTCCCAGAGGGGATGCCAGGGCAAAGAGGATTTCGCTCTATGCCGTATGCTCCCATAGTGCTGCGAATACTAGGCTAAGGCAAGCAACAAAAGCAGCCCACAGAACAGACTCTGATTTCCCCGCGACTGCTATGCTTTCGCAGAGGTTTTCAGCTTGGCACGAACCGCACTTCGCTGCTGTTTCCTCAGAGAGGCTTTGGGTGTTCACTCTGTCGCGGCAGGGAAGAAGAGAGGCGGGAGAGCTGGTGCCTCTTGGGACTTGTTTTCCCGGGCTTCAAGATCACGCCCGGGGTTCTCCTTGCTATGCCGAACTGAGCAGACACAGTCACAACCCTGCAGCAGCGTGCATGTCTTAGCATGGCACTCTATGCCTCTTACCATCTCCTGGGGTAGGTAAGGCTTTGCCTTTTCTCTGGCGCTCAGGCAGACTCGGGGTCTAGGCCAGTGCCTTCACGACAGGAGAGAGGAGGCGACAGGATCTCTGCACACGGCCCGTGCACTGGGACGGGCAACTGTGGGGGACAGTCTCGACTCTTTTCCCGGCACACGCCCTGCCACCCACATCGCTGCCACATCTTGGTGGAAGACGGCATCTGACTGCCCGATTCTCCATGGGTTTGTTTCTGCGCGTTCCGGGTATAGCACCTGGTGGCAAGCCCAAGTCTGCCCTTGGGACAGGTGGCCAAGGAGATGATCTCCCCTTGGGACCAGAGGCACAGGACAGGCCTGCCTTCTGCCCAGACTCCTTCCTCAGAGTGGTTCACGCTCCTCTGCCCTTGTCGTCCCCTCATGTCTCCTTAGCAGCCGGGGTTCCATCGCTCCGCACATGGAGCAGGTGACACTTGTCTTGCCACCGGCCTGCTGTTAGTGCCACGGCAGGCTATCCTGCTTAACGAGCGTTTCCTGACCCCAAGGCCAACGGCTCCTTCTCTTCTCCGGGGGCGGCGTGCTGAGCCTTCCCCACTCTTGGCTTCTCTCTCTGGCAGAGGGTATGCTAGGGCAAAGGGTATTTCGCTCCATGCGAGTATCTTCCACCGAGCTCCGGAGACTAGCTCAGGCAAGCAGTAGCAGCATCCCCAAACCCAACTCTGATTTCCCAAGGAACGCAGTGCTTTCCCAGGGGAGATGCCCAGGCAATGAGGCTTTCGCTGTATGCGGGTTTCTCCCACCGTCAGACTGGGCTCAGGCAAGCAGCAGCAGCCCACAAAACATTTCTCAGCGAATGCTGTGCTTTCGCAGAGGCTTTGGCTTGGAGCGAACAGCACTTCGCTGCTGCTTCCTCAGCAAGCCTTCAGTTGCCTCAGGGAAGAAGAGCTGCGGGAGAGCTGGTGCCTAATGGGCCTTGCTTTCCAGGGCTCCATGTTCGCGTCCTGGGATCACCCTGCCAGGCCGAACTAAGCAGACACAGCCACAATGCTGCTATAGCGTGCGTAGCCTTGGATGGCACTCTATGCACACCACCATCTCCCAGTGTAGGCATCGCTTGGCCTTTTACTCTGGCGCTCAGGAGGACTCGCGGACTAGGCCAGTGCTTTCGCCACAGGCAAGGAAAGGTGACAGGATCCCAGCACACCGCCCGTGCACTTAATAGGGAGCTTTGGGGGACTGTCCCCACTCCTTCCCCTTAAACCCCGTGCCTCCTCCAAGCTTCCACATCCTGGAGGAAGACGGCATCTGACTCTCCGTTATTTCAGGGAGCTGTTTCTGCGAGTTCAGTGTAGGCGCCTGGTGGCTAGTGCATGTCTGCCCCAGGGACAGGTGGCCAAGGAGCTGCCGTCTCCTTAAGCCCAGAGGCTCAGGACAGGCATGCTCTCTGCCCAGACTCCTTCCTAAGAGAGGACCACGCGCCCTGCCCACCTCATCCACTCCTGTCTCCTTTGCTGGCCAGACTTCCTTCTCTGCACAGGGAGCTAGTGACACTTGTATTGTCCCTGGCCGCTGTGCCTGCCTGGGAAGGCTCTCCTGCTTAGCAACCTTTTCCAGACCAGAAGGCCAATGGCTCCTGCTCTTCTCACTGGGCAGCTTGCTGCACCTTTCACAGACATGCTCCTGGGGAGCGCCGTGAAAGACATGTCCCTTTCCTTAAGACTCTTTCCACAGGCGCAAGCTCGCTTCTCTCTCAGGCAGAGAGATGCACAGGCAAAGAAGATTTCGTTCCATGCGGGTTGATTACACCGTGCTGAGGAGACCAGCTCAGGCAACAGGAGAATCCCTCAGACCCGAATCTGGTTTCGCAAAGAATGCTATGCTTTCCCAGAGGGGATGCCAGGGCAAAGAGGATTTCGCTCTATGCCGTATGCTCCCATAGTGCTGCGAATACTAGGCTAAGGCAAGCAACAAAAGCAGCCCACAGAACAGACTCTGATTTCCCCGCGACTGCTATGCTTTCGCAGAGGTTTTCAGCTTGGCACGAACCGCACTTCGCTGCTGTTTCCTCAGAGAGGCTTTGGGTGTTCACTCTGTCGCGGCAGGGAAGAAGAGAGGCGGGAGAGCTGGTGCCTCTTGGGACTTGCTTTCCCGGGCTTCAAGATCACGCCCGGGGTTCTCCTTGCTATGCCGAACTAAGCAGACACAGTCACAACCCTGCAGCAGCGTGCGTGTCTTAGCATGGCACTCTATGCCTCTTACCATCTCCTGGGGTAGGTAAGGCTTTGCCTTTTCTCTGGCGCTCAGGCAGACTCGGGGTCTAGGCCAGTGCCTTCACCACAGGAGAGAGGAGGCGACAGGATCACTGCACATGGCCCGTGCACTGGGACGGGCAACTGTGCGGGACAGTCTCGATTCTTTTCCCGGCACACGCCCTGCCACCCACATCGCTGCCACATCTTGGTGGAAGACGGCATCTGACTGCCCGATTCTCCATGGGTTTGTTTCTGCGCGTTCCGGGTAGAGCACCTGGTGGCAAGCCCAAGTCTGCCCTTGGGACAGGTGGCCAAGGAGATGATCTCCCCTTGGGACCAGAGGCACAGGACAGGCCTGCCTTCTGCCCAGACTCCTTCCTCAGAGTGGTTCACGCTCCTCTGCCCTAGTCGTCCCCTCATGTCTCCTTAGCAGCCGGGGTTCCATCGCTCCGCACATGGAGCAGGTGACACTTGTCTTGCCACCGGCCTGCTGTTAGTGCCACGGCAGGCTATCCTGCTTAACGAGCGTTTCCTGACCCCAAGGCCAACGGCTCCTTCTCTTCTCCGGGGGCGGCGTGCTGAGCCTTCCCCACTCTTGGCTTCTCTCTCTGGCAGAGGGTATGCTAGGGCAAAGGGTATTTCGCTCCATGCGAGTATCTTCCACCGAGCTCCGGAGACTAGCTCAGGCAAGCAGTAGCAGCATCCCCAAACCCAACTCTGATTTCCCAAGGAACGCAGTGCTTTCCCAGGGGAGATGCCCAGGCAATGAGGCTTTCGCTGTATGCGGGTTTCTCCCACCGTCTCACTGCGCTCAGGCAAGCAGCAGCAGCCCACAAAACATTTCTCAGCGAATGCTGTGCTTTCGCAGAGGCTTTGGCTTGGAGCGAACAGCACTTCGCTGCTGCTTCCTCAGCAAGCCTTCAGTTGCCTCAGGGAAGAAGAGCTGCGGGAGAGCTGGTGCCTAATGGGCCTTGCTTTCCAGGGCTCCATGTTCGCGTCCTGGGATCACCCTGCCAGGCCGAACTAAGCAGACACAGCCACAATGCTGCTATAGCGCGCGTAGCCTTGGATGGCACTCTATGCACACCACCATCTCCCAGTGTAGGCATCGCTTGGCCTTTTACTCTGGCGCTCAGGAGGACGCGCGGACTAGGCCAGTGCTTTCGCCACAGGCAAGGAAAGGTGACAGGATCCCAGCACACCGCCCGTGCACTTAATAGGGAGCTTTGGGGGACTGTCCCCACTCCTTCCCCTTAAACCCCGTGCCTCCTCCAAGCTTCCACATCCTGGAGGAAGACGGCATCTGACTCTCCGTTATTTCAGGGAGCTGTTTCTGCGAGTTCAGTGTAGGCGCCTGGTGGCTAGTGCATGTCTGCCCCAGGGACAGGTGGCCAAGGAGCTGCCGTCTCCTTAAGCCCAGAGGCTCAGGACAGGCATGCTCTCTGCCCAGACTCCTTCCTAAGAGAGGACCACGCGCCCTGCCCACCTCATCCACTCCTGTCTCCTTTGCTGGCCAGACTTCCTTGGGAGCTAGTGACACTTGTATTGTCCCTGGCCGCTGTGCCTGCCTGGGAAGGCTCTCCTGCTTAGCAACCTTTTCCAGACCAGAAGGCCAATGGCTCCTGCTCTTCTCACTGAGCAGCTTGCTGCACCTTTCACAGACATGCTCCTTGGGAGCGCCGTGAAAGACATGTCCCTTTCCTTAAGACTCTTTCCACAGGCGCAAGCTCGCTTCTCTCTCAGGCAGAGAGATGCACAGGCAAAGAAGATTTCGTTCCATGCGGGTTGATTACACCGTGCTGAGGAGACCAGCTCAGGCAACAGGAGAATCCCTCAGACCCGAATCTGTATTCGCAAAGAATGCTATGCTTTCCCAGAGAGGATGCCAGGGCAAAGAGGATTTCGCTCTATGCCGTATGCTCCCATAGTGCTGCGAATACTAGGCTAAGGCAAGCAACAAAAGCAGCCCACAGAACAGACTCTGATTTCCCCGCGACTGCTATGCTTTCGCAGAGGTTTTCAGCTAGGCACGAACCGCACTTCGCTGCTGTTTCCTCAGAGAGGCTTTGGGTGTTCACTCTGTCGCGGCAGGGAAGAAGAGAGGCGGGAGAGCTGGTGCCTCTTGGGACTTGTTTTCCCGGGCTTCAAGATCACGCCCGGGGTTCTCCTTGCTATGCCGAACTAAGCAGACACAGTCACAACCCTGCAGCAGCGTGCGTGTCTTAGCATGGCACTCTATGCCTCTTACCATCTCCTGGGGTAGGTAAGGCTTTGCCTTTTCTCTGGCGCTCAGGCAGACTCGGGGTCTAGGCCAGTGCCTTCACGACAGGAGAGAGGAGGCGACAGGATCTCTGCACACGGCCCGTGCACTGGGACGGGCAACTGTGGGGGACAGTCTCGACTCTTTTCCCGGCACACGCCCTGCCACCCACATCGCTGCCACATCTTGGTGGAAGACGGCATCTGACTGCCCGATTCTCCATGGGTTTGTTTCTGCGCGTTCCGGGTATAGCACCTGGTGGCAAGCCCAAGTCTGCCCTTGGGACAGGTGGCCAAGGAGATGATCTCCCCTTGGGACCAGAGGCACAGGACAGGCCTGCCTTCTGCCCAGACTCCTTCCTCAGAGTGGTTCACGCTCCTCTGCCCTAGTCGTCCCCTCATGTCTCCTTAGCAGCCGGGGTTCCATCGCTCCGCACATGGAGCAGGTGACACTTGTCTTGCCACCGGCCTGCTGTTAGTGCCACGGCAGGCTATCCTGCTTCCCGAGCGTTTCCTGACCCCAAGGCCAACGGCTCCTTCTCTTCTCCGGGGGCGGCGTGCTGAGCCTTCCCCACTCTTGGCTTCTCTCTCTGGCAGAGGGTATGCTAGGGCAAAGGGTATTTCGCTCCATGCGAGTATCTTCCACCGAGCTCCGGAGACTAGCTCAGGCAAGCAGTAGCAGCATCCCCAAACCCAACTCTGATTTCCCAAGGAACGCAGTGCTTTCCCAGGGGAGATGCCCAGGCAATGAGGCTTTCGCTGTATGCGGGTTTCTCCCACCGTCAGACTGCGCTCAGTCAAGCAGCAGCAGCCCACAAAACATTTCTCAGCGAATGCTGTGCTTTCGCAGAGGCTTTGGCTTGGAGCGAACAGCACTTCGCTGCTGCTTCCTCAGCAAGCCTTCAGTTGCCTCAGGGAAGAAGAGCTGCGGGAGAGCTGGTGCCTAATGGGCCTTGCTTTCCAGGGCTCCATGTTCGCGTCCTGGGATCACCCTGCCAGGCCGAACTAAGCAGACACAGCCACAATGCTGCTATAGCGCGCGTAGCCTTGGATGGCACTCTATGCACACCACCATCTCCCAGTGTAGGCATCGCTTGGCCTTTTACTCTGGCGCTCAGGAGGACGCGCGGACTAGGCCAGTGCTTTCGCCACAGGCAAGGAAAGGTGACAGGATCCCAGCACACCGCCCGTGCACTTAATAGGGAGCTTTGGGGGACTGTCCCCACTCCTTCCCCTTAAACCCCGTGCCTCCTCCAAGCTTCCACATCCTGGAGGAAGACGGCATCTGACTCTCCGTTATTTCAGGGAGCTGTTTCTGCGAGTTCAGTGTAGGCGCCTGGTGGCTAGTGCATGTCTGCCCCAGGGACAGGTGGCCAAGGAGCTGCCGTCTCCTTAAGCCCAGAGGCTCAGGACAGGCATGCTCTCTGCCCAGACTCCTTCCTAAGAGAGGACCACGCGCCCTGCCCACCTCATCCACTCCTGTCTCCTTTGCTGGCCAGACTTCCTTCTCTGCACAGGGAGCTAGTGACACTTGTATTGTCCCTGGCCGCTGTGCCTGCCTGGGAAGGCTCTCCTGCTTAGCAACCTTTTCCAGACCAGAAGGCCAATGGCTCCTGCTCTTCTCACTGGGCAGCTTGCTGCACCTTTCAAAGACATGCTCCTGGGGAGCGCCGTGAAAGACATGTCCCTTTCCTTAAGACTCTTTCCACAGGCGCAAGCTCGCTTCTCTCTCAGGCAGAGAGATGCACAGGCAAAGAAGATTTCGTTCCATGCGGGTTTATTACACCGTGCTGAGGAGACCAGCTCAGGCAACAGGAGAATCCCTCAGACCCGAATCTGGTTTCGCAAAGAATGCTATGCTTTCCCAGAGGGGATGCCAGGGCAAAGAGGATTTCGCTCTATGCCGTATGCTCCCATAGTGCTGCGAATACTAGGCTAAGGCAAGCAACAAAAGCAGCCCACAGAACAGACTCTGATTTCCCCGCGACTGCTATGCTTTCGCAGAGGTTTTCAGCTTGGCACGAACCGCACTTCGCTGCTGTTTCCTCAGAGAGGCTTTGGGTGTTCACTCTGTCGCGGCAGGGAAGAAGAGAGGCGGGAGAGCTGGTGCCTCTTGGGACTTGTTTTCCCGGGCTTCAAGATCACGCCCGGGGTTCTCCTTGCTATGCCGAACTAAGCAGACACAGTCACAACCCTGCAGCAGCGTGCGTGTCTTAGCATGGCACTCTATGCCTCTTACCATCTCCTGGGGTAGGTAAGGCTTTGCCTTTTCTCTGGCGCTCAGGCAGACTCGGGGTCTAGGCCAGTGCCTTCACGACAGGAGAGAGGAGGCGACAGGATCTCTGCACACGGCCCGTGCACTGGGACGGGCAACTGTGGGGGACAGTCTCGACTCTTTTCCCGGCACACGCCCTGCCACCCACATCGCGGCCACATCTTGGTGGAAGACGGCATCTGACTGCCCGATTCTCCATGGGTTTGTTTCTGCGCGTTCCGGGTATAGCACCTGGTGGCAAGCCCAAGTCTGCCCTTAGGACAGGTGGCCAAGGAGATGATCTCCCCTTGGGACCAGAGGCTCAGGACAGGCCTGCCTTCTGCCCAGACTCCTTCCTCAGAGTGGTTAACGCTCCTCTGCCCTAGTCGTCCCCTCATGTCTCCTTAGCAGCCGGGGTTCCATCGCTCCGCACATGGAGCAGGTGACACTTGTCTTGCCACCGGCCTGCTGTTAGTGCCACGGCAGGCTATCCTGCTTAACGAGCGTTTCCTGACCCCAAGGCCAACGGCTCCTTCTCTTCTCCGGGGGCGGCGTGCTGAGCCTTCCCCACTCTTGGCTTCTCTCTCTGGCAGAGGGTATGCTAGGGCAAAGGGTATTTCGCTCCATGCGAGTATCTTCCACCGAGCTCCGGAGACTAGCTCAGGCAAGCAGTAGCAGCATCCCCAAATCCAACTCTGATTTCCCAAGGAACGCAGTGCTTTCCCAGGGGAGATGCCCAGGCAATGAGGCTTTCGCTGTATGCGGGTTTCTCCCACCGTCAGACTGGGCTCAGGCAAGCAGCAGCAGCCCACAAAACATTTCTCTGCGAATGCTGTGCTTTCGCAGAGGCTTTGGCTTGGAGCGAACAGCACTTCGCTGCTGCTTCTTCAGCAAGCCTTCAGTTGCCTCAGGGAAGAAGAGCTGCGGGAGAGCTGGTGCCTAATGGGCCTTGCTTTCCAGGGCTCCATGTTCGCGTCCTGGGATCACCCTGCCAGGCCGAACTAAGCAGACACAGCCACAATGCTGCTATAGCGCGCGTAGCCTTGGATGGCACTCTATGCACACCACCATCTCCCAGTGTAGGCATCGCTTGGCCTTTTACTCTGGCGCTCAGGAGGACGCGCGGACTAGGCCAGTGCTTTCGCCACAGGCAAGGAAAGGTGACAGGATCCCAGCACACCGCCCGTGAACTTAATAGGGAGCTTTGGGGGACTGTCCCCACTCCTTCCCCTTAAACCCCGTGCCTCCTCCAAGCTTCCACATCCTGGAGGAAGACGGCATCTGACTCTCCGTTATTTCAGGGAGCTGTTTCTGCGAGTTCAGTGTAGGCGCCTGGTGGCTAGTGCATGTCTGCCCCAGGGACAGGTGGCCAAGGAGCTGCCGTCTCCTTAAGCCCAGAGGCTCAGGACAGGCATGCTCTCTGCCCAGACTCCTTCCTAAGAGAGGACCACGCGCCCTGCCCACCTCATCCACTCCTGTCTCCTTTGCTGGCCAGACTTCCTTCTCTGCACAGGGAGCTAGTGACACTTGTATTGTCCCTGGCCGCTGTGCCTGCCTGGGAAGGCTCTCCTGCTTAGCAACCTTTTCCAGACCAGAAGGCCAATGGCTCCTGCTCTTCTCACTGGGCAGCTTGCTGCACCTTTCACAGACATGCTCCTGGGGAGCGCCGTGAAAGACATGTCCCTTTCCTTAAGACTCTTTCCACAGGCGCAAGCTCGCTTCTCTCTCAGGCAGAGAGATGCACAGGCAAAGAAGATTTCGTTCCATGCGGGTTGATTACACCGTGCTGAGGAGACCAGCTCAGGCAACAGGAGAATCCCTCAGACCCGAATCTGGTTTCGCAAAGAATGCTATGCTTTCCCAGAGGGGATGCCAGGGCAAAGAGGATTTCGCTCTATGCCGTATGCTCCCATAGTGCTGCGAATACTAGGCTAAGGCAAGCAACAAAAGCAGCCCACAGAACAGACTCTGATTTCCCCGCGACTGCTATGCTTTCGCAGAGGTTTTCAGCTTGGCAGGAACCGCACTTCGCTGCTGTTTCCTCAGAGAGGCTTTGGGTGTTCACTCTGTCGCGGCAGGGAAGAAGAGAGGCGGGAGAGCTGGTGCCTCTTGGGACTTGTTTTCCCGAGCTTCAAGATCACGCCCGGGGTTCTCCTTGCTATGCCGAACTAAGCAGACACAGTCACAAACCTTCAGCAGCGTGCGTGTCTTAGCATGGCACTCTATGCCTCTTACCATCTCCTGGGGTAGGTAAGGCTTTGCCTTTTCTCTGGCGCTCAGGCAGACTCGGGGTCTAGGCCAGTGCCTTCACGACAGGAGAGAGGAGGCGACAGGATCTCTGCACACGGCCCGTGCACTGGGACGGGCAACTGTGGGGGACAGTCTCGACTCTTTTCCCGGCACACGCCCTGCCACCCACATCGCTGCCACATCTTGGTGGAAGACGGCATCTGACTGCCCGATTCTCCATGGGTTTGTTTCTGCGCGTTCCGGGTAGAGCACCTGGTGGCAAGCCCAAGTTTGCCCTTGGGACAGGTGGCCAAGGAGATGATCTCCCCTTGGGACCAGAGGCACAGGACAGGCCTGCCTTCTGCCCAGACTCCTTCCTCAGAGTGGTTCACGCTCCTCTGCCCTAGTCGTCCCCTCATGTCTCCTTAGCAGCCAGGGTTCCATCGCTCCGCACATGGAGCAGGTGACACTTGTCTTGCCACCGGCCTGCTGTTAGTGCCACGGCAGGCTATCCTGCTTAACGAGCGTTTCCTGACCCCAAGGCCAACGGCTCCTTCTCTTCTCCGGGGGCGGCGTGCTGAGCCTTCCCCACTCTTGGCTTCTCTCTCTGGCAGAGGGTATGCTAGGGCAAAGGGTATTTCGCTCCATGCGAGTATCTTCCACCGAGCTCCGGAGACTAGCTCAGGCAAGCAGTAGCAGCATCCCCAAACCCAACTCTGATTTCCCAAGGAACGCAGTGCTTTCCCAGGGGAGATGCCCAGGCAATGAGGCTTTCGCTGTATGCGGGTTTCTCCCACCGTCAGACTGCGCTCAGGCAAGCAGCAGCAGCCCACAAAACATTTCTCAGCGAATGCTGTGCTTTCGCAGAGGCTTTGGCTTGGAGCGAACAGCACTTCGCTGCTGCTTCCTCAGCAAGCCTTCAGTTGCCTCAGGGAAGAAGAGCTGCGGGAGAGCTGGTGCCTAATGGGCCTTGCTTTCCAGGGCTCCATGTTCGCGTCCTGGGATCACCCTGCCAGGCCGAACTAAGCAGACACAGCCACAATGCTGCTATAGCGCGCGTAGCCTTGGATGGCACTCTATGCACACCACCATCTCCCAGTGTAGGCATCGCTTGGCCTTTTACTCTGGCGCTCAGGAGGACGCGCGGACTAGGCCAGTGCTTTCGCCACAGGCAAGGAAAGGTGACAGGATCCCAGCACACCGCCCGTGCACTTAATAGGGAGCTTTGGGGGACTGTCCCCACTCCTTCCCCTTAAACCCCGTGCCTCCTCCAAGCTTCCACATCCTGGAGGAAGACGGCATCTGACTCTCCGTTATTTCAGGGAGCTGTTTCTGCGAGTTCAGTGTAGGCGCCTGGTGGCTAGTGCATGTCTGCCCCAGGGACAGGTGGCCAAGGAGCTGCCGTCTCCTTAAGCCCAGAGGCTCAGGACAGGCATGCTCTCTGCCCAGACTCCTTCCTAAGAGAGGACCACGCGCCCTGCCCACCTCATCCACTCCTGTCTCCTTTGCTGGCCAGACTTCCTTGGGAGCTAGTGACACTTGTATTGTCCCTGGCCGCTGTGCCTGCCTGGGAAGGCTCTCCTGCTTAGCAACCTTTTCCAGACCAGAAGGCCAATGGCTCCTGCTCTTCTCACTGAGCAGCTTGCTGCACCTTTCACAGACATGCTCCTTGGGAGCGCCGTGAAAGACATGTCCCTTTCCTTAAGACTCTTTCCACAGGCGCAAGCTCGCTTCTCTCTCAGGCAGAGAGATGCACAGGCAAAGAAGATTTCGTTCCATGCGGGTTGATTACACCGTGCTGAGGAGACCAGCTCAGGCAACAGGAGAATCCCTCAGACCCGAATCTGTATTCGCAAAGAATGCTATGCTTTCCCAGAGAGGATGCCAGGGCAAAGAGGATTTCGCTCTATGCCGTATGCTCCCATAGTGCTGCGAATACTAGGCTAAGGCAAGCAACAAAAGCAGCCCACAGAACAGACTCTGATTTCCCCGCGACTGCTATGCTTTCGCAGAGGTTTTCAGCTTGGCACGAACCGCACTTCGCTGCTGTTTCCTCAGAGAGGCTTTGGGTGTTCACTCTGTCGCGGCAGGGAAGAAGAGAGGCGGGAGAGCTGGTGCCTCTTGGGACTTGTTTTCCCGGGCTTCAAGATCACGCCCGGGGTTCTCCTTGCTATGCCGAACTAAGCAGACACAGTCACAACCCTGCAGCAGCGTGCGTGTCTTAGCATGGCACTCTATGCCTCTTACCATCTCCTGGGGTAGGTAAGGCTTTGCCTTTTCTCTGGCGCTCAGGCAGACTCGGGGTCTAGGCCAGTGCCTTCACGACAGGAGAGAGGAGGCGACAGGATCTCTGCACACGGCCCGTGCACTGGGACGGGCAACTGTGGGGGACAGTCTCGACTCTTTTCCCGGCACACGCCCTGCCACCCACATCGCTGCCACATCTTGGTGGAAGACGGCATCTGACTGCCCGATTCTCCATGGGTTTGTTTCTGCGCGTTCCGGGTATAGCACCTGGTGGCAAGCCCAAGTCTGCCCTTGGGACAGGTGGCCAAGGAGATGATCTCCCCTTGGGACCAGAGGCACAGGACAGGCCTGCCTTCTGCCCAGACTCCTTCCTCAGAGTGGTTCACGCTCCTCTGCCCTCGTCGTCCCCTCATGTCTCCTTAGCAGCCGGGGTTCCATCGCTCCGCACATGGAGCAGGTGACACTTGTCTTGCCACCGGCCTGCTGTTAGTGCCACGGCAGGCTATCCTGCTTCCCGAGCGTTTCCTGACCCCAAGGCCAACGGCTCCTTCTCTTCTCCGGGGGCGGCGTGCTGAGCCTTCCCCACTCTTGGCTTCTCTCTCTGGCAGAGGGTATGCTAGGGCAAAGGGTATTTCGCTCCATGCGAGTATCTTCCACCGAGCTCCGGAGACTAGCTCAGGCAAGCAGTAGCAGCATCCCCAAACCCAACTCTGATTTCCCAAGGAACGCAGTGCTTTCCCAGGGGAGATGCCCAGGCAATGAGGCTTTCGCTGTATGCGGGTTTCTCCCACCGTCAGACTGCGCTCAGTCAAGCAGCAGCAGCCCACAAAACATTTCTCAGCGAATGCTGTGCTTTCGCAGAGGCTTTGGCTTGGAGCGAACAGCACTTCGCTGCTGCTTCCTCAGCAAGCCTTCAGTTGCCTCAGGGAAGAAGAGCTGCGGGAGAGCTGGTGCCTAATGGGCCTTGCTTTCCAGGGCTCCATGTTCGCGTCCTGGGATCACCCTGCCAGGCCGAACTAAGCAGACACAGCCACAATGCTGCTATAGCGCGCGTAGCCTTGGATGGCACTCTATGCACACCACCATCTCCCAGTGTAGGCATCGCTTGGCCTTTTACTCTGGCGCTCAGGAGGACGCGCGGACTAGGCCAGTGCTTTCGCCACAGGCAAGGAAAGGTGACAGGATCCCAGCACACCGCCCGTGCACTTAATAGGGAGCTTTGGGGGACTGTCCCCACTCCTTCCCCTTAAACCCCGTGCCTCCTCCAAGCTTCCACATCCTGGAGGAAGACGGCATCTGACTCTCCGTTATTTCAGGGAGCTGTTTCTGCGAGTTCAGTGTAGGCGCCTGGTGGCTAGTGCATGTCTGCCCCAGGGACAGGTGGCCAAGGAGCTGCCGTCTCCTTAAGCCCAGAGGCTCAGGACAGGCATGCTCTCTGCCCAGACTCCTTCCTAAGAGAGGACCACGCGCCCTGCCCACCTCATCCACTCCTGTCTCCTTTGCTGGCCAGACTTCCTTCTCTGCACAGGGAGCTAGTGACACTTGTATTGTCCCTGGCCGCTGTGCCTGCCTGGGAAGGCTCTCCTGCTTAGCAACCTTTTCCAGACCAGAAGGCCAATGGCTCCTGCTCTTCTCACTGGGCAGCTTGCTGCACCTTTCAAAGACATGCTCCTGGGGAGCGCCGTGAAAGACATGTCCCTTTCCTTAAGACTCTTTCCACAGGCGCAAGCTCGCTTCTCTCTCAGGCAGAGAGATGCACAGGCAAAGAAGATTTCGTTCCATGCGGGTTTATTACACCGTGCTGAGGAGACCAGCTCAGGCAACAGGAGAATCCCTCAGACCCGAATCTGGTTTCGCAAAGAATGCTATGCTTTACCAGAGGGGATGCCAGGGCAAAGAGGATTTCGCTCTATGCCGTATGCTCCCATAGTGCTGCGAATACTAGGCTAAGGCAAGCAACAAAAGCAGCCCACAGAACAGACTCTGATTTCCCCGCGACTGCTATGCTTTCGCAGAGGTTTTCAGCTTGGCACGAACCGCACTTCGCTGCTGTTTCCTCAGAGAGGCTTTGGGTGTTCACTCTGTCGCGGCAGGGAAGAAGAGAGGCGGGAGAGCTGGTGCCTCTTGGGACTTGTTTTCCCGGGCTTCAAGATCACGCCCGGGGTTCTCCTTGCTATGCCGAACTAAGCAGACACAGTCACAACCCTGCAGCAGCGTGCGTGTCTTAGCATGGCACTCTATGCCTCTTACCATCTCCTGGGGTAGGTAAGGCTTTGCCTTTTCTCTGGCGCTCAGGCAGACTCGGGGTCTAGGCCAGTGCCTTCACGACAGGAGAGAGGAGGCGACAGGATCTCTGCACACGGCCCGTGCACTGGGACGGGCAACTGTGGGGGACAGTCTCGACTCTTTTCCCGGCACACGCCCTGCCACCCACATCGCGGCCACATCTTGGTGGAAGACGGCATCTGACTGCCCGATTCTCCATGGGTTTGTTTCTGCGCGTTCCGGGTATAGCACCTGGTGGCAAGCCCAAGTCTGCCCTTAGGACAGGTGGCCAAGGAGATGATCTCCCCTTGGGACCAGAGGCTCAGGACAGGCCTGCCTTCTGCCCAGACTCCTTCCTCAGAGTGGTTAACGCTCCTCTGCCCTAGTCGTCCCCTCATGTCTCCTTAGCAGCCGGGGTTCCATCGCTCCGCACATGGAGCAGGTGACACTTGTCTTGCCACCGGCCTGCTGTTAGTGCCACGGCAGGCTATCCTGCTTAACGAGCGTTTCCTGACCCCAAGGCCAACGGCTCCTTCTCTTCTCCGGGGGCGGCGTGCTGAGCCTTCCCCACTCTTGGCTTCTCTCTCTGGCAGAGGGTATGCTAGGGCAAAGGGTATTTCGCTCCATGCGAGTATCTTCCACCGAGCTCCGGAGACTAGCTCAGGCAAGCAGTAGCAGCATCCCCAAATCCAACTCTGATTTCCCAAGGAACGCAGTGCTTTCCCAGGGGAGATGCCCAGGCAATGAGGCTTTCGCTGTATGCGGGTTTCTCCCACCGTCAGACTGGGCTCAGGCAAGCAGCAGCAGCCCACAAAACATTTCTCTGCGAATGCTGTGCTTTCGCAGAGGCTTTGGCTTGGAGCGAACAGCACTTCGCTGCTGCTTCTTCAGCAAGCCTTCAGTTGCCTCAGGGAAGAAGAGCTGCGGGAGAGCTGGTGCCTAATGGGCCTTGCTTTCCAGGGCTCCATGTTCGCGTCCTGGGATCACCCTGCCAGGCCGAACTAAGCAGACACAGCCACAATGCTGCTATAGCGCGCGTAGCCTTGGATGGCACTCTATGCACACCACCATCTCCCAGTGTAGGCATCGCTTGGCCTTTTACTCTGGCGCTCAGGAGGACGCGCGGACTAGGCCAGTGCTTTCGCCACAGGCAAGGAAAGGTGACAGGATCCCAGCACACCGCCCGTGCACTTAATAGGGAGCTTTGGGGGACTGTCCCCACTCCTTCCCCTTAAACCCCGTGCCTCCTCCAAGCTTCCACATCCTGGAGGAAGACGGCATCTGACTCTCCGTTATTTCAGGGAGCTGTTTCTGCGAGTTCAGTGTAGGCGCCTGGTGGCTAGTGCATGTCTGCCCCAGGGACAGGTGGCCAAGGAGCTGCCGTCTCCTTAAGCCCAGAGGCTCAGGACAGGCATGCTCTCTGCCCAGACTCCTTCCTAAGAGAGGACCACGCGCCCTGCCCACCTCATCCACTCCTGTCTCCTTTGCTGGCCAGACTTCCTTCTCTGCACAGGGAGCTAGTGACACTTGTATTGTCCCTGGCCGCTGTGCCTGCCTGGGAAGGCTCTCCTGCTTAGCAACCTTTTCCAGACCAGAAGGCCAATGGCTCCTGCTCTTCTCACTGGGCAGCTTGCTGCACCTTTCACAGACATGCTCCTGGGGAGCGCCGTGAAAGACATGTCCCTTTCCTTAAGACTCTTTCCACAGGCGCAAGCTCGCTTCTCTCTCAGGCAGAGAGATGCACAGGCAAAGAAGATTTCGTTCCATGCGGGTTGATTACACCGTGCTGAGGAGACCAGCTCAGGCAACAGGAGAATCCCTCAGACCCGAATCTGGTTTCGCAAAGAATGCTATGCTTTCCCAGAGGGGATGCCAGGGCAAAGAGGATTTCTCTCTATGCCGTATGCTCCCATAGTGCTGCGAATACTAGGCTAAGGCAAGCAACAAAAGCAGCCCACAGAACAGACTCTGATTTCCCCGCGACTGCTATGCTTTCGCAGAGGTTTTCAGCTTGGCACGAACCGCACTTCGCTGCTGTTTCCTCAGAGAGGCTTTGGGTGTTCACTCTGTCGCGGCAGGGAAGAAGAGAGGCGGGAGAGCTGGTGCCTCTTGGGACTTGTTTTCCCGAGCTTCAAGATCACGCCCGGGGTTCTCCTTGCTATGCCGAACTAAGCAGACACAGTCACAAACCTGCAGCAGCGTGCGTGTCTTAGCATGGCACTCTATGCCTCTTACCATCTCCTGGGGTAGGTAAGGCTTTGCCTTTTCTCTGGCGCTCAGGCAGACTCGGGGTCTAGGCCAGTGCCTTCACGACAGGAGAGAGGAGGCGACAGGATCTCTGCACACGGCCCGTGCACTGGGACGGGCAACTGTGGGGGACAGTCTCGACTCTTTTCCCGGCACACGCCCTGCCACCCACATCGCGGCCACATCTTGGTGGAAGACGGCATCTGACTGCCCGATTCTCCATGGGTTTGTTTCTGCGCGTTCCGGGTATAGCACCTGGTGGCAAGCCCAAGTCTGCCCTTGGGACAGGTGGCCAAGGAGATGATCTCCCCTTGGGACCAGAGGCACAGGACAGGCCTGCCTTCTGCCCAGACTCCTTCCTCAGAGTGGTTCACGCTCCTCTGCCCTAGTCGTCCCCTCATGTCTCCTTAGCAGCCGGGGTTCCATCGCTCCGCACATGGAGCAGGTGACACTTGTCTTGCCACCGGCCTGCTGTTAGTGCCACGGCAGGCTATCCTGCTTCCCGAGCGTTTCCTGACCCCAAGGAAAACGGCTCCTTCTCTTCTCCGGGGGCGGCGTGCTGAGCCTTCCCCACTCTTGTCTTCTCTCTCTGGCAGAGGGTATGCTAGGGCAAAGGGTATTTCGCTCCATGCGAGTATCTTCCACCGAGCTCCGGAGACTAGCTCAGGCAAGCAGTAGCAGCATCCCCAAACCCAACTCTGATTTCCCAAGGAACGCAGTGCTTTCCCAGGGGAGATGCCCAGGCAATGAGGCTTTCGCTGTATGCGGGTTTCTCCCACCGTCAGACTGGGCTCAGGCAAGCAGCAGCAGCCCACAAAACATTTCTCAGCGAATGCTGTGCTTTCGCAGAGGCTTTGGCTTGGAGCGAACAGCACTTCGCTGCTGCTTCTTCAGCAAGCCTTCAGTTGCCTCAGGGAAGAAGAGCTGCGGGAGAGCTGGTGCCTAATGGGCCTTGCTTTCCAGGGCTCCATGTTCGCGTCCTGGGATCACCCTGCCAGGCCAAACTAAGCAGACACAGCCACAATGCTGCTATAGCGCGCGTAGCCTTGGATGGCACTCTATGCACACCACCATCTCCCAGTGTAGGCATCGCTTGGCCTTTTACTCTGGCGCTCAGGAGGACTCGCGGACTAGGCCAGTGCTTTCGCCACAGGCAAGGAAAGGTGACAGGATCCCAGCACACCGCCTGTGCACTTAATAGGGAGCTTTGGGGGACTGTCCCCACTCCTTCCCCTTAAACCCCGTGCCTCCTCCAAGCTTCCACATCCTGGAGGAAGACGGCATCTGACTCTCCGTTATTTCAGGGAGCTGTTTCTGCGAGTTCAGTGTAGGCGCCTGGTGGCTAGTGCATGTCTGCCCCAGGGACAGGTGGCCAAGGAGCTGCCGTCTCCTTAAGCCCAGAGGCTCAGGACAGGCATGCTCTCTGCCCAGACTCCTTCCTAAGAGAGGACCACGCGCCCTGCCCACCTCCTCCACTCCTGTCTCCTTTGCTGGCCAGACTTCCTTCTCTGCACAGGGAGCTAGTGACACTTGTATTGTCCCTGGCCGCTGTGCCTGCCTGGGAAGGCTCTCCTGCTTAGCAACCTTTTCCAGACCAGAAGGCCAATGGCTCCTGCTCTTCTCACTGGGCAGCTTGCTGCACCTTTCACAGACATGCTCCTGGGGAGCGCCGTGAAAGACATGTCCCTTTCCTTAAGACTCTTTCCACAGGCGCAAGCTCGCTTCTCTCTCAGGCAGAGAGATGCACAGGCAAAGAAGATTTCGTTCCATGCGGGTTTATTACACCGTGCTGAGGAGACCAGCTCAGGCAACAGGAGAATCCCTCAGACCCGAATCTGGTTTCGCAAAGAATGCTATGCTTCCCCAGAGGGGATGCCAGGGCAAAGAGGATTTCGCTCTATGCCGTATGCTCCCATAGTGCTGCGAATACTAGGCTAAGGCAAGCAACAAAAGCAGCCCACAGAACAGACTTCAATTTCCCCGCGACTGCTGTGCTTTCGCAGAGGTTTTCAGCTTGGCAGGAACCGCACTTCGCTGCTGTTTCCTCAGAGAGGCTTTGGGTGTTCACTCTGTCGCGGCAGGGAAGAAGAGAGGCGGGAGAGCTGGTGCCTCTTGGGACTTGCTTTCCCGGGCTTCAAGATCACGCCCGGGGTTCTCCTTCCTATGCCGAACTAAGCAGACACAGTCACAACCCTGCAGCAGCGTGCGTGTCTTAGCATGGCACTCTATGCCTCTTACCATCTCCTGGGTTAGGTAAGGCTTTGCCCTTTCTCTGGCGCTCAGGCAGACTCGGGGTCTAGGCCAGTGCCTTCACGACAGGAGAGAGGAGGCGACAGGATCTCTGCACACGGCCCGTGCACTGGGACGGGCAACTGTGGGGGACAGTCTCGACTCTTTTCCCGGCACACGCCCTGCCACCCACATCGCTGCCACATCTTGGTTGAAGACGGCATCTGACTGCCCGATTCTCCATGGGTTTGTTTCTGCGCGTTCCGGGTAGAGCACCTGGTGGCAAGCCCAAGTCTGCCCTTGGGACAGGTGGCCAAGGAGATGATCTGCCCTTGGGACCAGAGGCACAGGACAGGCCTGCCTTCTGCCCAGACTCCTTCCTCAGAGTGGTTCACGCTCCTCTGCCCTAGTCGTCCCCTCATGTCTCCTTAGCAGCCGGGGTTCCATCGCTCCGCACATGGAGCAGGTGACACTTGTCTTGCCACCGGCCTGCTGTTAGTGCCACGGCAGGCTATCCTGCTTAACGAGCGTTTCCTGACCCCAAGGCCAACGGCTCCTTCTCTTCTCCGGGGGCGGCGTGCTGAGCCTTCCCCACTCTTGGCTTCTCTCTCTGGCAGAGGGTATGCTAGGGCAAAGGGTATTTCGCTCCATGCGAGTATCTTCCACCGAGCTCCGGAGACTAGCTCAGGCAAGCAGTAGCAGCATCCCCAAACCCAACTCTGATTTCCCAAGGAACGCAGTGCTTTCCCAGGGGAGATGCCCAGGCAATGAGGCTTTCGCTGTATGCGGGTTTCTCCCACCGTCAGACTGGGCTCAGGCAAGCAGCAGCAGCCCACAGAACATTTCTCAGCGAATGCTGTGCTTTCGCAGAGGCTTTGGCTTGGAGCAAACAGCACTTCGCTGCTGCTTCCTCAGCAAGCCTTCAGTTGCCTCAGGGAAGAAGAGCTGCGGGAGAGCTGGTGCCAAATGGGCCTTGCTTTCCAGGGCTCCATGTTCGCGTCCTGGGATCACCCTGCCAGGCCGAACTAAGCAGACACAGCCACAATGCTGCTATAGCGCGCGTAGCCTTGGATGGCACTCTATGCACACCACCATCTCCCAGTGTAGGCATCGCTTGGCCTTTTACTCTGGCGCTCAGGAGGACTCAAGGACTAGGCCAGTGCTTTCGCCACAGGCAAGGAAAGGTGACAGGATCCCAGCACACCGCCCGTGCACTTAATAGGGAGCTTTGGGGGACTGTCCCCACTCCTTCCCTTAAACCCCGTGCCTCCTCCAAGCTTCCACATCCTGGAGGAAGACGGCATCTGACTCTCCGTTATTTCAGGGAACTGTTTCTGCGAGTTCAGTGTAGGCGCCTGGTGGCTAGTGCATGTCTGCCCCAGGGACAGGTGGCCAAGGAGCTGCCGTCTCCTTAAGCCCAGAGGCTCAGGACAGGCATGCTCTCTGCCCAGACTTTTTCCTAAGAGAGGACCACGCGCCCTGCCCACCTCATCCACTCCTGTCTCCTTTGCTGGCCAGACTTCCTTCTCTGCACAGGGAGCTAGTGACACTTGTATTGTCCCTGGCCGCTGTGCCTGCCTGGGAAGGCTCTCCTGCTTAGCAACCTTTTCCAGACCAGAAGGCCAATGGCTCCTGCTCTTCTCACTGGGCAGCTTGCTGCACCTTTCACAGACATGCTCCTGGGGAGCGCCGTGAAAGACATGTCCCTTTCCTTAAGACTCTTTCCACAGGCGCAAGCTCGCTTCTCTCTCAGGCAGAGAGATGCACAGGCAAAGAAGATTTCGTTCCATGCGGGTTGATTACACCGTGCTGAGGAGACCAGCTCAGGCAACAGGAGAATCCCTCAGACCCGAATCTGGTTTCGCAAAGAATGCTATGCTTCCCCAGAGGGGATGCCAGGGCAAAGAGGATTTCGCTCTATGCCGTATGCTCCCATAGTGCTGCGAATACTAGGCTAAGGCAAGCAACAAAAGCAGCCCACAGAACAGACTCTGATTTCCCCGCGACTGCTATGCTTTCGCAGAGGTTTTCAGCTTGGCACGAACCGCAGTTCGCTGCTGTTTCCTCAGAGAGGCTTTGGGTGTTCACTCTGTCGCGGCAGGGAAGAAGAGAGGCGGGAGAGCTGGTGCCTCTTGGGACTTGCTTTCCCGGGCTTCAAGATCACGCCCGGTGTTCTCCTTGCTATGCTGAACTAAGCAGACACAGTCACAACCCTGCAGCAGCGTGCGTGTCTTAGCATGGCACTCTATGCCTCTTACCATCTCCTGGGGTAGGTAAGGCTTTGCCTTTTCTCTGGCGCTCAGGCAGACTCGGGGTCTAGGCCAGTGCCTTCACGACAGGAGAGAGGAGGCGACAGGATCACTGCACACAGCCCGTGCACTGGGACGGGCAACTGTGGGGGACAGTCTCGACTCTTTTCCCGGCACACGCCCTGCCACCCACATCGCTGCCACATCTTGGTGGAAGACGGCATCTGACTGCCCGATTCTCCATGGGTTTGTTTCTGCGCGTTCCGGGTAGAGCACCTGGTGGCAAGCCCAAGTGTGCCCTTGGGACAGGTGGCCAAGGAGATGATCTCCCCTTGGGACCAGAGGCACAGGACAGGCCTGCCTTCTGCCCAGACTCCTTCCTCAGAGTGGTTCACGCTCCTCTGCCCTAGTCGTCCCCTCATGTCTCCTTAGCAGCCGGGGTTCCATCGCTCCGCACATGGAGCAGGTGACACTTGTCTTGCCACCGGCCTGCTGTTAGTGCCTCGGCAGGCTATCCTGCTTCCCGAGCGTTTTTTGACCCCAAGGCCAACGGCTCCTTCTCTTCTCTGGGGGTGGCGTGCTGAGCCTTCCCCACTCTTGGCTTCTCTCTCTGGCAGAGGGTATGCTAGGGCAAAGGGTATTTCGCTCCATGCGAGTATCTTCCACCGAGCTCCGGAGACTAGCTCAGGCAAGCAGTAGCAGCATCCCCAAACCCAACTCTGATTTCCCAAGGAACGCAGTGCTTTCCCAGGGGAGATGCCCAGGCAATGAGGCTTTCGCTGTATGCGGGTTTCTCCCACCGTCAGACTGGGCTCAGGCAAGCAGCAGCAGCCCACAAAACATTTCTCAGCGAATGCTGTGCTTTCGCAGAGGCTTTGGCTTGGAGCGAACAGCACTTCGCTGCTGCTTCCTCAGCAAGCCTTCAGTTGCCTCAGGGAAGAAGAGCTGCGGAGAGCTGGTGCCTAATGGGCCTTGCTTTCCAGGGCTCCATGTTCGCGTCCTGGGATCACCCTGCCAGGCCGAACTAAGCAGACACAACCACAATGCTGCTATAGCGCGCGTAGCCTTGGATGGCACTCTATGCACACCACCATCTCCCAGTGTAGGCATCGCTTGGCCTTTTACTCTGGCGCTCAGGAGGACTCGCGGACTAGGCCAGTGCTTTCGCCACAGGCAAGGAAAGGTGACAGGATCCCAGCACACCGCCTGTGCACTTAATAGGGAGCTTTGGGGGACTGTCCCCACTCCTTCCCCTTAAACCCCGTGCCTCCTCCAAGCTTCCACATCCTGGAGGAAGACGGCATCTGACTCTCCGTTATTTCAGGGAGCTGTTTCTGCGAGTTCAGTGTAGGCGCCTGGTGGCTAGTGCATGTCTGCCCCAGGGACAGGTGGCCAAGGAGCTGCCGTCTCCTTAAGCCCAGAGGCTCAGGACAGGCATGCTCTCTGCCCAGACTCCTTCCTAAGAGAGGACCACGCGCCCTGCCCACCTCCTCCACTCCTGTCTCCTTTGCTGGCCAGACTTCCTTCTCTGCACAGGGAGCTAGTGACACTTGTATTGTCCCTGGCCGCTGTGCCTGCCTGGGAAGGCTCTCCTGCTTAGCAACCTTTTCCAGACCAGAAGGCCAATGGCTCCTGCTCTTCTCACTGGGCAGCTTGCTGCACCTTTCACAGACATGCTCCTGGGGAGCGCCGTGAAAGACATGTCCCTTTCCTTAAGACTCTTTCCACAGGCGCAAGCTCGCTTCTCTCTCAGGCAGAGAGATGCACAGGCAAAGAAGATTTCGTTCCATGCGGGTTTATTACACCGTGCTGAGGAGACCAGCTCAGGCAACAGGAGAATCCCTCAGACCCGAATCTGGTTTCGCAAAGAATGCTATGCTTCCCCAGAGGGGATGCCAGGGCAAAGAGGATTTCGCTCTATGCCGTATGCTCCCATAGTGCTGCGAATACTAGGCTAAGGCAAGCAACAAAAGCAGCCCACAGAACAGACTTCAATTTCCCCGCGACTGCTGTGCTTTCGCAGAGGTTTTCAGCTTGGCAGGAACCGCACTTCGCTGCTGTTTCCTCAGAGAGGCTTTGGGTGTTCACTCTGTCGCGGCAGGGAAGAAGAGAGGCGGGAGAGCTGGTGCCTCTTGGGACTTGCTTTCCCGGGCTTCAAGATCACGCCCGGGGTTCTCCTTCCTATGCCGAACTAAGCAGACACAGTCACAACCCTGCAGCAGCGTGCGTGTCTTAGCATGGCACTCTATGCCTCTTACCATCTCCTGGGTTAGGTAAGGCTTTGCCCTTTCTCTGGCGCTCAGGCAGACTCGGGGTCTAGGCCAGTGCCTTCACGACAGGAGAGAGGAGGCGACAGGATCTCTGCACACGGCCCGTGCACTGGGACGGGCAACTGTGGGGGACAGTCTCGACTCTTTTCCCGGCACACGCCCTGCCACCCACATCGCTGCCACATCTTGGTTGAAGACGGCATCTGACTGCCCGATTCTCCATGGGTTTGTTTCTGCGCGTTCCGGGTAGAGCACCTGGTGGCAAGCCCAAGTCTGCCCTTGGGACAGGTGGCCAAGGAGATGATCTGCCCTTGGGACCAGAGGCACAGGACAGGCCTGCCTTCTGCCCAGACTCCTTCCTCAGAGTGTTTCACGCTCCTCTGCCCTAGTCGTCCCCTCATGTCTCCTTAGCAGCCGGGGTTCCATCGCTCCGCACATGGAGCAGGTGACACTTGTCTTGCCACCGGCCTGCTGTTAGTGCCACGGCAGGCTATCCTGCTTAACGAGCGTTTCCTGACCCCAAGGCCAACGGCTCCTTCTCTTCTCCGGGGGCGGCGTGCTGAGCCTTCCCCACTCTTGGCTTCTCTCTCTGGCAGAAGGTATGCTAGGGCAAAGGGTATTTCGCTCCATGCGAGTATCTTCCACCGAGCTCCGGAGACTAGCTCAGGCAAGCAGTAGCAGCATCCCCAAACCCAACTCTGATTTCCCAAGGAACGCAGTGCTTTCCCAGGGGAGATGCCCAGGCAATGAGGCGTTCGCTGTATGCGGGTTTCTCCCACCGTCAGACTGGGCTCAGGCAAGCAGCAGCAGCCCACAGAACATTTCTCAGCGAATGCTGTGCTTTCTCAGAGGCTTTGGCTTGGAGCAAACAGCACTTCGCTGCTGCTTCCTCAGCAAGCCTTCAGTTGCCTCAGGGAAGAAGAGCTGCGGGAGAGCTGGTGCCAAATGGGCCTTGCTTTCCAGGGCTCCATGTTCGCGTCCTGGGATCACCCTGCCAGGCCGAACTAAGCAGACACAGCCACAATGCTGCTATAGCGCGCGTAGCCTTGGATGGCACTCTATGCACACCACCATCTCCCAGTGTAGGCATCGCTTGGCCTTTTACTCTGGCGCTCAGGAGGACTCAAGGACTAGGCCAGTGCTTTCGCCACAGGCAAGGAAAGGTGACAGGATCCCAGCACACCGCCCGTGCACTTAATAGGGAGCTTTGGGGGACTGTCCCCACTCCTTCCCTTAAACCCCGTGCCTCCTCCAAGCTTCCACATCCTGGAGGAAGACGGCATCTGACTCTCCGTTATTTCAGGGAACTGTTTCTGCGAGTTCAGTGTAGGCGCCTGGTGGCTAGTGCATGTCTGCCCCAGGGACAGGTGGCCAAGGAGCTGCCGTCTCCTTAAGCCCAGAGGCTCAGGACAGGCATGCTCTCTGCCCCGACTTTTTCCTAAGAGAGGACCACGCGCCCTGCCCACCTCATCCACTCCTGTCTCCTTTGCTGGCCAGACTTCCTTCTCTGCACAGGGAGCTAGTGACACTTGTATTGTCCCTGGCCGCTGTGCCTGCCTGGGAAGGCTCTCCTGCTTAGCAACCTTTTCCAGACCAGAAGGCCAATGGCTCCTGCTCTTCTCACTGGGCAGCTTGCTGCACCTTTCACAGACATGCTCCTGGGGAGCGCCGTGAAAGACATGTCCCTTTCCTTAAGACTCTTTCCACAGGCGCAAGCTCGCTTCTCTCTCAGGCAGAGAGATGCACAGGCAAAGAAGATTTCGTTCCATGCGGGTTGATTACACCGTGCTGAGGAGACCAGCTCAGGCAACAGGAGAATCCCTCAGACCCGAATCTGGTTTCGCAAAGAATGCTATGCTTCCCCAGAGGGGATGCCAGGGCAAAGAGGATTTCGCTCTATGCCGTATGCTCCCATAGTGCTGCGAATACTAGGCTAAGGCAAGCAACAAAAGCAGCCCACAGAACAGACTCTGATTTCCCCGCGACTGCTATGCTTTCGCAGAGGTTTTCAGCTTGGCACGAACCGCAGTTCGCTGCTGTTTCCTCAGAGAGGCTTTGGGTGTTCACTCTGTCGCGGCAGGGAAGAAGAGAGGCGGGAGAGCTGGTGCCTCTTGGGACTTGCTTTCCCGGGCTTCAAGATCACGCCCGGTGTTCTCCTTGCTATGCTGAACTAAGCAGACACAGTCACAACCCTGCAGCAGCGTGCGTGTCTTAGCATGGCACTCTATGCCTCTTACCATCTCCTGGGGTAGGTAAGGCTTTGCCTTTTCTCTGGCGCTCAGGCAGACTCGGGGTCTAGGCCAGTGCCTTCACGACAGGAGAGAGGAGGCGACAGGATCACTGCACACAGCCCGTGCACTGGGACGGGCAACTGTGGGGGACAGTCTCGACTCTTTTCCCGGCACACGCCCTGCCACCCACATCGCTGCCACATCTTGGTGGAAGACGGCATCTGACTGCCCGATTCTCCATGGGTTTGTTTCTGCGCGTTCCGGGTATAGCACCTGGTGGCAAGCCCAAGTCTGCCCTTGGGACAGGTGGCCAAGGAGATGATCTCCCCTTGGGACCAGAGGCACAGGACAGGCCTGCCTTCTGCCCAGACTCCTTCCTCAGAGTGGTTCACGCTCCTCTGCCCTAGTCGTCCCCTCATGTCTCCTTAGCAGCCGGGGTTCCATCGCTCCGCACATGGAGCAGGTGACACTTGTCTTGCCACCGGCCTGCTGTTAGTGCCTCGGCAGGCTATCCTGCTTCCCGAGCGTTTTTTGACCCCAAGGCCAACGGCTCCTTCTCTTCTCTGGGGGTGGCGTGCTGAGCCTTCCCCACTCTTGGCTTCTCTCTCTGGCAGAGGGTATGCTAGGGCAAAGGGTATTTCGCTCCATGCGAGTATCTTCCACCGAGCTCCGGAGACTAGCTCAGGCAAGCAGTAGCAGCATCCCCAAACCCAACTCTGATTTCCCAAGGAACGCAGTGCTTTCCCAGGGGAGATGCCCAGGCAATGAGGCTTTCGCTGTATGCGGGTTTCTCCCACCGTCAGACTGGGCTCAGGCAAGCAGCAGCAGCCCACAAAACATTTCTCAGCGAATGCTGTGCTTTCGCAGAGGCTTTGGCTTGGAGCAAACAGCACGTCGCTGCTGCTTCCTCAGCAAGCCTTCAGTTGCCTCAGGGAAGAAGAGCTGCGGGAGAGCTGGTGCCTAATGGGCCTTGCTTTCCAGGGCTCCATGTTCGCGTCCTGGGATCACCCTGCCAGGCCGAACTAAGCAGACACAGCCACAATGCTGCTATAGCGCGCGTAGCCTTGGATGGCACTCTATGCACACCACCATCTCCCAGTGTAGGCATCGCTTGGCCTTTTACTCTGGCGCTCAGGAGGACTCGCGGACTAGGCCAGTGCTTTCGCCACAGGCAAGGAAAGGTGACAGGATCCCAGCACACCGCCTGTGCACTTAATAGGGAGCTTTGGGGGACTGTCCCCACTCCTTCCCCTTAAACCCCGTGCCTCCTCCAAGCTTCCACATCCTGGAGGAAGACGGCATCTGACTCTCCGTTATTTCAGGGAGCTGTTTCTGCGAGTTCAGTGTAGGCGCCTGGTGGCTAGTGCATGTCTGCCCCAGGGACAGGTGGCCAAGGAGCTGCCGTCTCCTTAAGCCCAGAGGCTCAGGACAGGCATGCTCTCTGCCCAGACTCCTTCCTAAGAGAGGACCACGCGCCCTGCCCACCTCCTCCACTCCTGTCTCCTTTGCTGGCCAGACTTCCTTCTCTGCACAGGGAGCTAGTGACACTTGTATTGTCCCTGGCCGCTGTGCCTGCCTGGGAAGGCTCTCCTGCTTAGCAACCTTTTCCAGACCAGAAGGCCAATGGCTCCTGCTCTTCTCACTGGGCAGCTTGCTGCACCTTTCACAGACATGCTCCTGGGGAGCGCCGTGAAAGACATGTCCCTTTCCTTAAGACTCTTTCCACAGGCGCAAGCTCGCTTCTCTCTCAGGCAGAGAAATGCACAGGCAAAGAAGATTTCGTTCCATGCGGGTTTATTACACCGTGCTGAGGAGACCAGCTCAGGCAACAGGAGAATCCCTCAGACCCGAATCTGGTTTCGCAAAGAATGCTATGCTTTCCCAGAGGGGATGCCAGGGCAAAGAGGATTTCGCTCTATGCCGTATGCTCCCATAGTGCTGCGAATACTAGGCTAAGGCAAGCAACAAAAGCAGCCCACAGAACAGACTCTGATTTCCCCGCGACTGCTATGCTTTCGCAGAGGTTTTCAGCTTGGCACGAACCGCACTTCGCTGCTGTTTCCTCAGAGAGGCTTTGGGTGTTCACTCTGTCGCGGCAGGGAAGAAGAGAGGCGGGAGAGCTGGTGCCTCTTGGGACTTGCTTTCCCGGGCTTCAAGATCACGCCCGGGGTTCTCCTTGCTATGCCGAACTAAGCAGACACAGTCACAACCCTGCAGCAGCGTGCGTGTCTTAGCATGGCACTCTATGCCTCTTACCATCTCCTGGGGTAGGTAAGGCTTTGCCTTTTCTCTGGCGCTCAGGCAGACTCGGGGTCTAGGCCAGTGCCTTCACCACAGGAGAGAGGAGGCGACAGGATCTCTGCACACGGCCCGTGCCCTGTGACGGGCAACTGTGGGGGACAGTCTCGACTCTTTTCCCGGCACACGCCCTGCCACCCACATCGCTGCCACATCTTGGTGGAAGACGGCATCTGACTGCCCGATTCTCCATGGGTTTGTTTCTGCGCGTTCCGGGTAGAGCACCTGGTGGCAAGCCCAAGTCTGCCCTTGGGACAGGTGGCCAAGGAGATGATCTCCCCTTGGGACCAGAGGCACAGGACAGGCCTGCCTTCTGCCCAGACTCCTTCCTCAGAGTGGTTCACGCTCCTCTGCCCTCGTCGTCCCCTCATGTCTCCTTAGCAGCCGGGGTTCCATCGCTCCGCACATGGAGCAGGTGACATTTGTCTTGCCACCGGCCTGCTGTTAGTGCCACGGCAGGCTATCCTGCTTCCCGAGCGTTTCCTGACCCCAAGGCCAACGGCTCCTTCTCTTCTCCGGGGGCGGCGTGCTGAGCCTTCCCCACTCTTGGCTTCTCTCTCTGGCAGAGGGTATGCTAGGGCAAAGGGTATTTCGCTCCATGCGAGTATCTTCCACCGAGCTCCGGAGACTAGCTCAGGCAAGCAGTAGCAGCATCCCCAAACCCAACTCTGATTTCCCAAGGAACGCAGTGCTTTCCCAGGGGAGATGCCCAGGCAATGAGGCTTTCGCTGTATGCGGGTTTCTCCCACCGTCAGACTGGGCTCAGGCAAGCAGCAGCAGCCCACAAAACATTTCTCAGCGAATGCTGTGCTTTCGCAGAGGCTTTGGCTTGGAGCGAACAGCACTTCGCTGCTGCTTCCTCAGCAAGCCTTCAGTTGCCTCAGGGAAGAAGAGCTGCGGGAGAGCTGGTGCCTAATGGGCCTTGCTTTCCAGGGCTCCATGTTCGCGTCCTGGGATCACCCTGCCAGGCCGAACTAAGCAGACACAGCCTCAATGCTGCTATAGCGCGCGTAGCCTTGGATGGCACTCTATGCACACCACCATCTCCCAGTGTAGGCATCGCTTGGCCTTTTACTCTGGCGCTCAGGAGGACTCGCGGACTAGGCCAGTGCTTTCGCCACAGGCAAGGAAAGGTGACAGGATCCCAGCACACCGCCCGTGCACTTAATAGGGAGCTTTGGGGGACTGTCCCCACTCCTTCCCCTTAAACCCCGTGCCTCCTCCAAGCTTCCACATCTTGGAGGAAGACGGCATCTGACTCTCCGTTATTTCAGGGAGCTGTTTCTTCGAGTTCAGTGTAGGCGCCTGGTGGCTAGTGCATGTCTGCCCCAGGGACAGGTGGCCAAGGAGCTGCCGTCTCCTTAAGCCCAGAGGCTCAGGACAGGCATGCTCTCTGCCCAGACTCCTTCCTAAGAGAGGACCACGCGCCCTGCCCACCTCATCCACTCCTGTCTCCTTTGCTGGCCAGACTTCCTTCTCTGCACAGGGAGCTAGTGACACTTGTATTGTCCCTGGCCGCTGTGCCTGCCTGGGAAGGCTCTCCTGCTTAGCAACCTTTTCCAGACCAGAAGGCCAATGGCTCCTGCTCTTCTCACTGGGCAGCTTGCTGCACCTTTCACAGACATGCTCCTGGGGAGCGCCGTGAAAGACATGTCCCTTTCCTTAAGACTCTTTCCACAGGCGCAAGCTCGCTTCTCTCTCAGGCAGAGAGATGCACAGGCAAAGAAGATTTCGTTCCATGCGGGTTGATTACACCGTGCTGAGGAGACCAGCTCAGGCAACAGGAGAATCCCTCAGACCCGAATCTGGTTTCGCAAAGAATGCTATGCTTCCCCAGAGGGGATGCCAGGGCAAAGAGGATTTCGCTCTATGCCGTATGCTCCCATAGTGCTGCGAATACTAGGCTAAGGCAAGCAACAAAAGCAGCCCACAGAACAGACTCTGATTTCCCCGCGACTGCTATGCTTTCGCAGAGGTTTTCAGCTTGGCAGGAACCGCACTTCGCTGCTGTTTCCTCAGAGAGGCTTTGGGTGTTCACTCTGTCGCGGCAGGGAAGAAGAGAGGCGGGAGAGCTGGTGCCTCTTGGGACTTGCTTTCCCGGGCTTCAAGATCACGCCCGGGGTTCTCCTTGCTATGCCGAACTAAGCAGACACAGTCACAACCCTGCAGCAGCGTGCGTGTCTTAGCATGGCACTCTATGCCTCTTACCATCTCCTGGGTTAGGTAAGGCTTTGCCCTTTCTCTGGCGCTCAGGCAGACTCGGGGTCTAGGCCAGTGCCTTCACGACAGGAGAGAGGAGGCGACAGGATCTCTGCACACGGCCCGTGCACTGGGACGGGCAACTGTGGGGGACAGTCTCGACTCTTTTCCCGGCACACGCCCTGCCACCCACATCGCTGCCACATCTCGGTGGAAGACGGCATCTGACTGCCCGATTCTCCATGAGTTTGTTTCTGCGCGTTCCGGGTAGAGCACCTGGTGGCAAGCCCAAGTCTGCCCTTGGGACAGGTGGCCAAGGAGATGATCTCCCCTTGGGACCAGAGGCACAGGACAGGCCTGCCTTCTGCCCAGACTCCTTCCTCAGAGTGTTTCACGCTCCTCTGCCCTAGTCGTCCCCTCATGTCTCCTTAGCAGCCGGGGTTCCATCGCTCCGCACATGGAGCAGGTGACACTTGTCTTGCCACCGGCCTGCTGTTAGTGCCACGGCAGGCTATCCTGCTTAACGAGCGTTTCCTGACCCCAAGGCCAACGGCTCCTTCTCTTCTCCGGGGGCGGCGTGCTGAGCCTTCCCCACTCTTGGCTTCTCTCTCTGGCAGAGGGTATGCTAGGGCAAAGGGTATTTCGCTCCATGCGAGTATCTTCCACCGAGCTCCGGAGACTAGCTCAGGCAAGCAGTAGCAGCATCCCCAAACCCAACTCTGATTTCCCAAGGAACGCAGTGCTTTCCCAGGGGAGATGCCCAGGCAATGAGGCTTTCGCTGTTTGCGGGTTTCTCCCACCGTCAGACTGGGCTCAGGCAAGCAGCAGCAGCCCACAGAACATTTCTCAGCGAATGCTGTGCTTTCGCAGAGGCTTTGGCTTGGAGCAAACAGCACTTCGCTGCTGCTTCCTCAGCAAGCCTTCAGTTGCCTCAGGGAAGAAGAGCTGCGGGAGAGCTGGTGCCTAATGGGCCTTGCTTTCCAGGGCTCCATGTTCGCGTCCTGGGATCACCCTGCCAGGCCGAACTAAGCAGACACAGCCACAATGCTGCTATAGCGCGCTTAGCCTTGGATGGCACTCTATGCACACCACCATCTCCCAGTGTAGGCATCGCTTGGCCTTTTACTCTGGCGCTCAGGAGGACTCAAGGACTAGGCCAGTGCTTTCGCCACAGGCAAGGAAAGGTGACAGGATCCGAACACACCGCCCGTGCACTTAATAGGGAGCTTTGGGGGACTGTCCCCACTCCTTCCCCTTAAACCCCGTGCCTCCTCCAAGCTTCCACATCCTGGAGGAAGACGGCATCTGACTCTCCGTTATTTCAGGGAGCTGTTTCTGCGAGTTCAGTGTAGGCGCCTGGTGGCTAGTGCATGTCTGCCCCAGGGACAGGTGGCCAAGGAGCTGCCGTCTCCTTAAGCCCAGAGGCTCAGGACAGGCATGCTCTCTGCCCAGACTCCTTCCTAAGAGAGGACCACGCGCCCTGCCCACCTCATCCACTCCTGTCTCCTTTGCTGGCCAGACTTCCTTCTCTGCACAGGGAGCTAGTGACACTTGTATTGTCCCTGGCCGCTGTGCCTGCCTGGGAAGGCTCTCCTGCTTAGCAACCTTTTCCAGACCAGAAGGCCAATGGCTCCTGCTCTTCTCACTGGGCAGCTTGCTGCACCTTTCACAGACATGCTCCTGGGGAGCGCCGTGAAAGACATGTCCCTTTCCTTAAGACTCTTTCCACAGGCGCAAGCTCGCTTCTCTCTCAGGCAGAGAGATGCACAGGCAAAGAAGATTTCGTTCCATGCGGGTTGATTACACCGTGCTGAGGAGACCAGCTCAGGCAACAGGAGAATCCCTCAGACCCGAATCTGGTTTCGCAAAGAATGCTATGCTTTCCCAGAGGGGATGCCAGGGCAAAGAGGATTTCGCTCTATGCCGTATGCTCCCATAGTGCTGCGAATACTAGGCTAAGGCAAGCAACAAAAGCAGCCCACAGAACAGACTCTGATTTCCCCGCGACTGCTGTGCTTTCGCAGAGGTTTTCAGCTTGGCAGGAACCGCACTTCGCTGCTGTTTCCTCAGAGAGGCTTTGGGTGTTCACTCTGTCGCGGCAGGGAAGAAGAGAGGCGGGAGAGCTGGTGCCTCTTGGGACTTGCTTTCCCGGGCTTCAAGATCACGCCCGGGGTTCTCCTTGCTATGCCGAACTAAGCAGACACAGTCACAACCCTGCAGAAGCGTGCGTGTCTTAGCATGGCACTCTATGCCTCTTACCATCCTCTGGGTTAGGTAAGGCTTTGCCTTTTCTCTGGCGCTCAGGCAGACTCGGGGTCTAGGCCAGTGCCTTCACGACAGGAGAGAGGAGGCGACAGGATCTCTGCACACGGCCCGTGCACTGGGACGGGCAACTGTGGGGGACAGTCTCGACTCTTTTCCCGGCACACGCCCTGCCACCCACATCGCTGCCACATCTTGGTGGAAGACGGCATCTGACTGCCCGATTCTCCATGGGTTTGTTTCTGCGCGTTCCGGGTAGAGCACCTGGTGGCAAGCCCAAGTCTGCCCTTGGGACAGGTGGCCAAGGAGATGATCTCCCCTTGGGACCAGAGGCACAGGACAGGCCTGCCTTCTGCCCAGACTCCTTCCTCAGAGTGTTTCACGCTCCTCTGCCCTAGTCGTCCCCTCATGTCTCCTTAGCAGCCGGGGTTCCATCGCTCCGCACATGGAGCAGGTGACACTTGTCTTGCCACCGGCCTGCTGTTAGTGCCACGGCAGGCTATCCTGCTTCCCGAGCGTTTCCTGACCCCAAGGCCAACGGCTCCTTCTCTTCTCCGGGGGCGGCGTGCTGAGCCTTCCCCACTCTTGGCTTCTCTCTCTGGCAGAGGGTATGCTAGGGCAAAGGGTATTTCGCTCCATGCGAGTATCTTCCACCGAGCTCCGGAGACTAGCTCAGGCAAGCAGTAGCAGCATCCCCAAACCCAACTCTGATTTCCCAAGGAACGCAGTGCTTTCCCAGGGGAGATGCCCAGGCAATGAGGCTTTCGCTGTATGCGGGTTTCTCCCACCGTCAGACTGGGCTCAGGCAAGCAGCAGCAGCCCACAGAACATTTCTCAGCGAATGCTGTGCTTTCGCAGAGGCTTTGGCTTGGAGCGAACAGCACTTCGCTGCTGCTTCCTCAGCAAGCCTTCAGTTGCCTCAGGGAAGAAGAGCTGCGGGAGAGCTGGTGCCTAATGGGCCTTGCTTTCCAGGGCTCCATGTTCGCGTCCTGGGATCACCCTGCCAGGCCGAACTAAGCAGACACAGCCACAATGCTGCTATAGCGCGCGTAGCCTTGGATGGCACTCTATGCACACCACCATCTCCCAGTGTAGGCATCGCTTGGCCTTTTACTCTGGCGCTTAGGAGGACTCGCGGACTAGGCCAGTGCTTTCGCCACAGGCAAGGAAAGGTGACAGGATCCCAGCACACCGCCTGTGCACTTAATAGGGAGCTTTGGGGGACTGTCCCCACTCCTTCCCCTTAAACCCCGTGCCTCCTCCAAGCTTCCACATCCTGGAGGAAGACGGCATCTGACTCTCCGTTATTTCAGGGAGCTGTTTCTTCGAGTTCAGTGTAGGCGCCTGGTGGCTAGTGCATGTCTGCCCCAGGGACAGGTGGCCAAGGAGCTGCCGTCTCCTTAAGCCCAGAGGCTCAGGACAGGCATGCTCTCTGCCCAGACTCCTTCCTAAGAGAGGACCACGCGCCCTGCCCACCTCATCCACTCCTGTCTCCTTTGCTGGCCAGACTTCCTTCTCTGCACAGTGAGCTAGTGACACTTGTATTGTCCCTGGCCGCTGTGCCTGCCTGGGAAGGCTCTCCTGCTTAGCAACCTTTTCCAGACCAGAAGGCCAATGGCTCCTGCTCTTCTCACTGGGCAGCTTGCTGCACCTTTCACAGACATGCTCCTGGGGAGCGCCGTGAAAGACATGTCCCTTTCCTTAAGACTCTTTCCACAGGCGCAAGCTCGCTTCTCTCTCAGGCAGAGAGATGCACAGGCAAAGAAGATTTCGTTCCATGCGGGTTTATTACACCGTGCTGAGGAGACCAGCTCAGGCAACAGGAGAATCCCTCAGACCCGAATCTGGTTTCGCAAAGAATGCTATGCTTCCCCAGAGGGGATGCCAGGGCAAAGAGGATTTCGCTCTATGCCGTATGCTCCCATAGTGCTGCGAATACTAGGCTAAGGCAAGCAACAAAAGCAGCCCACAGAACAGACTCTGATTTCCGCGCGACTGCTATGCTTTCGCAGAGGTTTTCAGCTTGGCACGAACCGCAGTTCGCTGCTGTTTCCTCTGAGAGGCTTTGGGTGTTCACTCTGTCGCGGCAGGGAAGAAGAGAGGCGGGAGAGCTGGTGCCTCTTGGGACTTGCTTTCCCGGGCTTCAAGATCACGCCCGGGGTTCTCCTTGCTATGCCGAACTAAGCAGACACAGTCACAACCCTGCAGCAGCGTGCGTGTCTTAGCATGGCACTCTATGCCTCTTACCATCTCCTGGGGTAGGTAAGGCTTTGCCTTTTCTCTGGCGCTCAGGCAGACTCGGGGTCTAGGCCAGTGCCTTCACGACAGGAGAGAGGAGGCGACAGGATCACTGCACACAGCCCGTGCACTGGGACGGGCAACTGTGGGGGACAGTCTCGACTCTTTTCCCGGCACACGCCCTGCCACCCACATCGCTTCCACATCTTGGTGGAAGACGGCATCTGACTGCCCGATTCTCCATGGGTTTGTTTCTGCGCGTTCCGGGTAGAGCACCTGGTGGCAAGCCCAAGTCTGCCCTTGGGACAGGTGGCCAAGGAGATGATCTCCCCTTGGGACCAGAGGCACAGGACAGGCCTGCCTTCTGCCCAGACTCCTTCCTCAGATGGTTCACGCTCCTCTGCCCTAGTCGTCCCCTCATGTCTCCTTAGCAGCCGGGGTTCCATTGCTCCGCACATGGAGCAGGTGACACTTGTCTTGCCACCGGCCTGCTGTTAGTGCCTCGGCAGGCTATCCTGCTTCCCGAGCGTTTTTTGACCCCAAGGCCAACGGCTCCTTCTCTTCTCCGGGGGCGGCGTGCTGAGCCTTCCCCACTCTTGGCTTCTCTCTCTGGCAGAGGGTATGCTAGGGCAAAGGGTATTTCGCTCCATGCGAGTATCTTCCACCGAGCTCCGGAGACTAGCTCAGGCAAGCAGTAGCAGCATCCCCAAACCCAACTCTGATTTCCCAAGGAACGCAGTGCTTTCCCAGGGGAGATGCCCAGGCAATGAGGCTTTCGCTGTATGCGGGTTTCTCCCACCGTCAGACTGGGCTCAGGCAAGCAGCAGCAGCCCACAAAACATTTCTCAGCGAATGCTGTGCTTTCGCAGAGGCTTTGGCTTGGAGCGAACAGCACTTCGCTGCTGCTTCCTCAGCAAGCCTTCAGTTGCCTCAGGGAAGAAGAGCTGCGGGAGAGCTGGTGCCTAATGGGCCTTGCTTTCCAGGGCTCCATGTTCACGTCCTGGGATCACCCTGCCAGGCCGAACTAAGCAGACACAGCCACAATGCTGCTATAGCGCCCGTAGCCTTGGATGGCACTCTATGCACACCACCATCTCCCAGTGTAGGCATCGCTTGGCCTTTTACTCTGGCGCTCAGGAGGACTCGCGGACTAGGCCAGTGCTTTCGCCACAGGCAAGGAAAGGTGACAGGATCCCAGCACACCGCCTGTGCACTTAATAGGGAGCTTTGGGGGACTGTCCCCACTCCTTCCCCTTAAACCCCGTGCCTCCTCCAAGCTTCCACATCCTGGAGGAAGACGGCATCTGACTCTCCGTTATTTCAGGGAGCTGTTTCTTCGAGTTCACTGTAGGCGCCTGGTGGCTAGTGCATGTCTGCCCCAGGGACAGGTGGCCAAGGAGCTGCCGTCTCCTTAAGCCCAGAGGCTCAGGACAGGCATGCTCTCTGCCCAGACTCCTTCCTAAGAGAGGACCACGCGCCCTGCCCACCTCATCCACTCCTGTCTCCTTTGCTGGCCAGACTTCCTTCTCTGCACAGGGAGCTAGTGACACTTGTATTGTCCCTGGCCGCTGTGCCTGCCTGGGAAGGCTCTCCTGCTTAGCAACCTTTTCCAGACCAGAAGGCCAATGGCTCCTGCTCTTCTCACTGGGCAGCTTGCTGCACCTTTCACAGACATGCTCCTGGGGAGCGCCGTGAAAGACATGTCCCTTTCCTTAAGACTCTTTCCACAGGCGCAAGCTCGCTTCTCTCTCAGGCAGAGAGATGCACAGGCAAAGAAGATTTCGTTCCATGCGGGTTGATTACACCGTGCTGAGGAGACCAGCTCAGGCAACAGGAGAATCCCTCAGACCCGAATCTGGTTTCGCAAAGAATGCTATGCTTCCCCAGAGGGGATGCCAAGGCAAAGAGGATTTCGCTCTATGCCGTATGCTCCCATAGTGCTGCGAATACTAGGCTAAGGCAAGCAACAAAAGCAGCCCACAGAACAGACTCTGATTTCCCCGCGACTGCTGTGCTTTCGCAGAGGTTTTCAGCTTGGCAGGAACCGCACTTCGCTGCTGTTTCCTCAGAGAGGCTTTGGGTGTTCACTCTGTCGCGGCAGGGAAGAAGAGAGGCGGGAGAGCTGGTGCCTCTTGGGACTTGCTTTCCCGGGCTTCAAGATCACGCCCGGGGTTCTCCTTGCTATGCCGAACTAAGCAGACACAGTCACAACCCTGCAGAAGCGTGCGTGTCTTAGCATGGCACTCTATGCCTCTTACCATCCTCTGGGTTAGGTAAGGCTTTGCCTTTTCTCTGGCGCTCAGGCAGACTCGGGGTCTAGGCCAGTGCCTTCACGACAGGAGAGAGGAGGCGACAGGATCTCTGCACACGGCCCGTGCACTGGGACGGGCAACTGTGGGGGACAGTCTCGACTCTTTTCCCGGCACACGCCCTGCCACCCACATCGCTGCCACATCTTGGTGGAAGACGGCATCTGACTGCCCGATTCTCCATGGGTTTGTTTCTGCGCGTTCCGGGTATAGCACCTGGTGGCAAGCCCAAGTCTGCCCTTGGGACAGGTGGCCAAGGAGATGATCTCCCCTTGGGACCAGAGGCACAGGACAGGCCTGCCTTCTGCCCAGACTCCTTCCTCAGATGGTTCACGCTCCTCTGCCCTAGTCGTCCCCTCATGTCTCCTTAGCAGCCGGGGTTCCATCGCTCCGCACATGGAGCAGGTGACACTTGTCTTGCCACCGGCCTGCTGTAAGTGCCACGGCAGGCTATCCTGCTTCCCGAGCGTTTTTTGACCCCAAGGCCAACGGCTCCTTCTCTTCTCCGGGGGCGGCGTGCTGAGCCTTCCCCACTCTTGGCTTCTCTCTCTGGCAGAGGGTATGCTAGGGCAAAGGGTATTTCGCTCCATGCGAGTATCTTCCACCGAGCTCCGGAGACTAGCTCAGGCAAGCAGTAGCAGCATCCCCAAACCCAACTCTGATTTCCCAAGGAACGCAGTGCTTTCCCAGGGGAGATGCCCAGGCAATGAGGCTTTCGCTGTATGCGGCTTTCTCCCACCGTCAGAGTGGGCTCAGGCAAGCAGCAGCAGCCCACAAAACATTTCTCAGCGAATGCTCTGCTTTCGCAGAGGCTTTGGCTTGGAGCGAAGAGAACTTCGCTGCTGCTTCCTCAGCAAGCCTTCAGTTGCCTCAGGGAAGAAGAGCTGCGGGAGAGCTGGTGCCTAATGGGCCTTGCTTTCCAGGGCTCCATGTTCACGTCCTGGGATCACCCTGCCAGGCCGAACTAAGCAGACACAGCCACAATGCTGCTATAGCGCGCGTAGCCTTGGATGGCACTCTATGCACACCACCATCTCCCAGTGTAGGCATCGCTTGGCCTTTTACTCTGGCGCTCAGGAGGACTCGCGGACTAGGCCAGTGCTTTCGCCACAGGCAAGGAAAGGTGACAGGATCCCAGCACACCGCCTGTGCACTTAATAGGGAGCTTTGGGGGACTGTCCCCACTCCTTCCCCTTAAACCCCGTGCCTCCTCCAAGCTTCCACATCCTGGAGGAAGACGGCATCTGACTCTCCGTTATTTCAGGGAGCTGTTTCTGCGAGTTCAGTGTAGGCGCCCGGTGGCTAGTGCATGTCTGCCCCAGGGACAGGTGGCCAAGGAGCTGCCGTCTCCTTAAGCCCAGAGGCTCAGGACAGGCATGCTCTCTGCCCAGACTCCTTCCTAAGAGAGGACCATGCGCCCTGCCCACCTCCTCCACTCCTGTCTCCTTTGCTGGCCAGACTTCCTTCTCTGCACAGGGAGCTAGTGACACTTGTATTGTCCCTGGCCGCTGTGCCTGCCTGGGAAGGCTCTCCTGCTTAGCAACCTTTTCCAGACCAGAAGGCCAATGGCTCCTGCTCTTCTCACTGGGCAGCTTGCTGCACCTTTCACAGACATGCTCCTGGGGAGCGCCGTGAAAGACATGTCCCTTTCCTTAAGACTCTTTCCACAGGCGCAAGCTCGCTTCTCTCTCAGGCAGAGAGATGCACAGGCAAAGAAGATTTCGTTCCATGCGGGTTTATTACACCGTGCTGAGGAGACCAGCTCAGGCAACAGGAGAATCCCTCAGACCCGAATCTGGTTTCGCAAAGAATGCTATGCTTTCCCAGAGGGGATGCCAGGGCAAAGAGGATTTCGCTCTATGCCGTATGCTCCCATAGTGCTGCGAATACTAGGCTAAGGCAAGCAACAAAAGCAGCCCACAGAACAGACTTCGATTTCCCCGCGACTGCTGTGCTTTCGCAGAGGTTTTCAGCTTGGCAGGAACCGCACTTCGCTGCTGTTTCCTCAGAGAGGCTTTGGGTGTTCACTCTGTCGCGGCAGGGAAGAAGAGAGGCGGGAGAGCTGGTGCCTCTTGGGACTTGCTTTCCCGGGCTTCAAGATCATGCCCGGGGTTCTCCTTGCTATGCCGAACTAAGCAGACACAGTCACAACCCTGCAGCAGCGTGCGTGTCTTAGCATGGCACTCTATGCCTCTTACCATCTCCTGGATTAGGTAAGGCTTTGCCCTTTCTCTGGCGCTCAGGCAGACTCGGGGTCTAGGCCAGTGCCTTCACGACAGGAGAGAGGAGGCGACAGGATCTCTGCACACGGCCCGTGCACTGGGACGGGCAACTGTGGGGGACAGTCTCGACTCTTTTCCCGGCACACGCCCTGCCACCCACATCGCTGCCACATCTTGGTGGAAGACGGCATCTGACTGCCCGATTCTCCATGGGTTTGTTTCTGCGCGTTCCGGGTAGAGCACCTGGTGGCAAGCCCAAGTCTGCCCTTGGGACAGGTGGCCAAGGAGATGATCTCCCCTTGGGACCAGAGGCACAGGACAGGCCTGCCTTCTGCCCAGACTCCTTCCTCAGAGTGTTTCACGCTCCTCTGCCCTAGTCGTCCCCTCATGTCTCCTTAGCAGCCGGGGTTCCATCGCTCCGCACATGGAGCAGGTGACACTTGTCTTGCCACCGGCCTGCTGTTAGTGCCACGGCAGGCTATCCTGCTTAACGAGCGTTTCCTGACCCCAAGGCCAACGGCTCCTTCTCTTCTCCGGGGGCGGCGTGCTGAGCCTTCCCCACTCTTGGCTTCTCTCTCTGGCAGAGGGTATGCTAGGGCAAAGGGTATTTCGCTCCATGCGAGTATCTTCCACCGAGCTCCGGAGACTAGCTCAGGCAAGCAGTAGCAGCATCCCCAAACCCAACTCTGATTTCCCAAGGAACGCAGTGCTTTCCCAGGGGAGATGCCCAGGCAATGAGGCTTTCGCTGTATGCGGGTTTCTCCCACCGTCAGACTGGGCTCAGGCAAGCAGCAGCAGCCCACAGAACATTTCTCAGCGAATGCTGTGCTTTCGCAGAGGCTTTGGCTTGGAGCAAACAGCACTTCGCTGCTGCTTCCTCAGCAAGTCTTCAGTTGCCTCAGGGAAGAAGAGCTGCGGGAGAGCTGGTGCCTAATGGGCCTTGCTTTCCAGGGCTCCATGTTCGCGTCCTGGGATCACCCTGCCATGCCGAACTAAGCAGACACAGCCACAATGCTGCTATAGCGCGCGTAGCCTTGGATGGCACTCTATGCACACCACCATCTCCCAGTGTAGGCATCGCTTGGCCTTTTACTCTGGCGCTCAGGAGGACTCGCGGACTAGGCCAGTGCTTTCGCCACAGGCAAGGAAAGGTGACAGGATCCCAGCACACCGCCCGTGCACTTAATAGGGAGCTTTGGGGGACTGTCCCCACTCCTTCCCCTTAAACCCCGTGCCTCCTCCAAGCTTCCACATCCTGGAGGAAGACGGCATCTGACTCTCCGTTATTTCAGGGAGCTGTTTCTGCGAGTTCAGTGTAGGCGCCTGGTGGCTAGTGCATGTCTGCCCCAGGGACAGGTGGCCAAGGAGCTGCCGTCTCCTTAAGCCCAGAGGCTCAGGACAGGCATGCTCTCTGCCCAGACTCCTTCCTAAGAGAGGACCACGCGCCCTGCCCACCTCATCCACTCCTGTCTCCTTTGCTGGCCAGACTTCCTTCTCTGCACAGGGAGCTAGTGACACTTGTATTGTCCCTGGCCGCTGTGCCTGCCTGGGAAGGCTCTCCTGCTTAGCAACCTTTTCCAGACCAGAAGGCCAATGGCTCCTGCTCTTCTCACTGGGCAGCTTGCTGCACCTTTCACAGACATGCTCCTGGGGAGCGCCGTGAAAGACATGTCCCTTTCCTTAAGACTCTTTCCACAGGCGCAAGCTCGCTTCTCTCTCAGGCAGAGAGATGCACAGGCAAAGAAGATTTCGTTCCATGCGGGTTTATTACACCGTGCTGAGGAGACCAGCTCAGGCAACAGGAGAATCCCTCAGACCCGAATCTGGTTTCGCAAAGAATGCTATGCTTCCCCAGAGGGGATGCCAGGGCAAAGAGGATTTCGCTCTATGCCGTATGCTCCCATAGTGCTGCGAATACTAGGCTAAGGCAAGCAACAAAAGCAGCCCACAGAACAGACTCTGATTTCCCCGCGACTGCTGTGCTTTCGCAGAGGTTTTCAGCTTGGCACGAACCGCAGTTCGCTGCTGTTTCCTCAGAGAGGCTTTGGGTGTTCACTCTGTCGCGGCAGGGAAGAAGAGAGGCGGGAGAGCTGGTGCCTCTTGGGACTTGCTTTCCCGGGCTTCAAGATCACGCCCGGGGTTCTCCTTGCTATGCCGAACTAAGCAGACACAGTCACAACCCTGCAGCAGCGTGCGTGTCTTAGCATGGCACTCTATGCCTCTTACCATCTCCTGGGGTAGGTAAGGCTTTGCCTTTTCTCTGGCGCTCAGGCAGACTCGGGGTCTAGGCCAGTGCCTTCACGACAGGAGAGAGGAGGCGACAGGATCACTGCACACAGCCCGTGCACTGGGACGGGCAACTGTGGGGGACAGTCTCGACTCTTTTCCCGGCACACGCCCTGCCACCCACATCGCTGCCACATCTTGGTGGAAGACGGCATCTGACTGCCCGATTCTCCATGGGTTTGTTTCTGCGCGTTCCGGGTAGAGCACCTAGTGGCAAGCCCAAGTCTGCCCTTGGGACAGGTGGCCAAGGAGATGATCTCCCCTTGGGACCAGAGGCACAGGACAGGCCTGCCTTCTGCCCAGACTCCTTCCTCAGAGTGGTTCACGCTCCTCTGCCCTAGTCGTCCCCTCATGTCTCCTTAGCAGCCGGGGTTCCATCGCTCCGCACATGGAGCAGGTGACACTTGTCTTGCCACCGGCCTGCTGTTAGTGCCTCGGCAGGCTATCCTGCTTCCCGAGCGTTTTATGACCCCAAGGCCAACGGCTCCTTCTCTTCTCCGGGGGCGGCGTGCTGAGCCTTCCCCACTCTTGGCTTCTCTCTCTGGCAGAGGGTATGCTAGGGCAAAGGGTATTTCGCTCCATGCGAGTATCTTCCACCGAGCTCCGGAGACTAGCTCAGGCAAGCAGTAGCAGCATCCCCAAACCCAACTCTGATTTCCCAAGGAACGCAGTGCTTTCCCAGGGGAGATGCCCAGGCAATGAGGCTTTCGCTGTATGCGGGTTTCTCCCACCGTCAGACTGGGCTCAGGCAAGCAGCAGCAGCCCACAGAACATTTCTCAGCGAATGCTGTGCTTTCGCAGAGGCTTTGGCTTGGAGCGAACAGCACTTCGCTGCTGCTTCCTCAGCAAGCCTTCAGTTGCCTCAGGGAAGAAGAGCTGCGGGAGAGCTGGTGCCTAATGGGCCTTGCTTTCCAGGGCTCCATGTTCGCGTCCTGGGATCACCCTGCCAGGCCGAACTAAGCAGACACAGCCACAATGCTGCTATAGCGCGCGTAGCCTTGGATGGCACTCTATGCACACCACCATCTCCCAGTGTAGGCATCGCTTGGCCTTTTACTCTGGCGCTCAGGAGGACTCGCGGACTAGGCCAGTGCTTTCGCCACAGGCAAGGAAAGGTGACAGGATCCCAGCACACCGCCCGTGCACTTAATAGGGAGCTTTGGGGGACTGTCCCCACTCCTTCCCCTTAAACCCCGTGCCTCCTCCAAGCTTCCACATCCTGGAGGAAGACGGCATCTGACTCTCCGTTATTTCAGGGAGCTGTTTCTTCGAGTTCACTGTAGGCGCCTGGTGGCTAGTGCATGTCTGCCCCAGGGACAGATGGCCAAGGAGCTGCCGTCTCCTTAAGCCCAGAGGCTCAGGACAGGCATGCTCTCTGCCCAGACTCCTTCCTAAGAGAGGACCACGCGCCCTGCCCACCTCATCCACTCCTGTCTCCTTTGCTGGCCAGACTTCCTTCTCTGCACAGGGAGCTAGTGACACTTGTATTGTCCCTGGCCGCTGTGCCTGCCTGGGAAGGCTCTCCTGCTTAGCAACCTTTTCCAGACCAGAAGGCCAATGGCTCCTGCTCTTCTCACTGGGCAGCTTGCTGCACCTTTCACAGACATGCTCCTGGGGAGCGCCGTGAAAGACATGTCCCTTTCCTTAAGACTCTTTCCACAGGCGCAAGCTCGCTTCTCTCTCAGGCAGAGAGATGCACAGGCAAAGAAGATTTCGTTCCATGCGGGTTGATTACACCGTGCTGAGGAGACCAGCTCAGGCAACAGGAGAATCCCTCAGACCCGAATCTGGTTTCGCAAAGAATGCTATGCTTCCCCAGAGGGGATGCCAAGGCAAAGAGGATTTCGCTCTATGCCGTATGCTCCCATAGTGCTGCGAATACTAGGCTAAGGCAAGCAACAAAAGCAGCCCACAGAACAGACTCTGATTTCCCCGCGACTGCTGTGCTTTCGCAGAGGTTTTCAGCTTGGCAGGAACCGCACTTCGCTGCTGTTTCCTCAGAGAGGCTTTGGGTGTTCACTCTGTCGCGGCAGGGAAGAAGAGAGGCGGGAGAGCTGGTGCCTCTTGGGACTTGCTTTCCCGGGCTTCAAGATCACGCCCGGGGTTCTCCTTGCTATGCCGAACTAAGCAGACACAGTCACAACCCTGCAGAAGCGTGCGTGTCTTAGCATGGCACTCTATGCCTCTTACCATCCTCTGGGTTAGGTAAGGCTTTGCCTTTTCTCTGGCGCTCAGGCAGACTCGGGGTCTAGGCCAGTGCCTTCACGACAGGAGAGAGGAGGCGACAGGATCTCTGCACACGGCCCGTGCACTGGGACGGGCAACTGTGGGGGACAGTCTCGACTCTTTTCCCGGCACACGCCCTGCCACCCACATCGCTGCCACATCTTGGTGGAAGACGGCATCTGACTGCCCGATTCTCCATGGGTTTGTTTCTGCGCGTTCCGGGTATAGCACCTGGTGGCAAGCCCAAGTCTGCCCTTGGGACAGGTGGCCAAGGAGATGATCTCCCCTTGGGACCAGAGGCACAGGACAGGCCTGCCTTCTGCCCAGACTCCTTCCTCAGATGGTTCACGCTCCTCTGCCCTAGTCGTCCCCTCATGTCTCCTTAGGATCCGGGGTTCCATCGCTCCGCACATGGAGCAGGTGACACTTGTCTTGCCACCGGCCTGCTGTTAGTGCCTCGGCAGGCTATCCTGCTTCCCGAGCGTTTTTGGACCCCAAGGCCAACGGCTCCTTCTCTTCTCCGGGGGCGGCGTGCTGAGCCTTCCCCACTCTTGGCTTCTCTCTCTGGCAGAGGGTATGCTAGGGCAAAGGGTATTTCGCTCCATGCGAGTATCTTCCACCGAGCTCCGGAGACTAGCTCAGGCAAGCAGTAGCAGCATCCCCAAACCCAACTCTGATTTCCCAAGGAACGCAGTGCTTTCCCAGGGGAGATGCCCAGGCAATGAGGCTTTCGCTGTATGCGGCTTTCTCCCACCGTCAGAGTGGGCTCAGGCAAGCAGCAGCAGCCCACAAAACATTTCTCAGCGAATGCTGTGCTTTCGCAGAGGCTTTGGCTTGGAGCGAAGAGAACTTCGCTGCTGCTTCCTCAGCAAGCCTTCAGTTGCCTCAGGGAAGAAGAGCTGCGGGAGAGCTGGTGCCTAATGGGCCTTGCTTTCCAGGGCTCCATGTTCACGTCCTGGATTCACCCTGCCAGGCCGAACTAAGCAGACACAGCCACAATGCTGCTATAGCGCGCGTAGCCTTGGATGGCACTCTATGCACACCACCATCTCCCAGTGTAGGCATCGCTTGGCCTTTTACTCTGGCGCTCAGGAGGACTCGCGGACTAGGCCAGTGCTTTCGCCACAGGCAAGGAAAGGTGACAGGATCCCAGCACACCGCCTGTGCACTTAATAGGGAGCTTTGGGGGACTGTCCCCACTCCTTCCCCTTAAACCCCGTGCCTCCTCCAAGCTTCCACATCCTGGAGGAAGACGGCATCTGACTCTCCGTTATTTCAGGGAGCTGTTTCTGCGAGTTCAGTGTAGGCGCCTGGTGGCTAGTGCATGTCTGCCCCAGGGACAGGTGGCCAAGGAGCTGCCGTCTCCTTAAGCCCAGAGGCTCAGGACAGGCATGCTCTCTGCCCAGACTCCTTCCTAAGAGAGGACCATGCGCCCTGCCCACCTCCTCCACTCCTGTCTCCTTTGCTGGCCAGACTTCCTTCTCTGCACAGGGAGCTAGTGACACTTGTATTGTCCCTGGCCGCTGTGCCTGCCTGGGAAGGCTCTCCTGCTTAGCAACCTTTTCCAGACCAGAAGGCCAATGGCTCCTGCTCTTCTCACTGGGCAGCTTGCTGCACCTTTCACAGACATGCTCCTGGGGAGCGCCGTGAAAGACATGTCCCTTTCCTTAAGACTCTTTCCACAGGCGCAAGCTCGCTTCTCTCTCAGGCAGAGAGATGCACAGGCAAAGAAGATTTCGTTCCATGCGGGTTTATTACACCGTGCTGAGGAGACCAGCTCAGGCAACAGGAGAATCCCTCAGACCCGAATCTGGTTTCGCAAAGAATGCTATGCTTCCCCAGAGGGGATGCCAGGGCAAAGAGGATTTCGCTCTATGCCGTATGCTCCCATAGTGCTGCGAATACTAGGCTAAGGCAAGCAACAAAAGCAGCCCACAGAACAGACTCTGATTTCCCCGCGACTGCTGTGCTTTCGCAGAGGTTTTCAGCTTGGCACGAACCGCACTTCGCTGCTGTTTCCTCAGAGAGGCTTTGGGTGTTCACTCTGTCGCGGCAGGGAAGAAGAGAGGCGGGAGAGCTGGTGCCTCTTGGGACTTGCTTTCCCGGGCTTCAAGATCACGCCCGGGGTTCTCCTTGCTATGCCGAACTAAGCAGACACAGTCACAACCCTGCAGCAGCGTGCGTGTCTTAGCATGGCACTCTATGCCTCTTACCATCTCCTGGGGTAGGTAAGGCTTTACCTTTTCTCTGGCGCTCAGGCAGACTCGGGGTCTAGGCCAGTGCCTTCACGACAGGAGAGAGGAGGCGACAGGATCACTGCACACAGCCCGTGCACTGGGACGGGCAACTGTGGGGGACAGTCTCGACTCTTTTCCCGGCACACGCCCTGCCACCCACATCGCTGCCACATCTTGGTGGAAGACGGCATCTGACTGCCCGATTCTCCATGGGTTTGTTTCTGCGCGTTCCGGGTATAGCACCTGGTGGCAAGCCCAAGTCTGCCCTTGGGACAGGTGGCCAAGGAGATGATCTCCCCTTGGGACCAGAGGCACAGGACAGGCCTGGCTTCTGCCCAGACTCCTTCCTCAGAGTGGTTCACGCTCCTCTGCCCTAGTCGTCCCCTCATGTCTCCTTAGCAGCCGGGGTTCCATCGCTCCGCACATGGAGCAGGTGACACTTGTCTTGCCACCGGCCTGCTGTTAGTGCCTCGGCAGGCTATCCTGCTTCCCGAGCGTTTCCTGACCCCAAGGCCAACGGCTCCTTCTCTTCTCCGGGGGCGGCGTGCTGAGCCTTCCCCACTCTTGGCTTCTCTCTCTGGCAGAGGGTATGCTAGGGCAAAGGGTATTTCGCTCCATGCGAGTATCTTCCACCGAGCTCCGGAGACTAGCTCAGGCAAGCAGTAGCAGCATCCCCAAACCCAACTCTGATTTCCCAAGGAACGCAGTGCTTTCCCAGGGGAGATGCCCAGGCAATGAGGCTTTCGCTGTATGCGGGTTTCTCCCACCGTCAGACTGGGCTCAGGCAAGCAGCAGCAGCCCACAAAACATTTCTCAGCGAATGCTGTGCTTTCGCAGAGGCTTTGGCTTGGAGCGAACAGCACTTCGCTGCTGCTTCCTCAGCAAGCCTTCAGTTGCCTCAGGGAAGAAGAGCTGCGGGAGAGCTGGTGCCTAATGGGCCTTGCTTTCCAGGGCTCCATGTTCGCGTCCTGGGATCACCCTGCCAGGCCGAACTAAGCAGACACAGCCACAATGCTGCTATAGCGCGCGTAGCCTTGGATGGCACTCTATGCACACCACCATCTCCCAGTGTAGGCATCGCTTGGCCTTTTACTCTGGCGCTCAGGAGGACTCGCGGACTAGGCCAGTGCTTTCGCCACAGGCAAGGAAAGGTGACAGGATCCCAGCACACCGCCCGTGCACTTAATAGGGAGCTTTGGGGGACTGTCCCCACTCCTTCCCCTTAAACCCCGTGCCTCCTCCAAGCTTCCACATCCTGGAGGAAGACGGCATCTGACTCTCCGTTATTTCAGGGAGCTGTTTCTGCGAGTTCAGTGTAGGCGCCTGGTGGCTAGTGCATGTCTGCCCCAGGGACAGGTGGCCAAGGAGCTTCCGTCTCCTTAAGCCCAGAGGCTCAGGACAGGCATGCTCTCTGCCCAGACTCCTTCCTAAGAGAGGACCACGCGCCCTGCCCACCTCCTCCACTCCTGTCTCCTTTGCTGGCCAGACTTCCTTCTCTGCACAGGGAGCTAGTGACACTTGTATTGTCCCTGGCCGCTGTGCCTGCCTGGGAAGGCTCTCCTGCTTAGCAACCTTTTCCAGACCAGAAGGCCAATGGCTCCTGCTCTTCTCACTGGGCAGCTTGCTGCACCTTTCACAGACATGCTCCTGGGGAGCGCCGTGAAAGACATGTCCCTTTCCTTAAGACTCTTTCCACAGGCGCAAGCTCGCTTCTCTCTCAGGCAGAGAGATGCACAGGCAAAGAAGATTTCGTTCCATGCGGGTTTATTACACCGTGCTGAGGAGACCAGCTCAGGCAACAGGAGAATCCCTCAGACCCGAATCTGGTTTCGCAAAGAATGCTATGCTTTCCCAGAGGGGATGCCAGGGCAAAGAGGATTTCGCTCTATGCCGTATGCTCCCATAGTGCTGCGAATACTAGGCTAAGGCAAGCAACAAAAGCAGCCCACAGAACAGACTCTGATTTCCCCGCGACTGCTGTGCTTTCGCAGAGGTTTTCAGCTTGGCACGAACCGCACTTCGCTGCTGTTTCCTCAGAGAGGCTTTGGGTGTTCACTCTGTCGCGGCAGGGAAGAAGAGAGGCGGGAGAGCTGGTGCCTCTTGGGACTTGCTTTCCCGGGCTTCAAGATCACGCCCAGGGTTCTCCTTGCTATGCCGAACTAAGCAGACACAGTCACAACCCTGCAGAAGCGTGCGTGTCTTAGCATGGCACTCTATGCCTCTTACCATCTCCTGGGGTAGGTAAGGCTTTGCCCTTTCTCTGGCGCTCAGGCAGACTCGGGGTCTAGGCCAGTGCCTTCACCACAGGAGAGAGGAGGCGACAGGATCTCTGCACACGGCCCGTGCCCTGGGACGGGCAACTGTGGGGGACAGTCTCGACTCTTTTCCCGGCACACGCCCTGCCACCCACATCGCTGCCACATCTTGGTGGAAGACGGCATCTGACTGCCCGATTCTCCATCGGTTTGTTTCTGCGCGTTCCGGGTATAGCACCTGGTGGCAAGCCCAAGTCTGCCCTTGGGACAGGTGGCCAAGGAGATGATCTCCCCTTGGGACCAGAGGCACAGGACAGGCCTGCCTTCTGCCCAGACTCCTTCCTCAGAGTGGTTCACGCTCCTCTGCCCTAGTCGTCCCCTCATGTCTCCTTAGCAGCCGGGGTTCCATCGCTCCGCACATGGAGCAGGTGACACTTGTCTTGCCACCGGCCTGCTGTTAGTGCCACGGCAGGCTATCCTGCTTAACGAGCGTTTCCTGACCCCAAGGCCAACGGCTCCTTCTCTTCTCCGGGGGCGGCGTGCTGAGCCTTCCCCACTCTTGGCTTCTCTCTCTGGCAGAGGGTATGCTAGGGCAAAGGGTATTTCGCTCCATGCGAGTATCTTCCAACGAGCTCCGGAGACTAGCTCAGGCAAGCAGTAGCAGCATCCCCAAACCCAACTCTGATTTCCCAAGGAACGCAGTGCTTTCCCAGGGGAGATGCCCAGGCAATGAGGCTTTCGCTGTATGCGGGTTTCTCCCACCGTCAGACTGGGCTCAGGCAAGCAGCAGCAGCCCACAGAACATTTCTCAGCGAATGCTGTGCTTTCGCAGAGGCTTTGGCTTGGAGCAAACAGCACTTCGCTGCTGCTTCCTCAGCAAGCCTTCAGTTGCCTCAGGGAAGAAGAGCTGCGGGAGAGCTGGTGCCTAATGGGCCTTGCTTTCCAGGGCTCCATGTTCGCGTCCTGGGATCACCCTGCCAGGCCGAACTAAGCAGACACAGCCACAATGCTGCTATAGCGCGCGTAGCCTTGGATGGCACTCTATGCACACCACCATCTCCCAGTGTAGGCATCGCTTGGCCTTTTACTCTGGCGCTCAGGAGGACTCGCGGACTAGGCCAGTGCTTTCGCCACAGGCAAGGAAAGGTGACAGGATCCCAGCACACCGCCCGTGCACTTAATAGGGAGCTTTGGGGGACTGTCCCCACTCCTTCCCCTTAAACCCCGTGCCTCCTCCAAGCTTCCACATCCTGGAGGAAGACGGCATCTGACTCTCCGTTATTTCAGGGAGCTGTTTCTGCGAGTTCAGTGTAGGCGCCTGGTGGCTAGTGCATGTCTGCCCCAGGGACAGGTGGCCAAGGAGCTGCCGTCTCCTTAAGCCCAGAGGCTCAGGACAGGCATGCTCTCTGGCAAGACTCCTTCCGAAGAGAGGACCACGCGCCCTGCCCACCTCCTCCACTCCTGTCTCCTTTGCTGGCCAGACTTCCTTCTCTGCACAGGGAGCTAGTGACACTTGTATTGTCCCTGGCCGCTGTGCCTGCCTGGGAAGGCTCTCCTGCTTAGCAACCTTTTCCAGACCAGAAGGCCAATGGCTCCTGCTCTTCTCACTGGGCAGCTTGCTGCACCTTTCACAGACATGCTCCTGGGGAGCGCCGTGAAAGACATGTCCCTTTCCTTAAGACTCTTTCCACAGGCGCAAGCTCGCTTCTCTCTCAGGCAGAGAGATGCACAGGCAAAGAAGATTTCGTTCCATGCGGGTTTATTACACCGTGCTGAGGAGACCAGCTCAGGCAACAGGAGAATCCCTCAGACCCGAATCTGGTTTCGCAAAGAATGCTATGCTTTCCCAGAGGGGATGCCAGGGCAAAGAGGATTTCGCTCTATGCCGTATGCTCCCATAGTGCTGCGAATACTAGGCTAAGGCAAGCAACAAAAGCAGCCCACAGAACAGACTCTGATTTCCCCGCGACTGCTGTGCTTTCGCAGAGGTTTTCAGCTTGGCACGAACCGCACTTCGCTGCTGTTTCCTCAGAGAGGCTTTGGGTGTTCACTCTGTCGCGGCAGGGAAGAAGAGAGGCGGGAGAGCTGGTGCCTCTTGGGACTTGCTTTCCCGGGCTTCAAGATCACGCCCAGGGTTCTCCTTGCTATGCCGAACTAAGCAGACACAGTCACAACCCTGCAGAAGCGTGCGTGTCTTAGCATGGCACTCTATGCCTCTTACCATCTCCTGGGGTAGGTAAGGCTTTGCCCTTTCTCTGGCGCTCAGGCAGACTCGGGGTCTAGGCCAGTGCCTTCACCACAGGAGAGAGGAGGCGACAGGATCTCTGCACACGGCCCGTGCCCTGGGACGGGCAACTGTGGGGGACAGTCTCGACTCTTTTCCCGGCACACGCCCTGCCACCCACATCGCTGCCACATCTTGGTGGAAGACGGCATCTGACTGCCCGATTCTCCATCGGTTTGTTTCTGCGCGTTCCGGGTATAGCACCTGGTGGCAAGCCCAAGTCTGCCCTTGGGACAGGTGGCCAAGGAGATGATCTCCCCTTGGGACCAGAGGCACAGGACAGGCCTGCCTTCTGCCCAGACTCCTTCCTCAGAGTGGTTCACGCTCCTCTGCCCTAGTCGTCCCCTCATGTCTCCTTAGCAGCCGGGGTTCCATCGCTCCGCACATGGAGCAGGTGACACTTGTCTTGCCACCGGCCTGCTGTTAGTGCCACGGCAGGCTATCCTGCTTAACGAGCGTTTCCTGACCCCAAGGCCAACGGCTCCTTCTCTTCTCCGGGGGCGGCGTGCTGAGCCTTCCCCACTCTTGGCTTCTCTCTCTGGCAGAGGGTATGCTAGGGCAAAGGGTATTTCGCTCCATGCGAGTATCTTCCAACGAGCTCCGGAGACTAGCTCAGGCAAGCAGTAGCAGCATCCCCAAACCCAACTCTGATTTCCCAAGGAACGCAGTGCTTTCCCAGGGGAGATGCCCAGGCAATGAGGCTTTCGCTGTATGCGGGTTTCTCCCACCGTCAGACTGGGCTCAGGCAAGCAGCAGCAGCCCACAGAACATTTCTCAGCGAATGCTGTGCTTTCGCAGAGGCTTTGGCTTGGAGCAAACAGCACTTCGCTGCTGCTTCCTCAGCAAGCCTTCAGTTGCCTCAGGGAAGAAGAGCTGCGGGAGAGCTGGTGCCTAATGGGCCTTGCTTTCCAGGGCTCCATGTTCGCGTCCTGGGATCACCCTGCCAGGCCGAACTAAGCAGACACAGCCACAATGCTGCTATAGCGCGCGTAGCCTTGGATGGCACTCTATGCACACCACCATCTCCCAGTGTAGGCATCGCTTGGCCTTTTACTCTGGCGCTCAGGAGGACTCGCGGACTAGGCCAGTGCTTTCGCCACAGGCAAGGAAAGGTGACAGGATCCCAGCACACCGCCCGTGCACTTAATAGGGAGCTTTGGGGGACTGTCCCCACTCCTTCCCCTTAAACCCCGTGCCTCCTCCAAGCTTCCACATCCTGGAGGAAGACGGCATCTGACTCTCCGTTATTTCAGGGAGCTGTTTCTGCGAGTTCAGTGTAGGCGCCTGGTGGCTAGTGCATGTCTGCCCCAGGGACAGGTGGCCAAGGAGCTGCCGTCTCCTTAAGCCCAGAGGCTCAGGACAGGCATGCTCTCTGGCAAGACTCCTTCCGAAGAGAGGACCACGCGCCCTGCCCACCTCCTCCACTCCTGTCTCCTTTGCTGGCCAGACTTCCTTCTCTGCACAGGGAGCTAGTGACACTTGTATTGTCCCTGGCCGCTGTGCCTGCCTGGGAAGGCTCTCCTGCTTAGCAACCTTTTCCAGACCAGAAGGCCAATGGCTCCTGCTCTTCTCACTGGGCAGCTTGCTGCACCTTTCACAGACATGCTCCTGGGGAGCGCCGTGAAAGACATGTCCCTTTCCTTAAGACTCTTTCCACAGGCGCAAGCTCGCTTCTCTCTCAGGCAGAGAGATGCACAGGCAAAGAAGATTTCGTTCCATGCGGGTTGATTACACCGTGCTGAGGAGACCAGCTCAGGCAACAGGAGAATCCCTCAGACCCGAATCTGGTTTCGCAAAGAATGCTATGCTTTCCCAGAGGGGATGCCAGGGCAAAGAGGATTTCGCTCTATGCCGTATGCTCCCATAGTGCTGCGAATACTAGGCTAAGGCAAGCAACAAAAGCAGCCCACAGAACAGACTCTGATTTCCCCGCGACTGCTGTGCTTTCGCAGAGGTTTTCAGCTTGGCACGAACCGCACTTCGCTGCTGTTTCCTCAGAGAGGCTTTGGGTGTTCACTCTGTCGCGGCAGGGAAGAAGAGAGGCGGGAGAGCTGGTGCCTCTTGGGACTTGCTTTCCCGGGCTTCAAGATCACGCCCAGGGTTCTCCTTGCTATGCCGAACTAAGCAGACACAGTCACAACCCTGCAGAAGCGTGCGTGTCTTAGCATGGCACTCTATGCCTCTTACCATCTCCTGGGGTAGGTAAGGCTTTGCCCTTTCTCTGGCGCTCAGGCAGACTCGGGGTCTAGGCCAGTGCCTTCACGACAGGAGAGAGGAGGCGACAGGATCTCTGCACACGGCCCGTGCCCTGGGACGGGCAACTGTGGGGGACAGTCTCGACTCTTTTCCCGGCACACGCCCTGCCACCCACATCGCTGCCACATCTTGGTGGAAGACGGCATCTGACTGCCCGATTCTCCATCGGTTTGTTTCTGCGCGTTCCGGGTATAGCACCTGGTGGCAAGCCCAAGTCTGCCCTTGGGACAGGTGGCCAAGGAGATGATCTCCCCTTGGGACCAGAGGCACAGGACAGGCCTGCCTTCTGCCCAGACTCCTTCCTCAGAGTGGTTCACGCTCCTCTGCCCTAGTCGTCCCCTCATGTCTCCTTAGCAGCCGGGGTTCCATCGCTCCGCACATGGAGCAGGTGACACTTGTCTTGCCACCGGCCTGCTGTTAGTGCCACGGCATGCTATCCTGCTTCCCGAGCATTTCCTGACCCCAAGGCCAACGGCTCCTTCTCTTCTCCGGGGGCGGCGTGCTGAGCCTTCCCCACTCTTGGCTTCTCTCTCTGGCAGAGGGTATGCTAGGGCAAAGGGTATTTCGCTCCATGCGAGTATCTTCCACCGAGCTCCGGAGACTAGCTCAGGCAAGCGGTAGCAGCATCCCCAAACCCAACTCTGATTTCCCAAGGAACGCAGTGCTTTCCCAGGGGAGATGCCCAGGCAATGAGGCTTTCGCTGTATGCGGGTTTCTCCCACCGTCAGACTGGGCTCAGGCAAGCAGCAGCAGCCCACAGAACATTTCTCAGCGAATGCTGTGCTTTCGCAGAGGCTTTGGCTTGGAGCGAACAGCACTTCGCTGCTGCTTCCTCAGCAAGCCTTCAGTTGCCTCAGGGAAGAAGAGCTGCGGGAGAGCTGGTGCCTAATGGGCCTTGCTTTCCAGGGCTCCATGTTCGCGTCCTGGGATCACCCTGCCAGGCCGAACTAAGCAGACACAGCCACAATGCTGCTATAGCGCGCGTAGCCTTGGATGGCACTCTATGCACACCACCATCTCCCAGTGTAGGCATCGCTTGGCCTTTTACTCTGGCGCTCAGGAGGACTCGCGGACTAGGCCAGTGCTTTCGCCACAGGCAAGGAAAGGTGACAGGATCCCAGCACACCGCCCGTGCACTTAATAGGGAGCTTTGGGGGACTGTCCCCACTCCTTCCCCTTAAACCCCGTGCCTCCTCCAAGCTTCCACATCCTGGAGGAAGACGGCATCTGACTCTCCGTTATTTCAGGGAGCTGTTTCTGCGAGTTCAGTGTAGGCGCCTGGTGGCTAGTGCATGTCTGCCCCAGGGACAGGTGGCCAAGGAGCTGCCGTCTCCTTAAGCCCAGAGGCTCAGGACAGGCATGCTCTCTGCCCAGACTCCTTCCTAAGAGAGGACCACGCGCCCTGCCCACCTCATCCACTCCTGTCTCCTTTGCTGGCAAGACTTCCTTCTCTGCACAGGGAGCTAGTAACACTTGTATTGTCCCTGGCCGCTGTGCCTGCCTGGGAAGGCTCTCCTGCTTAGCAACCTTTTCCAGACCAGAAGGCCAATGGCTCCTGCTCTTCTCACTGGGCAGCTTGCTCCACCTTTCACAGACATGCTCCTGGGGAGCGCCGTGAAAGACATGTCCCTTTCCTTAAGACTCTTTCCACAGGCGCAAGCTCGCTTCTCTCTCAGGCAGAGAGATGCACAGGCAAAGAAGATTTCGTTCCATGCGGGTTTATTACACCGTGCTGAGGAGACCAGCTCAGGCAACAGGAGAATCCCTCAGACCCGAATCTGGTTTCGCAAAGAATGCTATGCTTTCCCAGAGGGGATGCCAGGGCAAAGAGGATTTCGCTCTATGCCGTATGCTCCCATAGTGCTGCGAATACTAGGCTAAGGCAAGCAACAAAAGCAGCCCACAGAACAGACTCTGATTTCCCCGCGACTGCTGTGCTTTCGCAGAGGTTTTCAGCTTGGCACGAACCGCACTTCGCTGCTGTTTCCTCAGAGAGGCTTTGGGTGTTCACTCTGTCGCGGCAGGGAAGAAGAGAGGCGGGAGAGCTGGTGCCTCTTGGGACTTGCTTTCCCGGGCTTCAAGATCACGCCCGGGGTTCTCCTTGCTATGCCGAACTAAGCAGACACAGTCACAACCCTGCAGCAGCGTGCGTGTCTTAGCATGGCACTCTATGCCTCTTACCATCTCCTGGGGTAGGTAAGGCTTTACCTTTTCTCTGGCGCTCAGGCAGACTCGGGGTCTAGGCCAGTGCCTTCACGACAGGAGAGAGGAGGCGACAGGATCACTGCACACAGCCCGTGCACTGGGACGGGCAACTGTGGGGGACAGTCTCGACTCTTTTCCCGGCACACGCCCTGCCACCCACATCGCTGCCACATCTTGGTGGAAGACGGCATCTGACTGCCCGATTCTCCATGGGTTTGTTTCTGCGCGTTCCGGGTATAGCACCTGGTGGCAAGCCCAAGTCTGCCCTTGGGACAGGTGGCCAAGGAGATGATCTCCCCTTGGGACCAGAGGCACAGGACAGGCCTGGCTTCTGCCCAGACTCCTTCCTCAGAGTGGTTCACGCTCCTCTGCCCTAGTCGTCCCCTCATGTCTCCTTAGCAGCCGGGGTTCCATCGCTCCGCACATGGAGCAGGTGACACTTGTCTTGCCACCGGCCTGCTGTTAGTGCCTCGGCAGGCTATCCTGCTTCCCGAGCGTTTCCTGACCCCAAGGCCAACGGCTCCTTCTCTTCTCCGGGGGCGGCGTGCTGAGCCTTCCCCACTCTTGGCTTCTCTCTCTGGCAGAGGGTATGCTAGGGCAAAGGGTATTTCGCTCCATGCGAGTATCTTCCACCGAGCTCCGGAGACTAGCTCAGGCAAGCAGTAGCAGCATCCCCAAACCCAACTCTGATTTCCCAAGGAACGCAGTGCTTTCCCAGGGGAGATGCCCAGGCAATGAGGCTTTCGCTGTATGCGGGTTTCTCCCACCGTCAGACTGGGCTCAGGCAAGCAGCAGCAGCCCACAAAACATTTCTCAGCGAATGCTGTGCTTTCGCAGAGGCTTTGGCTTGGAGCGAACAGCACTTCGCTGCTGCTTCCTCAGCAAGCCTTCAGTTGCCTCAGGGAAGAAGAGCTGCGGGAGAGCTGGTGCCTAATGGGCCTTGCTTTCCAGGGCTCCATGTTCGCGTCCTGGGATCACCCTGCCAGGCCGAACTAAGCAGACACAGCCACAATGCTGCTATAGCGCGCGTAGCCTTGGATGGCACTCTATGCACACCACCATCTCCCAGTGTAGGCATCGCTTGGCCTTTTACTCTGGCGCTCAGGAGGACTCGCGGACTAGGCCAGTGCTTTCGCCACAGGCAAGGAAAGGTGACAGGATCCCAGCACACCGCCCGTGCACTTAATAGGGAGCTTTGGGGGACTGTCCCCACTCCTTCCCCTTAAACCCCGTGCCTCCTCCAAGCTTCCACATCCTGGAGGAAGACGGCATCTGACTCTCCGTTATTTCAGGGAGCTGTTTCTGCGAGTTCAGTGTAGGCGCCTGGTGGCTAGTGCATGTCTGCCCCAGGGACAGGTGGCCAAGGAGCTGCCGTCTCCTTAAGCCCAGAGGCTCAGGACAGGCATGCTCTCTGCCCAGACTCCTTCCTAAGAGAGGACCACGCGCCCTGCCCACCTCATCCACTCCTGTCTCCTTTGCTGGCAAGACTTCCTTCTCTGCACAGGGAGCTAGTAACACTTGTATTGTCCCTGGCCGCTGTGCCTGCCTGGGAAGGCTCTCCTGCTTAGCAACCTTTTCCAGACCAGAAGGCCAATGGCTCCTGCTCTTCTCACTGGGCAGCTTGCTCCACCTTTCACAGACATGCTCCTGGGGAGCGCCGTGAAAGACATGTCCCTTTCCTTAAGACTCTTTCCACAGGCGCAAGCTCGCTTCTCTCTCAGGCAGAGAGATGCACAGGCAAAGAAGATTTCGTTCCATGCGGGTTTATTACACCGTGCTGAGGAGACCAGCTCAGGCAACAGGAGAATCCCTCAGACCCGAATCTGGTTTCGCAAAGAATGCTATGCTTTCCCAGAGGGGATGCCAGGGCAAAGAGGATTTCGCTCTATGCCGTATGCTCCCATAGTGCTGCGAATACTAGGCTAAGGCAAGCAACAAAAGCAGCCCACAGAACAGACTCTGATTTCCCCGCGACTGCTGTGCTTTCGCAGAGGTTTTCAGCTTGGCACGAACCGCACTTCGCTGCTGTTTCCTCAGAGAGGCTTTGGGTGTTCACTCTGTCGCGGCAGGGAAGAAGAGAGGCGGGAGAGCTGGTGCCTCTTGGGACTTGCTTTCCCGGGCTTCAAGATCACGCCCAGGGTTCTCCTTGCTATGCCGAACTAAGCAGACACAGTCACAACCCTGCAGAAGCGTGCGTGTCTTAGCATGGCACTCTATGCCTCTTACCATCTCCTGGGGTAGGTAAGGCTTTGCCCTTTCTCTGGCGCTCAGGCAGACTCGGGGTCTAGGCCAGTGCCTTCACCACAGGAGAGAGGAGGCGACAGGATCTCTGCACACGGCCCGTGCCCTGGGACGGGCAACTGTGGGGGACAGTCTCGACTCTTTTCCCGGCACACGCCCTGCCACCCACATCGCTGCCACATCTTGGTGGAAGACGGCATCTGACTGCCCGATTCTCCATCGGTTTGTTTCTGCGCGTTCCGGGTATAGCACCTGGTGGCAAGCCCAAGTCTGCCCTTGGGACAGGTGGCCAAGGAGATGATCTCCCCTTGGGACCAGAGGCACAGGACAGGCCTGCCTTCTGCCCAGACTCCTTCCTCAGAGTGGTTCACGCTCCTCTGCCCTAGTCGTCCCCTCATGTCTCCTTAGCAGCCGGGGTTCCATCGCTCCGCACATGGAGCAGGTGACACTTGTCTTGCCACCGGCCTGCTGTTAGTGCCACGGCAGGCTATCCTGCTTAACGAGCGTTTCCTGACCCCAAGGCCAACGGCTCCTTCTCTTCTCCGGGGGCGGCGTGCTGAGCCTTCCCCACTCTTGGCTTCTCTCTCTGGCAGAGGGTATGCTAGGGCAAAGGGTATTTCGCTCCATGCGAGTATCTTCCAACGAGCTCCGGAGACTAGCTCAGGCAAGCAGTAGCAGCATCCCCAAACCCAACTCTGATTTCCCAAGGAACGCAGTGCTTTCCCAGGGGAGATGCCCAGGCAATGAGGCTTTCGCTGTATGCGGGTTTCTCCCACCGTCAGACTGGGCTCAGGCAAGCAGCAGCAGCCCACAGAACATTTCTCAGCGAATGCTGTGCTTTCGCAGAGGCTTTGGCTTGGAGCAAACAGCACTTCGCTGCTGCTTCCTCAGCAAGCCTTCAGTTGCCTCAGGGAAGAAGAGCTGCGGGAGAGCTGGTGCCTAATGGGCCTTGCTTTCCAGGGCTCCATGTTCGCGTCCTGGGATCACCCTGCCAGGCCGAACTAAGCAGACACAGCCACAATGCTGCTATAGCGCGCGTAGCCTTGGATGGCACTCTATGCACACCACCATCTCCCAGTGTAGGCATCGCTTGGCCTTTTACTCTGGTGCTCAGGAGGACTCGCGGACTAGGCCAGTGCTTTCGCCACAGGCAAGGAAAGGTGACAGGATCCCAGCACACCGCCCGTGCACTTAATAGGGAGCTTTGGGGGACTGTCCCCACTCCTTCCCCTTAAACCCCGTGCCTCCTCCAAGCTTCCACATCCTGGAGGAAGACGGCATCTGACTCTCCGTTATTTCAGGGAGCTGTTTCTGCGAGTTCAGTGTAGGCGCCTGGTGGCTAGTGCATGTCTGCCCCAGGGACAGGTGGCCAAGGAGCTGCCGTCTCCTTAAGCCCAGAGGCTCAGGACAGGCATGCTCTCTGGCAAGACTCCTTCCTAAGAGAGGACCACGCGCCCTGCCCACCTCCTCCACTCCTGTCTCCTTTGCTGGCCAGACTTCCTTCTCTGCACAGGGAGCTAGTGACACTTGTATTGTCCCTGGCCGCTGTGCCTGCCTGGGAAGGCTCTCCTGCTTAGCAACCTTTTCCAGACCAGAAGGCCAATGGCTCCTGCTCTTCTCACTGGGCAGCTTGCTGCACCTTTCACAGACATGCTCCTGGGGAGCGCCGTGAAAGACATGTCCCTTTCCTTAAGACTCTTTCCACAGGCGCAAGCTCGCTTCTCTCTCAGGCAGAGAGATGCACAGGCAAAGAAGATTTCGTTCCATGCGGGTTGATTACACCGTGCTGAGGAGACCAGCTCAGGCAACAGGAGAATCCCTCAGACCCGAATCTGGTTTCGCAAAGAATGCTATGCTTTCCCAGAGGGGATGCCAGGGCAAAGAGGATTTCGCTCTATGCCGTATGCTCCCATAGTGCTGCGAATACTAGGCTAAGGCAAGCAACAAAAGCAGCCCACAGAACAGACTCTGATTTCCCCGCGACTGCTGTGCTTTCGCAGAGGTTTTCAGCTTGGCACGAACCGCACTTCGCTGCTGTTTCCTCAGAGAGGCTTTGGGTGTTCACTCTGTCGCGGCAGGGAAGAAGAGAGGCGGGAGAGCTGGTGCCTCTTGGGACTTGCTTTCCCGGGCTTCAAGATCACGCCCAGGGTTCTCCTTGCTATGCCGAACTAAGCAGACACAGTCACAACCCTGCAGAAGCGTGCGTGTCTTAGCATGGCACTCTATGCCTCTTACCATCTCCTGGGGTAGGTAAGGCTTTGCCCTTTCTCTGGCGCTCAGGCAGACTCGGGGTCTAGGCCAGTGCCTTCACGACAGGAGAGAGGAGGCGACAGGATCTCTGCACACGGCCCGTGCCCTGGGACGGGCAACTGTGGGGGACAGTCTCGACTCTTTTCCCGGCACACGCCCTGCCACCCACATCGCTGCCACATCTTGGTGGAAGACGGCATCTGACTGCCCGATTCTCCATCGGTTTGTTTCTGCGCGTTCCGGGTATAGCACCTGGTGGCAAGCCCAAGTCTGCCCTTGGGACAGGTGGCCAAGGAGATGATCTCCCCTTGGGACCAGAGGCACAGGACAGGCCTGCCTTCTGCCCAGACTCCTTCCTCAGAGTGGTTCACGCTCCTCTGCCCTAGTCGTCCCCTCATGTCTCCTTAGCAGCCGGGGTTCCATCGCTCCGCACATGGAGCAGGTGACACTTGTCTTGCCACCGGCCTGCTGTTAGTGCCACGGCATGCTATCCTGCTTCCCGAGCATTTCCTGACCCCAAGGCCAACGGCTCCTTCTCTTCTCCGGGGGCGGCGTGCTGAGCCTTCCCCACTCTTGGCTTCTCTCTCTGGCAGAGGGTATGCTAGGGCAAAGGGTATTTCGCTCCATGCGAGTATCTTCCACCGAGCTCCGGAGACTAGCTCAGGCAAGCGGTAGCAGCATCCCCAAACCCAACTCTGATTTCCCAAGGAACGCAGTGCTTTCCCAGGGGAGATGCCCAGGCAATGAGGCTTTCGCTGTATGCGGGTTTCTCCCACCGTCAGACTGGGCTCAGGCAAGCAGCAGCAGCCCACAGAACATTTCTCAGCGAATGCTGTGCTTTCGCAGAGGCTTTGGCTTGGAGCGAACAGCACTTCGCTGCTGCTTCCTCAGCAAGCCTTCAGTTGCCTCAGGGAAGAAGAGCTGCGGGAGAGCTGGTGCCTAATGGGCCTTGCTTTCCAGGGCTCCATGTTCGCGTCCTGGGATCACCCTGCCAGGCCGAACTAAGCAGACACAGCCACAATGCTGCTATAGCGCGCGTAGCCTTGGATGGCACTCTATGCACACCACCATCTCCCAGTGTAGGCATCGCTTGGCCTTTTACTCTGGCGCTCAGGAGGACTCGCGGACTAGGCCAGTGCTTTCGCCACAGGCAAGGAAAGGTGACAGGATCCCAGCACACCGCCCGTGCACTTAATAGGGAGCTTTGGGGGACTGTCCCCACTCCTTCCCCTTAAACCCCGTGCCTCCTCCAAGCTTCCACATCCTGGAGGAAGACGGCATCTGACTCTCCGTTATTTCAGGGAGCTGTTTCTGCGAGTTCAGTGTAGGCGCCTGGTGGCTAGTGCATGTCTGCCCCAGGGACAGGTGGCCAAGGAGCTGCCGTCTCCTTAAGCCCAGAGGCTCAGGACAGGCATGCTCTCTGCCCAGACTCCTTCCTAAGAGAGGACCACGCGCCCTGCCCACCTCATCCACTCCTGTCTCCTTTGCTGGCAAGACTTCCTTCTCTGCACAGGGAGCTAGTAACACTTGTATTGTCCCTGGCCGCTGTGCCTGCCTGGGAAGGCTCTCCTGCTTAGCAACCTTTTCCAGACCAGAAGGCCAATGGCTCCTGCTCTTCTCACTGGGCAGCTTGCTCCACCTTTCACAGACATGCTCCTGGGGAGCGCCGTGAAAGACATGTCCCTTTCCTTAAGACTCTTTCCACAGGCGCAAGCTCGCTTCTCTCTCAGGCAGAGAGATGCACAGGCAAAGAAGATTTCGTTCCATGCGGGTTTATTACACCGTGCTGAGGAGACCAGCTCAGGCAACAGGAGAATCCCTCAGACCCGAATCTGGTTTCGCAAAGAATGCTATGCTTTCCCAGAGGGGATGCCAGGGCAAAGAGGATTTCGCTCTATGCCGTATGCTCCCATAGTGCTGCGAATACTAGGCTAAGGCAAGCAACAAAAGCAGCCCACAGAACAGACTCTGATTTCCCCGCGACTGCTGTGCTTTCGCAGAGGTTTTCAGCTTGGCACGAACCGCACTTCGCTGCTGTTTCCTCAGAGAGGCTTTGGGTGTTCACTCTGTCGCGGCAGGGAAGAAGAGAGGCGGGAGAGCTGGTGCCTCTTGGGACTTGCTTTCCCGGGCTTCAAGATCACGCCCGGGGTTCTCCTTGCTATGCCGAACTAAGCAGACACAGTCACAACCCTGCAGAAGCGTGCGTGTCTTAGCATGGCACTCTATGCCTCTTACCATCTCCTGGTTTAGGTAAGGCTTTGCCTTTTCTCTGGCGCTCAGGCAGACTCGGGGTCTAGGCCAGTGCCTTCACCACAGGAGAGAGGAGGCGACAGGATCTCTGCACACGGCCCGTGCACTGGGACGGGCAACTGTGGGGGACAGTCTCGACTCTTTTCCCGGCACACGCCCTGCCACCCACATCGCTGCCACATCTTGGTGGAAGACGGCATCTGACTGCCCGATTCTCCATGGGTTTGTTTCTGCGCGTTCCGGGTATAGCACCTGGTGGCAAGCCCAAGTCTGCCCTTGGGACAGGTGGCCAAGGAGATGATCTCCCCTTGGGACCAGAGGCACAGGACAGGCCTGCCTTCTGCCCAGACTCCTTCCTCAGAGTGGTTCACGCTCCTCTGCCCTAGTCGTCCCCTCATGTCTCCTTAGCAGCCGGGGTTCCATCGCTCCGCACATGGAGCAGGTGACACTTGTCTTGCCACCGGCCTGCTGTTAGTGCCACGGCATGCTATCCTGCTTCCCGAGCATTTCCTGACCCCAAGGCCAACGGCTCCTTCTCTTCTCCGGGGGCGGCGTGCTGAGCCTTCCCCACTCTTGGCTTCTCTCTCTGGCAGAGGGTATGCTAGGGCAAAGGGTATTTCGCTCCATGCGAGTATCTTCCACCGAGCTCCGGAGACTAGCTCAGGCAAGCAGTAGCAGCATCCCCAAACCCAACTCTGATTTCCCAAGGAACGCAGTGCTTTCCCAGGGGAGATGCCCAGGCAATGAGGCTTTCGCTGTATGCGGGTTTCTCCCACCGTCAGACTGGGCTCAGGCAAGCAGCAGCAGCCCACAAAACATTTCTCAGCGAATGCTGTGCTTTCGCAGAGGCTTTGGCTTGGAGCGAACAGCACTTCGCTGCTGCTTCCTCAGCAAGCCTTCAGTTGCCTCAGGGAAGAAGAGCTGCGGGAGAGCTGGTGCCTAATGGGCCTTGCTTTCCAGGGCTCCATGTTCGCGTCCTGGGATCACCCTGCCAGGCCGAACTAAGCAGACACAGCCACAATGCTGCTATAGCGCGCGTAGCCTTGGATGGCACTCTATGCACACCACCATCTCCCAGTGTAGGCATCGCTTGGCCTTTTACTCTGGCGCTCAGGAGGACTCGCGGACTAGGCCAGTGCTTTCGCCACAGGCAAGGAAAGGTGACAGGATCCCAGCACACCGCCCGTGCACTTAATAGGGAGCTTTGGGGGACTGTCCCCACTCCTTCCCCTTAAACCCCGTGCCTCCTCCAAGCTTCCACATCCTGGAGGAAGACGGCATCTGACTCTCCGTTATTTCAGGGAGCTGTTTCTGCGAGTTCAGTGTAGGCGCCTGGTGGCTAGTGCATGTCTGCCCCAGGGACAGGTGGCCAAGGAGCTGCCGTCTCCTTAAGCCCAGAGGCTCAGGACAGGCATGCTCTCTGCCCAGACTCCTTCCTAAGAGAGGACCACGCGCCCTGCCCACCTCATCCACTCCTGTCTCCTTTGCTGGCCAGACTTCCTTCTCTGCACAGGGAGCTAGTGACACTTGTATTGTCCCTGGCCGCTGTGCCTGCCTGGGAAGGCTCTCCTGCTTAGCAACCTTTTCCA